>NC_091292.1:16892445-17007445 GCF_038502225.1 Cherax quadricarinatus | reverse complement strand
GTAGTAGCAGTGGTAGCAGCAGCAGCAGCAGCAGTAGTAGTAGTAGTAGTAGTAGTAGTAGTAGTAGTAGTAGTAGTAGTAGTAGTAGTAGTAATAGTAGTAATGGTGGTGGTGGTGGTGGTGGTGGTGGTGGTGGCGGTGGCGGTGGCGGTGGCGGTGGCGGTGGCGGTGGCGGTGGCGGTGGCGGTGGTGGTGGTGGTACCAGTAGTACTACAGGTAGTAGTGTTAGTGGTATTAGTAGTAATAGTACAGAAAAACACTAGGCTGGCTCACTGGGTGACATCACACATCTGGTAGTGCTGAGAATATGTAATTTGGTTTTCCCACATCCAAATACACTCACTGCACGACCACACACTCTTATTACAGTTCTTTTCCATAACGGTCAGTTCAAAATAACTGAATAAAAAGCCACTGTCTTCTTTGGTAATAAGATGACATAGCAGATTCATTAAAAAGATGGCAAAACAGATTCGTTAAAAAGATGGCATAGCAGATTCGTTAAGAAGATGGCATAGCAGATTCGTTAAAAAGATGGCATAGCAGATTCGTTAAGAAGATGGCATAGCAGATTCGTTAAAAAGATGGCATAGCAGATTCGTTAAAAAGATGGCATAGCAGATTCATTAAAAAGATGGCAAAACAGATTCGTTAAAAAGATGGCATAGCAGATTCGTTAAAAAGATGGCATAGCAGATTCGTTAAGAAGATGGCATAGCAGATTCGTTAAAAAGATGGCATAGCAGATTCGTTAAAAAGATGGCAAAACAGATTCATTAAAAAGATGGCAAAACAGATTCGTTAAAAAGATGGCATAGCAGATTCGTTAAAAAGATGGCAAAACAGATTCGTTAAAAAGATGGCAAAACAGATTCGTTAAAAAGATGGCATAGCAGATTCGTTAAATTAAGGAAGTGTGATTTGGATGGCTATTATTATTATTATTATTATTATTATTATTATTATTATTATTATTATTATTATTATTGTTGTTATTACTATTATTATTACTGTTATTGGTATTAATAATAATAATAATAATAATAATAATCGGCCGGTGTGATAATAAAAAAAAATAATAATAATAATAATAATAATATAGCTATTAGAGAAGTGGGAAGTAATGAGGTTTAATCCACTAATGGTAGCGCCAATTCCTTGGATCGAGAGCCCTTCTCTAACAACAAGGCAGTGACAAAAGGTGAACTAGGTTACAATGTATCCTACACTACAGCACTAATAGATTATATATGCTCCTTTAAGTACATTCCATTGACATATCGAGGTCCTGGGAAATTACAAAATCATAGGGGCCATGGAGCGCCTGGGGAAATTGGAGGCAATTTGGTTTGATCCAAGGAAATGGAGGGTAGTTCTAATTCCCAAGAACGCTCCTAGTGTCCACAGTGGCTGACTTGTAGCTATGGTTTCAGAGAGCATTAAATTATCGTCATTATCTTCAAGTAATCCCACTGAACACATGTTGTAGCTACTCCAAGCTGATCTTTGTATTTATATTTCTAAATGTTAAAAATAGTTTAAAATACCGACAAGTTGATTATTAAGACACAAGGGCATCTTGAAACGTTGCAACAATAAAGATACCCAACTGTTGCACATGCGTCTTAATTACGTTTTTAAAGTCCTTGCATACATTCACCTATTCCTAACGCATTTTGTATCACAAACAGTTTTAGTGGTTGAAATGCCCCCCCCCCCCCAAAAAAAAAAAAAATCTTCAGGGAAATATAGGAACGTAAAAATGATGATCACTGAAGTTGCCTATGGCCTATGAAAAGTAAGTCCAATAAACATGCATTCATGTACCTGTCCAATCTATATTTAAGGATACCCAAAGTTCTTCCATCAATGATTCTTCGTGGGAGATTGTTCCACTCATCTACAATTGTACTGCCATAACAAAAATTCTCTAAATAGTTTCGAGAACCTTCAAAACTAGGGAGGCCAAGCCCATGATGACACTCTTCAGGTCACTTGTTCTATCTAGGCTGGAATATTGCTGCACTCTAACAGCACCTTTCAAGGCAGGTGAAATTGCCGACCTAGAAAATGTACAGAGAACTTTCACGGCGCGCATAACGGAGATAAAACACCTCAATTACTGGGAGCGCTTGAGGTTTCTAAACCTGTATTCCCTGGAACGCAGGAGGGAGAGATACATGATTATATACACCTGGAAAATCCTAGAGGGACTAGTACCGAACTTGCACACGAAAATCACTCACTACGAAAGCAAAAGACTTGGCAGACGATGCACCATCCCCCCAATGAAAAGCAGGGGTGTCACTAGCACGTTAAGAGACCATACAATAAGTGTCAGGGACCCGAGACTGTTCAACTGCCTCCCAGCACACATAAGGGGGATTACCAACAGACCCCTGGCAGCCTTCAAGCTGGCACTGGACAAGCACCTAAAGTCAGTTCCTGATCAGCCGGGCTGTGGCTCGTACGTTGGTTTGCGTGCAGCCAGCAGCAACAGCCTGGTTGATCAGGCGCTGATTCACCAGGAGGCCTGGTCACAGACCGGGCCGCGGGGGCGTTGACCCCCGAAACTCTCTCCAGGTAAACTCCAGGTAAACATGCATTCATGTACCTGTCCAATCTATATTTAAGGATACCCAAAGTTCTTCCATCAATGATTCTTCGTGGGAGATTGTTCCACTCATCTACAATTGTACTGCCATAACAAAAATTCTCTAAATAGTTTCGAAATTAAATTTTGTTCAACTCGAATCCATTGCTGCGAGTTCTGTCTTGGTGTAGAAATATACCTAGTTGGATGAATATATGACATTGTGGCTAGCTATAGTTTCGACACGCTATTTTTATTCCCTTTATTATAGGTTACTAGAGCTTAATGTTGGCCTATAATGTTGCTGCACTTGATACGGCAGGGTGCAGTTTATTATATATGGTAACGTTTTTGACCCAAGGAATTGGGGCTGATTTCCCCTTCCTTGAATCAATCTTCATTGCTTCCCAGTCTCCAGACAGTGACCTTGGTGAATCGCTTCTCCGTACCGTATGACACTAAAACTTTGCATCTCTATAACAGGACGAAACTGAAGTGTCATGTTTTGGTTTTAGATTACTGCTAACGAGAACTCGCACTCAGACTGATTGAGATCCCCGTTATTTAGTTTACAAGTGTTACGGTTATTTTCTTTTCCCATGGTTAAAGCCTTACATTTGTCTACATTAAACTGTACATGCCATTTCTCTGACCATTTCATCAAACTATCCAGATCTTCCTGTAGAGCTCTACAATTATGAAAATTTATCTGACGGCCTATTTTAGTGTCACTGGCAAATTTGCTTATGTCGCTATTTACTCCCTCATCTATGTCGCTTATGTGTCTTGTGAACAACAAAGTGGCCCAATACTAACCCCTGGGGAACACCGTTGGTAATGCATCCTCACTCTGATATCTCCCATCATTTACGCAACCTCTCTATTGCCTATCGGTCTAGTATGCCTCGATCCATGAAAAAATCTTCCCCTCCGAATATTATATAAATGTTTATTATTATTATTATTATTATTATTATTATTATTATTATTATTATTATTATTATTATTATTATTATATTATCATCAAAACCAAGCGCTAAACCCACTAGGGTCATACAGTATAAATGGTTATGATTATAGTCATACAGTATAAAAGGTTATAATTATTATCATTTATACTGTATGACCCTAGTGGGGTGAACCGGTAAGTCAGCGGAAGGTCGTGGTCAAATAACCAAAAGCACCAGGTGCAGATCATCATACGACTAAGACCCGCGACAGGGAACACTTGCCCTGTTTCCTAACAAACCTTACCTATCTACGCTCCTACTTTCTTCAACAATCTTCTGTATGAAACTCTATCAAAGGCCTCACTTAAGTCCATACACGCAATATCGTATTCATTATCATGATTTACCGCCTCAAATACCTCAGTAAAAAAAAAAAAAAGATAATAAACTCGTAAGGCAAGAACGCCCCTTTGTAAATCCAGGATAAAATTCACTGATTAATTTATATCTTTCTGGGTGCCTTCGAATTGCTTCGGAAATCGTATTGATTCCGTCAATTTTCCCACAATGAAGGTTAGGCTAATTGGTCTACAATTCGAAGCTAACGACTTGCCCTCTAAAGAGCTTGAATTTTTCATGGCATGGCTTCAAAAAGATGCTGGAAACATTCCTTAGAGAGTCTGGTCCATTTTGACACGATAGCATCAAGCAGTTGCTGCAGATTTGTCGGCTGCACAAGCAGGATGTATCCATTGATTCATGTTTATGCTAAATTCTGACCCTACCATCTGCATGTTGCAGCAGAAATAGCGATTCGTCAGACCAGGCTATGTTTTTCCAGTCTTCAACTGTCCAGTTCTGGTGAGCCTGTGCCCACTATACCTTCAGTTTCCTGTCCTCTAGCTGACGGGAGTGAAACCCGGTGTGGTCTTCTGCTGCTGTACCCATCCATTTCAAGGTTTGATGTGTTCCACATTCAGAGATGCTTTTCTGCATACCACTGGTGTAACGCATGGTTGAGTTACTGACATAAAAAATGGTTATAACTGACCACAATTTTTAAAGGAGTGGACCGGTAAGCCAGCGGAAGGCCTCGGTCAGATGACCAAAAGCTCCAATAGCTGCTTCCTGACAAACCTTATCTAACCTAACCGAGTTACTGGCACCATCCCAACTTCATGAATCAGTCGGGCCATTCTCTTCTGACCTCTGTCATTAACAAGGTGTTTTCGCCTCACTGGATGGCGCTCACTGGATGCTTTGTGTTTTTCACATCATTTTCTGTACATTCTAAAGACTTGCACATGAAAATCCCAGATAAACAGTTTCTGAGCTACTCACCACCCCGCTGGCACCAACCATTTGACGGTCAAGGTCATTTAGATCACATTTCTTCCCCATTCTGATGTTTGCTCTGAACTACAACAGAACCTCTTAGACCATGTCTGCATGCTTTTAGACATCGAGGTGCTGCCACATAACTGCCTGATTAAATATTTGCATTAACGAAAAGGTGCGTAGGTGTATCTAATAAAGTGGCCACTGAATATATATATATACAACATCTTGTAGGAGTGAGGAAGAGCCAGTTGTGAGTGTGGGGGAAGATCGTGAGGCAGTAGGTAAAATGAAAGGGGGTAAGGTAGCCGGGATTGATGGGATAAAGATAGAAATGTTAAAAGCAGGTGGGGATATAGTTTTGGGGGGGTTGGTGCAATTATTTAATAAATGTATGGAAGAGGGTAAGGTACCTAGGGATTGGCAGAGAGCATGCATAGTTCCCTTGTATAAAGGCAAAGGGGATAAAAGAGAGTGCAAAAATTATAGGTGGATAAGTCTGTTGAGTATACCTGGCAAAGTGTATGGTAGAGTTATTATTGAAAGAATTAAGAGTAAGACGGAGAATAGGATAGCAGATGAACAAGGAGGCTTTAGGAAAGGTAGGGGGTGTGTGGACCAGGTGTTTACAGTGAAACATATAAGTGAACAGTATTTAGATAAGGCTAAAGAGGTCTTTGTGGCATTTATGGATTTGGAAAAGGCGTATGACAGGGTGGATAGGGGGGCAATGTGGCAGATGTTGCAGGTGTATGGTGTAGGAGGTAGGTTACTGAAAGCAGTGAAGAGTTTTTACGAGGATAGTGAGGCTCAAGTTAGAGTATGTAGGAAAGAGGGAAATTATTTCCCAGTAAAAGTAGGCCTTAGACAAGGATGTGTGATGTCACCGTGGTTGTTTAATATATTTATAGATGGGGTTGTAAGAGAAGTAAATGCGAGGGTCTTGGCAAGAGGCGTGGAGTTAAAAGTTAAAGAATCACACATAAAATGGGAGTTGTCACAGTTGCTCTTTGCTGATGACACTGTGCTCTTGGGAGATTCTGAAGAGAAGTTGCAGAGATTGGTGGATGAATTTGGGTGTGCAAAAGAAGAAAATTGAAAGTGAATACAGGAAAGAGTAAGGTTATGAGGATAACAAAAAGATTAGGTGATGAAAGATTGGATATCAGATTGGAGGGAGAGAGTATGGAGGAGGTGAATGTATTCAGATATTTGGGAGTGGACGTGTCAGCGGATGGGTCTATGAAAGATGAGGTGAATCATAGAATTGATGAGGGGAAAAGGGTGAGTGGTGCACTTAGGAGTCTGTGGAGACAAAGAATTTTGTCCTTGGAGGCAAAGAGGGGAATGTATGAGAGTATAGTTTTACCAACGCTCTTATATGGGTGTGAAGCATGGGTGATGAATGTTGCAGCGAGGAGAAGGCTGGAGGCAGTGGAGATGTCATGTCTGAGAGCAATGTGTGGTGTGAATATAATGCAGAGAATTCGTAGTTTGGAAGTTAGGAGGAGGTGCGGGATTACCAAAATTGTTGTCCAGAGGGCTGAGGAAGGGTTGTTGAGGTGGTTCGGACATGTAGAGAGAATGGAGCGAAACAGAATGACTTCAAGAGTGTATCAGTCTGTAGTGGAAGGAAGACGGGGTAGGGGTCGGCCTAGGAAAGGTTGGAGGGAGGGGGTAAAGGAGGTTTTGTGTGCGAGGGGTTTGGACTTCCAGCAGGCATGCGTGAGCGTGTTTGATAGGAGTGAATGGAGACAAATGGTTTTTTAATACTTGACGTGCTGTTGGAGTGTGAGCAAAGTAACATTTATGAAGGGGTTCAGGGAAACCGGCAGGCCGGACTTGAGTCCTGGAGATGGGAAGTACAGTGCCTGCACTCTGAAGGAGGGGTGTTAATGTTGCAGTTTAAAAACTGTAGTGTAAAGCACCCTTCTGGCAAGACGGTGATGGAGTGAATGATGGTGAAAGTTTTTCTTTTTCGGGCCACCCTGCCTTGGTGGGAATCGGCCAGTGTGATAATAAATATATATATATATATATATATATATATATATATATATATATATATATATATATATATATATATATATATATATATATATATATATATATAAAGACAGACTCCCTAAGTGTATATACAATTTATGTGGTTTTCTATATGCATCTCTCATGCACTCCTGAGTAGTTCAAGGGCGTCATTTGGAGAGGAACGAGTAATTATATTCATGAGGAAGCGCTAAAGACACATGATTCATACAGTTCCTAGAAAGAACTAATAAAATCTGACCCAAGGAATGGTATGTTTCCTCCCGTTCCGTTGATTAAGAACCCTTCACAAGTATCATATTGAGGGGCAGGGGAACACTGCTGGTGCTTGCCCCTAAACAAACGCTCACTAGGCGCCCCTAAACAAACGCTCACTAGGCGCCCCTAAACAAACGCTCACTAGGCGCCCCTAAACAAACGCTCACTAGGCGCCCCTAAACAAACGCTCACTAAGTAGCATTTTACGCCTTTTCACCCTTCATCCCCCTCCGCTGCAAGCATTTTGTGAAGTAACACAGCCGACTTCCGTTTGCAGAGTAAATTTACAGAAATTATATTCTTAAGTTTGCAATTACTAGGCAAGTTCAAGGAAAAAAAAAGTCATTATTTAAACATACATTGTTAACTACCGAGTAAAATATGAACTATTTACAAAAAAAAATAATTTTCTCAAGTTATTTCACGTTTAAAAACAAATGGTGAAAAATGAGGCTAGGTTAAAATGAGTGGGTGTTGTTGGGTGTGAGATGTACCTACCTAACATGAGCCAATAGGCCTACTGAAGTTCCTTCATTCCCATGCTTTTATTTTTGTAATAGGGCCAAAGGTTTTTGCTAATCTGAAGGCCCCCCGATTCTGGTGAATGGTATTTTGTGCAGATCAGAGTTGATTCCTGGCATGTACGTCTCGATAAAAGTTGTTCCGCATGTGTCTATGACAACCAACTTCTCGCCTGTAAGACTAAACTTGTCATTGCTGTACAACTCTGCACTAAACTCATAAACGTTGTACAACCTTGCACTAAACTTACAACTACTGTACAATTCTACGCAAAGATTACCACTGCAGCCATGCACATAAAACTAACACATAAGAATGATCGTCACTCCACTATGATTCTACTGTGCACAATTATAGAGTAAAGATGGATTTTATTTTTTTTTATTGCAGATTATTTGCATAAACTTATTTTAAATAGGCAGACAAAATTTGCATTGTACAACCCTGCTTTAAGCTTATGACTGATGTACAACACTGTGCTAAGACTGACAGCTTTATACAACTCTACATTAACCCTTAAGCTTGTCATTGTGCGGGACTATTCTGTGAACAAATAATTTTAAAAGGTGACGCAAGTCAAAAAAAATAACTGTAAACGGCAGAATAACCGGAAAAGCAGGTGTGGGCAACGAGTGTTTCCCGCCATTGTGTATCCGCAATGACGTGCATGCACGCTCGCACGTACGCGTACACGCACGCACACGTGCATGCATACGTATAGGTACACCCACAGGTGTTCACATACATGCAACCCAGCACACATACACGCACGCACGCGCGCGGCGCGTACACACACAGCACCAGAAGTGGACTAAATTGTTTGCAAACAAGTGGCATTCAGGAATTTAGAAACAGGCACGTTCAAAACCCTACCTCAGTGAGGTAAGACCATTTTCTAGTACCGCAAGTAAGGAAGTTTGATTGTAAATTGTATTTTTATACCATTTAACGCAAGCAGTGAAAACTCGCGCCTCCGTCCGGTAATCGCGACTGTTTCTGATCACTCAGCGAAGGTGGAGAAAGTGCAAAAGGGTGAATCAAGAATAGGGCTGAATCGATGGAAATGAACTACGAAGAAAATTGCAAGAATTAGGTGAACTGTCACAATAAACTAGCCACTTCGGTGGCAAATGTCACTTGAGGAGCAAAGAGGAAATATGATCTCGATATATAAAATACTATACGGGGCACAGAAAAGCTAGACAAGGGGAGTACTAAGTAAGTTAAAAGAACATGAGCTCAAACAATTATATGACAAGGTTCATCAAATCAGCCGGTTACAAGCTGGAGAGCCCCGACCAAGACCAGAAGTTATGCACTGTGTGTACTTCTCTCAGTGTATATGCACCGAGAGCAGCAGTACATCTACCCTGAGTGTTCACACAATGAAAGAGGTAGGCTGTTAAATAAACACTAGATGTCACTACATACCAATTACCAAAGTAAATCATGACAATATGATGAAAATGTGTTTACTTACAATGACAATACTTAAACTATGTATGACTATAAAAGAGGACCACACCTTACATATTTTCTAGAAACCATATAATCTGTATGTCCACAAACTCAGGTCAGATGAAAAAGCAGAAAAAATACTTCACCCAGCGTGAAAGTAATACCTACGAAAGTTATCTTGAAAATTTACAATGAATAAAACTAATCTACTGAATATATATATATATATATATATATATATATATATATATATATATATATATATATATATATATATATATATATATATATATATGTATGTATATATATATATGTGACATATATATATATATATATATATATATATATTTGTTCCCATAGGTTCAGAGACCCTTGGCTCATGGGGAAAGAGTGCATCTAATTTCCTTAAGGAGCTGGGAAAAAGACTCATCAGGGTAACTAGGGATCCCAGGGCAGCTAGTTTTCTGTTCCAGCGGCTCAGCGCGGCTGTTCAAAGGGGTAATGCATGCTGCATTTTGGGCACACGCCCCAGCTCTGAGGAGCTGGATGAGATTTTCGCCTTATAATCGGTGATACACACGTAACAACATGTATATATATATATATATATATATGCCACCTTTATATCAACAATGTATCTCTTAAATCTTCTGTGCCACATTATGTAATAAAATATTCCTATTGGTAAAAAAAAATAGTTTAAAAGATGGGGTGGTAGGGGAAGTGGAATATTCAAATGGCTTCAGGAAGAAATCCAAATATTCTTCCTTGAAGCCTTTTTATCCACTTCTCCGAGGCTATGGGTCCCACAATTTACACCAGAGGTGGACCCCTTTATTATATATATATATATATATATATATATATATATATATATATATATATATATATATATATATATATATATATATATATATATATATATATAAAACATACTGTCGAGGCATAACTGCCAACGAATCAAGGATCTGTATTGTTTGTCAAATAAAGCAAACAAAAATGTTGCCGTATGACCCCTACTGGATTAGCACTTTCCCGTGAAAACATTACAAATGACAGGTATATATGCCTAAGCATATACGATTTACTAGAATCGTTTATTAGATTTAAAGCCTATAAACTATATCAAGATCATTACTAGATATCATCTGCACACAACCATTCAAGGCTATTTTAATCCATAATACAGGCATTAAGAATATATAATATATATATATATATATATATATATATATATATATATATATATATATATATATATATATGTCGTGCCGAATAGGCAGAACTTGCGATCTTGGCTTAAATAGCAACGCTCATCTTGCCATATAGGACAAGTGAAAATTTGTGTATGCAATAATTTCGCCAAAATCATTCTGAACCTAACGAAAAAAAATATATTTCACTGTGTTTGTTTAGTATTAAATTACTGTAAACAAATCTAAAATATATTTAGTTGGGTTAGGCTAAAATAAATTGTTCTTGTTATAATGTTAGGTAAGCTTTCTAAGTTCCTTTTGGTGCAAAATTATAAATTTTTACATCAACATTAATGAAAAAAATATATCTTTTAACGTATAATAGAAAATTTTAAAAATGACTAAATTTTAAATGAGTTCTTGCTAATTGGCCAGTTTTACCTATTAGGCACGACATATATATATATATATATATATATATATATATATATATATATATATATATATATATATATATATATATATATATATATATATATATATATATATATATATATATATATATATATATATATATATATATATATATATATATATATATGCAAAACAACCACTGTGAAAGAATAGAGAAGTTCCAAGCGCTTTCGTGACTACACACATTATCAAGGAACAATGAAAGTAAAGCATCAAAGGAAGGTATATAAAGGGGTAGCCCACACCTCATTATCAGATCCCACAACAACGAAACACCTGACGCGAGACAGCAGGCCCGCCGGCCGAACTAGACAGGTCCTTCATACAACCCACCAACAAACTATACTACCCAAGAAATAATTTTGTAATTAACTTATCAGATGAAATTTTAGACAAAAATACAACTGCTGCTCTAGGTTTTGGCCTAAGTTTTGCAACTTCAAAAAAAACTTAATAATGTTGAAATTGCAAAAGGCTTTTGTAACTTTGAAAAATTTTCTGATTTATCCACTGATGAAATTAATATTATTAAGGGAATGGTATATAGCTCTTTGTTAAAACAAAACATTCCCAATTGCCCTCAAAGATTCTTTAAGTCTTATGATACACTTAATAACAACAAAAATTTGCGCCTTACTAAAGCAGACAAAATAAATGTAACAGTAATTATGAAAGAAAATGATTACCAAGAAAAAATGAATAATCTCTTAGATGATACTGAAACCTATTCTAAACTTAAAAAAAAATCCCCTAGAAGCAGTTAACAGCAATTTCAATAAAACAAAACTTCTACTGAAAGGCAAAGATGAATTAGTCAAACAATTTACTTCCACTAATCCATCTTTACCTTACATGTATGGACTAATAACACACAAACCAGGGAATCCAGTCAGACCAATTATTAGCTCCATAGGATCAGTTTCATATAAATTATCCAAATGGCTTGTTGATATTTTGAGCCCTACTGTTTGCAAAATTTCTAACTTTAATGTTAAAAACAACATAGATTTAGTTGATAAATTAAGCTCCTTGACTGACTTAAATGATTTTAACATGGTTAGTTTTGATGTTACTTCCTTGTTTACGAAAGTTCCTGTTGATGATTTATTAAGTTTCTTATCTGAAGAACTCGTTAATTATGATTTACCACTGCCAGTTCCTACTATCATTGAACTTATTAAACTTTGCATTGTTGATGCAAAATTTGTATTTAATGATAAGTTTTACACTCAGAAGTTTGGTATGGCAATGGGAAATCCTCTTTCACCTGTTCTTAGTAACCTATACATGGAATTTTTTTAAACAAGGCTGCTTAACACAATCCTCCCTAATAAAGCTAAATGGTTCAGATATGTTGATGATATTTTGTGTCTTATGCCCAAAAATGTAGATATACACCATTTCCTTGGCAAATTAAATAACTTAGCCCATTCTATAAATTTTACTGTTGAATTTGAAGAAAATAACTCATTGCCTTTTCTAGATGTTTTAATTATTAAGGGTAATAATGAATTCAAATTTAAAATTTACAGAAAACCTACAAATAACTGTTCCTATGTCCACTATTATTCTTCCCATCAAGATAAAGCTAAACTGTCTGTATTCTCATCAATGTTTTTGAGAGCTTTACGAATTTGTAGTCCAGAGTTCAAAGATGAGGAAATATCCAAAATTTATGAAATAGGTAATGATTTGAAATACCCAAGAAATGTAATTGATAAATCTTTTAAAGTTGCTAGAAATACTTTTTACAATCCAAAAAGGGACAACCGGCCTTATTCAACTAAAAATATGTTGGTTCTCCCTTACCATGAAAACTTGGTTGATATGCCTTCTCTTCTTAAGACTTTTAATATTAAAGTTGTATTCAAAAATTTTATACAGTAAAAAAAACTTTTGATAAAGAATTCCCCCCAAAATGCTGATGGATGTGTCTATAAGATTCCTTGTAAAATTTGCGATAAAGTTTATTACGGTCAAACTGGTAAAAATCTCGAACTAAGATTAAAACAACATAAATATAGCATTAGAACTGGACAAGATTCCAATGCTCTATTCATGTAAGAGATTTTAACCATCCAATTGATTTTCAAAAAGTTGAGAAAGTAGTATCAAGCAAGTCCATGGTCGACAGGAATATAATTGAATCTTGTTTCATAAAAAGCAGTTTTGACAATAATATGAATATTTCCTTTGGTTTATATAAATTAGATCCATTTATAATTAATAGAATTTGGGAAGAATTTAATAATACATTGGACAAATAATAATTTTTTTAAATTTCTTATTTCTTGGGTAGAATAGTTTGTTGGTGGGTTGCATGAAGGACCTGTCTAGTTCGGCCGGCGGGCCTGCTGTCTCGCGTCAGGTGTTTCGTTGTTGTGGGATCTGATAGTGAGGTGTGGGCTACCCCTTTATATACCTTCCTTTGATGCTTTACTTTCATTGTTCCTTGATAATGTGAGTAGTCACGAAAGCGCTTGGAACTTCTCTATTCTTTCACAGTGGTTGTTTTGCATATTCTGAAATCACCTGTTTACTGTGATCTTATTGCATATATATATATATATATATATATATATATATATATATATATATATATATAAATATATATTGATATTATAAACATATATAAACATATATATATATATATATATATATATATATATATATATATATATATATATAAATTTTATATATATATATATATATATATATATATATATATATATACATATATATATATATATATACATATATATACATACATATATATACATACATATATATATATATATATATATAATATATATATATATATATATATATATATATATATATATATATATATATATATATATATATGTACCATCCAAGTGCAGACACAGTGCTGCTGCTCAGCGCATACACATCGAGATATGCAAGTATATACTCCTTTGAATGTATACAATACTTGACCTACTAGAGATCGAGCGGTTCCATCCCTAGCAGAACGGGACTAATTTATTCATACTCATTGATCCTTCGGACCTATTCATATGTTACTTTTCTGGAAGCACATTAGGCTCACACTTGAAAGGAGTCTGGTTTAATTTTCGGTGGGTCGCGACATATGGGTGTATTAAAACTGCTGTTCATGTTCGCCTGACAGTCAACAAGTACCTGGGTGCTACTCAAAAGTTGTTGGCGGCATCAATGGAAAGGACCTCGTGTAAATATGTCATTCTACTGCAATTTGTTATAATACTGGGTTAGTATCCTCCGCAGTTTAAGGAACTTTTAACTAAATTAAAAAAGGAAAAATTATACGAATGTTTTCATATCGACCGTTTCAATGGTTAGTTAAGTTTAAAGCTTGTCGACTGCATATGGGATACTACTGTATTATCACTGGTTGTAAACATTAAGTATACAGTATATACATGCGTAAAAGCACAAATAACCCACACATGGGAGACTGAAACTTATGACGACGTTTCAGTCCAACTTGGACGATTAACTGTGATTCGATAATGGTCCAAGTTGGACCGAAACGTAGTCGTAAGTTTGTTTTCTATGTGCGGGTTATCTGTGTATTGCTCCAGTCATGGTATTGTGCCTTTATATTCTTTGTGTATACGCAGACATAATACGCCTCTCGTTGCAATACAACTGTACATAAATCAATGAATATACAACTCTCTTACTGAATATACACTAACGATATATACCTCTCAATATACACACGAAGATGTACATCTCTTGTTGTATACCCACACTGTTTAGCTGAAATAATCTATATCCTTGTTTGATTGTCCTGACAATGATGATAAACACGGACAATCAATCTTATCGTTCTCTGTGGCTGGACGGTAGAGCGAAAATGACCAAAATTGATCTAGATTCAATTCCTTACGCAATGCACAATTGCATGGCATAAGGTGAACTGACTTACGAACACCATCTGAACGTGAGCTCACCCGCTGCAGGTGACTTGGGCCAGAGCGACGACCACTGCACACAAGATAGCACCAGGGGCAGCCATGGCTGCAGCTACACCTCCACTCGCCGCGAGACTCTGAGAGCCACTGAGGCAGGATGCTTCAATTTTGTCCACCACATCAACCGCCTCTGCCTCTACTAAACTCTTCCAAGCACTTGTGCCTTTTTTCTTGTCCCATTTAATTGTCTCTTATGCTTAATTTTACTAGATGGTCTTCACATGACTGAACGTTGGGCATATTACCTTACACCTACTGCTCTTGGTCATTTAGCAGGAAGTAGGTACCTGAGTGTTATTAGACTGTTGTGGGTGGCATCCTGGGGAACAAGATTAACACTGCCAGAAATGCCCTGTATAAAAAGGGGCTTTCTATTAAGTATTCCAGTAATGTCAACTAGGTCTGTATCTGTTGTATTACGTACTTTGTTGAAACAACGATTTTATTATTATTATTATTATTATTATTATTATTATTATTATTATTATTATTATTTTATAATTAAGAATTATTTAAGCTTAAGCTAGACTAGGCTAGAGCAGGTTAAGCTAGGTTAGGTTAGTAAAGGCACACATCTGGAGTTTACCTGGAGTCGCTTGTGGAGGTCACCGCTCCAGTGGCCTGGTCCCATTCCAGTCCTCCATGATGCTGGCCTGATCGATCAAGCTGTTAGTGCCCGCCGCCCGCAATTTAACGTATGCATCACAACCCGGTTGACCTGTTTTGCGAAATCTCTCGAGTTTCTTCTTGAAGACAGCTAGGGGGGTTGTTGGTGATACCCCTTAAGTATGAAAGGAGAGCGTTGAAGAGTCGTAATCACGTAACACATATTGAGTTCTCTCTCAGTATATTCATCGTTCACCTGCTTTTCATAGGAATAGTCCTGCACTGTGTGCCAAGTCTCTTTGGTTCATAAGTAGTAATTTCTGTGCAGATTTGATACCAATCCCTCCAGTATCTTCCAGGTGACTTCAAGCACTCCCGGTAATTTAGGTGCTTGGCCGAGTTTATTGGAGTTGTGAAAGTTCTCCGCATATTTTCCAGCTTAGAAATTTCGCTTGCCTGAAGAGAGTCGTTGTTGACTTGGCATCCCTTTTTCTTGAAGGTTCTAATTATCAGGGCTATCATTTTCTTGCAACTGCTATAATAACGTTGTTGTGTTTCCACGAACGTGAGATCTGGTGACATTATCACTCCCAGGTCTCTCACATTTGACTAACATTCTATTCATTGATTTGAGTTTGTCTTGTACTCCGATATTACTTTTGTTTCTTCCATTTTTTCATGGCGTAATGACTGAAATTTGTCCTCACTGAGTATCATAATGTTATCAGTGACGCACTGGAATATTTGGTTGATATCAGCTTGGAGGCTCGCTCTGTCTTCTATGAATCCCACTTTCATACAGATTATAGTATCGTAGGCAAAGGATGATACACTGCTATGATTGATGTTCCTCTCTGTCAGAATAAGAATGAGAAAGTGGGGCGAGTACTGTGTCTTGGGGCGAGTACTGTGCCTCGGGGCGAGTACTGTGTCTTGGGGTGAGTACTGTGCCTTGAGGCGAGTACTGTGCCTTGGAGGAACAGTACTTTTCACTGTAGCAGCCCCTGATTTCAGCTCATTTACTACACATTGAGTCCTATTTGTGAGACGATTAAAAACTCATCTGCCTACCTTCCCAATTATTCTCACACGCATTTTGTTTGCAGTTACCCTATGATCTCACTTAGCAAAGGCTTTTGCATAGTTTATATTACATCTGCATTTTATCTACAAGAGCATCCAAGATCATTTCGTAATGGTCCAGCAGTTGCGAAAGGCAGAATAGAGCAGTTCTACAGCCATACTGAGAAGGGCAGTTAACTACTGCAATTAAATATGACTGATAATCTTGCTTCTTAAAACCCTTTCAAATCTCTTGATAATATGGGATGTAAGGGCTATTGATCTAAAGTTTTTTTATTTTTGTTTTACTACCACCTTTGTGGAGTGGGTCAATATCAGTGCTTTTTAATGACCGCGGGATGACTCCAGTGCCAAGGCTTTTCCACAGAATATTCAAAGCACGCGATTTTTTTTTTTTTTGTAATTTCTTACATGCCCATGCAGAGTGCATGGTCACGCAATCAATGGCTTCTTTGATGTTAAGTGGGGTTACAGTCATCTCAGAGATTATTGAACTGATTAACTTTTGCAGTGAATACTTGTTTGGCGGTTCTAAGATTATCTTTCAGAAATCCCAACAAACAGTCATTCTCGACACTTTATTTGACATACGTATATTAGGTCCGTTTTGGATATTCACACGATTCTCATAGGTACTCAGTGATACTAATGATACTCAGACATACTCCAGACCGGGCGGCGGGGGCGCTGACCCCCAAAACCCTCTTAACGTATACTCACTGATACATATACCTAATGATACAGATAATCAAGGAAACTCAGATACTCAAAGATACCCACAGGTACTCAAGAATGCTAATGTTTTTTTTATCAGTCAGTACACAGACAGGACAACGGGTCTTTTACAGTGGAGCAGTAGTAGACGTCGTACCACATAGGCGGGGCCCACTAGTGGACGAAGATCAAGCCCATAAGTTGGTCCAGAGATTTACTAATTGAGTTGTAGATACATCCCTTAATTTCCTGGAAAGAAGCTATTGGTCAGTCAAGTAGTGGAGGCAGTAGAAGAATTATAATAATAGTTAACAAAACCAATAAGTAGATGAATAAGAGAAATGGGCAACGCTTCGGTATCTTCATTGTGGAGACATTACCAAAACATCTCCACAATATAGATAACCAAGTACTGTACATAGGCAGTAGAAACAGATTGATGCGGCAGTAGATGTGGTCACATGTGAGTGGAGTCCACTGGTGGAAGTAGGTCAGGCCCACCTTATAAGGCTGACCTAATTTCGCTGGTGGGCCACACCCACATGTGACCATGTTTACTACTGCTGCATCGCTCCACTCACGCCACTGGCTCAAAATAAAAGGCCTCGTTTTCATATCTATATTAGTATCAATAATATTTGTGAGACATCTTTCAGTAAAGTTAACCATATCACTTATTCATTAACCTATCGATATTATATTCCCTTAATCTAATGATACCCAGATATTTATTTATTACTAAATATTTGCTTTGCCAACAGACTCGACTAGCCTTAGAATCCGGGTCCTTCGTGAACCATATAAAAAAAAACATCCGTTGTAACTCAGCCACATAACAACACAGTTAAACAGACAGCAGAATAACCAACTTAGTGGAGTCCAGTCCCTGGACCAATTATGTACCTCTAATCTTTTGACTACCGCCCACAGGATGGGTATGGGGTGCATAATAAACATATTAAACTAAATTAGTATTAACGCAACTGAACACAGTAACAAGACAACTCACTTGTGCAGCAACAATCCACTTCCAATTAAATTTACATTTCTCTCTATCGTGAATGTAACAATAGACAAAAAGATAGTAATTTTGAGGACGTGTTCCAAGAAATGATAAGTGAGGCTGCCTGAATATGACAAGTCTCACCACGCGTGGTGGTACTTTGGTCCTAAGAACACGGACTGAGTGTCTCCTGACACACGGTCTCTTAACTGTTGCCGCAATTCACTTTTGACATAATTCCTTGTTCTAAATCGAGTACTATAAAATGTTGATCTTTGTGTCCCTGCTTTATTCACAACACAAGTCATATATAAGCAAATAAAACTCATCTTCCCTTGTAAACACAGTGAGCTGTACTCACCTAGTTGTACTCAGTGTGGTTGCAGGGGTCGATTCATAGCTCCTGGCCCCCGCCTCTTCACTGGCCGCTACTGGGTCACTCTCCCTGCACCATGAGCTTTATCATACCTCTGCTTAAAATGACAGGATGGATAATGAGAACCTTCAAAACTAAGGAGGCCAAGCCCATGATGACACTCTTCAGGTCACTTGTTCTATCTAGGCTGGAATATTGCTGCACACTAACAGCACCTTTCAAGGCAGGTGAAATTGCTGACCTAGAAAATGTACAGAGAACCTTCACGGCGCGCATAACGGAGATAAAACACCTCAATTACTGGGAGCGCTTGAGGCTCCTGAACCTGTATTCACTGGAACGCAGGCGGGAGAGATACATGATTATATACACCTGGAAAATCCTAGAGGGACTAGTACCGAACTTGCACACGAAAATCACTCAATACGAAAGCAAAAGACTTGGCAGACGATGCAACATCCCCCCAATGAAAAGCAGGGGTCACTAGCACGTTAAGAGACCATACAATAAGTGTCAGGGGCCCGAGACTGTTCAACTGCCTCCCAGCATACATAAGGGGGATTACCAACAGACCCCTGGCAGTCTTCAAGCTGGCACTGGACAAGCACCTAAAGTCGGCTCCTGACCAGCCGGGCTGTGAGTCGTACGTTGGTTTGCGTGCAGACAACAGTAACAGCCTGGTTGATCAGGCTCTGATCCACCAGGAGGCCTGGTCACAGACCGGGCCGCGGGGGCGTTGACCTCCGGAACTCTCTCCAGGTAAACTCCAGGTATATGTGGATCCTGCCTCCACTACATCGCTTCCCAAACTATTCCACTTCCTGACTACTCTGTGACTGAAGAAATACTTCCTAACATCCCTGTGGTTCATCTGAGTCTTCACCTTCCAACTGCGTTAGATTCGTAATGTCTGGACGGAAATATACATAGCCTTTGCTAGTACTCTGTAACTGGCACAGGGTCCAGTAGGGAGGCAATACACCGCTGATGTACCTAATTTTATTTAATAAGCAAAATACCCACATCCACAGCAGTATCGCCAACCCTCCCACAGCAACACAACCCTCCCACAGCAACACAACCCTCCTACAGCAGCACAACCCTCAAACAGCAACACAATCCTCCTACAGCAGCACAACCCTCAAACAGCAACACAATCCTCCCACAGCAACACAACCCTCCCACAGGAACACAGTCCTCCCACAGCAACACAACCCTCCCACAGCAACACAACTCTCTCACAGCAACAGAACCCTCTCACAGCAACACAACCCTCCTACAGCAACACAATCTTCCCACAGCAACACAACCCTCCCACAGTAACACAATGCTCCCACAACAACACAACCCTCTCACAGCAACACAACCCTCTCACAGCAACACAACCCTCTCACAGCAACACAACCCAGCCACAACAGCACAACCTTCCCACAGCAACACAGCCCTCCCACAGTAACACAACCCTCCCACAGCAAAACAACTAACTCATAACAACACAACCCTGCTACAACAACACAACCCTCTCACAGCAACACAACCCCCCCACAGCAACACAACCCCCCACAGCAACACAACCCTGCCACAACAGCACAACCCCCCACAGCAACACAACCCTCCCACAGCAACACAACCCTCCCACAGAAACACGACCCTCCCTCTGCAACACAACCCACTCATAGCAACACAACCCACTCATAGAAACACAACCCTCCCACAGCAACACAACCCTCCCACAACAACACAACCCCCACAACAACACAACCCTTCTAAAGCAACACAACCCCCCACAGCAACACAACCCACTCATAGCAACACAACCCTGCCACAACAGCACAACCCTCCCACAACAACACAACCCCCCACAGGAACACAACCCTCCCACAGCAACACAACCCCCACATGAACACAACCCTTCGACAGCAGCACAACCCACCACAGCAACACAACCCCCACAGCAACACAACCCTCCCACAGCAACACAACCCCCAGCAACACAACGCCCCACAGGAACACAACCCTCCCACAGCAACACAACCCCCCACAGCAACACAACCCTTCCACAGCAGCACAACCCCCCACAGCAATACAACCCCCTCATAGCAACACAACCCTCCCACAGCAACACAACCCACTCATAGCAACACAACCCTCCCACAGCAACACAACCCTCCACAGCAACACAACCCCCCTCGGCAACACAACCCTCCCACAGCAACACATCCCTCCCACAGCAACGCAACCTCCAAACAGCAACACAACCCTCCCACAGCAACACAACCTTCCCACAGCAACACAACCCCCCACAGCAACACAACCCTCACACAGCAATACAACCCCCACAGCAACACAAACCACCGCAGCAACACAACCCACTCATAGCAACACAACCCTCCCACAGCAACACAACCCACACAATGCAACACAATCCCCCAGAGCAACACAACCTACTCATAGCAACACAACCCTCCCACAGCAACACAACCCACACACAGCAACACAATCCCCCAGAGCAACACAATCCCCCAGAGCAACACAACCTACTCATAGCAACACAACCCTCCCACAGCAACACAACGCTCACACAGCAACACAATCCCCCAGAGCAACACAACCTACTCATAGCAACACAACCCTCCCACAGCAACACAACCCACACACAGCAACACAATCCCCCAGAGCAACACAACCTACTCATAGCAACACAACCCTCCCACAGCAACACAACCCACACACAGCAACACAATCCCCCAGAGCAACACAACCCACTCATTGCAACAGAACCCTCCCACAACAACATAACACCCCCACAGAAACACAAACCCCCCACAGCAACACAACCCTCCAACAGCAAAACAACCCCCCACAGCAACACAACGCACTCATAGCAACAAAACCCCGCCACAGCAACACAACCCACTCATAGCAACACAACCCTCCAACAACAACACAACCCACTCATAGCAACACAACCCTCCCACAGCAACACAACCCTCCACAGCAACACAACCCCCACAGTAACACAACCCACGCATAGGAACACAACGCACTCATAGCAACACAACAACCCACAGCAACACAACAACCCACAGCACCACAACAACCCACAGCAACACAACCCCGCACAGCAACACATCCCCCACAGCAACACAACCCCCCACAGTAACACAACCCCCAACAGCACCACAACCCACTCATAGCAACACAACCCACTCATAGCAACACAACCCACTCATAGCAACACAACCCACTCATAGCAACACAACCCACTCATAGCAACACAACCCACTCATAGCAACACAACCCCCCACAGTGGCACAACCCCCCACAGCAACACAATCCCCCACAGCAACACAACTCACTCATAGCAACACAACCCCCCACAGCAACATAACCCTCCCACAGCAACATAACCCTCCCACAGCAACCTAACCCTCCCACAGCAACATAACCTCCCACAGCAACACAACCCACTCATAGCAACACAACCCCCCACAGCAACATAACCCCCCACAGTAACAACCCCCACAGCAACACAACCCCCCACAGTAACACAACCCACGCATAGCAACACAACGCACTCATAGCAACACAACCCACTCATAGCAACACAACCCACTCATAGCAACACAACCCACTCATAGCAACACAACCCCCCACAGCAACACAACCCCCCATAGTGGCACAACCCCCCACAGCAACACAATCCCCCACAGCAACACAAACCACTCATAGCAACAAAACCTCCCACAGCAACATAACCCTCCCACAGCAACATAACCCTCCCACAGCAACCTAACCCTCCCACAGCAACATAACCCCCCACAGCAACACAACCCACTCATAGCAACACAACCCACTCATAGCAACACAACCCCCCACAGCAACACAACCCCCCACAGCTACACAACCCACTCATAGCAACACAACCCACTCATAGCAACACAACCTCCCAAAGCAACATAACCCTCCCACAGCAACCCAACCCTCCCGCAGCAACACAACCCTCCCACAGCACCACAACCCTCCCACAGCAACACAACCCTCCCACAGCAACACAACCCTCCCACAGCAACACAACCCTCCCACAGCAACACAACCCTCCCACAGCAGCACAACCCTCCTACAGCAACACAGCCCTCCCACAGCAACACAACCCACTCATAGCAACACAACCCTCCCACAGCAACACAACCCACTCACAGCAACACAACCCTCCCACAGCAACACAACCCTCCCACAGCAACACAACCCCCACAGCAACACAACCCCCCACAGAAACACAACCCCCATATCAACACAACCTCCAACATCACCACAACCAACTCATAGCAACACAACCCACTCATAGCAACACAACCCACTCATAGCAACACAACCCACTCATAGCAACACAACCCCCCACAGCACCACAGCCCCCACAGTAACACAACCCCCCAGAGCAACACAACCCCCCACAGCAACACAACCCACTCATAGCAACACAACCTCCCACAGCAACATAACCCTCCCACAGCAACATAACTCTCCCACAGCAATATAACCCTCCCACAGCAACATAACCCCCCACAGCAACATAACCCTCCCACAGCAACACAACCCACTCATAGCAACACAACCCACTCATAGCAACACAACCTCCCAAAGCAACATAACCCTCCCAGAGCAACATAACCCTCCCACAGCAACACAACCCTCCCACAGCAACACAACCCACTCATAGCAACACAACCCTCCCACAGCAACACAACCCTCCCACAACAACACAACCCTCCCACAGCAACACAACCCTCCCACATCAACACAACCCTCCCACAGCAACACAACCCACTCATAGCAACACAACCCTCCCACAGCAGCACAACCCCCCACAGCAACACAACCCCCCACAGTAACACAACCCACTCATAGCAACACAACCCACTCATAGCAACACAACCCCCCACAGCAACACAACCCCGCACAGCAACACATCCCCCCAAAGCAACACAACCTCCCACAGTAACACAACCCCCAACAGCACCACAACCCACTCATAGCAACACAACCCACTCATAGCAACACAACCCACTCATAGCAACACAACCCACTCATAGCAACACAACCCACTCATAGCAACACAACTTCCCACAGCAACACAACCCCCCACAGGCGCACAACCCCCCACAGCAACACAATCCCCCACAGCAACACAACCCACTCATAGCAACACAACCTCCCACAGCAACATAACCCTCCCACAGCAACATAACCCTCCCACAGCAACCTAACCCTCCCACAGCAACATAACCCCCCACAGCAACACAACCCACTCATAGCAACACAACCCACTCATAGCAACACAACCCCCCACAGCAACACAACCCCCCACAGTGGCACAACCCCCCACAGCAACACAATCCCCCACAGCTACACAACCCACTCATAGCAACACAACCCACTCATAGCAACACAACCTCCCAAAGCAACATAACCCTCCCACAGCAACCCAACCCTCCCGCAGCAACACAACCCTCCCACAGCACCACAACCCTCCCACAGCAACACAACCCTCCCACAGCAACACAACCCTCCCACAGCAACACAACCCTCCCACAGCAACACAACCCTCCCACAGCAGCACAACCCTCCTACAGCAACACAGCCCTCCCACAGCAACACAACCCACTCATAGCAACACAACCCTCCCACAGCAACACAACCCACTCACAGCAACACAACCCTCCCACAGCAACACAACCCTCCCACAGCAACACAACCCCCCACAGCAACACAACCCCCCACAGAAACACAACCCCCACATCAACACAACCCCCAACATCACCACAACCCACTCATAGCAACACAACCCACTCATAGCAACACAACCCACTCATAGCAACACAACCCACTCATAGCAACACAACCCCCCACAGCACCACAGCCCCCACAGTAAAACAACCCCCCACAGCAACACAACCCCCCACAGCAACACAACCCACTCATAGCAACACAACCTCCCACAGCAACATAACCCTCCCACAGCAACATAACCCTCCCACAGCAATATAACCCTCCCACAGCAACATAACCCCCCACAGCAACACAACCCTCCCACAGCAACACAACCCACTCATAGCAACACAACCCACTCATAGCAACACAACCTCCCAAAGCAACATAACCCCCCAGAGCAACATAAGCCTCCCACAGCAACACAACCCTCCCACAACAACACAACCCTCCCACAGCAACACAACCCTCCCACATCAACACAACCCTCCCACAACAACACAACCCTCCCACAGCAACACAACCCTCCCACATCAACACAACCCTCCCACAGCAACACAACCCACTCATAGCAACACAACCCTCCCACAGCAGCACAACCCCCCACAGCAACACAACCCCCCACAGTAACACAACCCACTCATAGCAACACAACCCACTCATAGCAACACAACCCCCCACCGTAACACAACCCACTCATAGCAACACAACCCACTCATAGCAACACAATCCCCCACAGCAACACAACCCACTCATAGCAACACAGCCTCCCTCAGAAACATAACCCTCCCACAGCAACATAACCCTCCCACAGCAACAGAACCCCCCTCAGCGACATAACCCTCCCACAGCAACACAACCCACTCATAGCAACACAACCCACTCATAGCAACACAACCCACTCATAGCATCACAACCTCCCAAAGCAACACAACCCCCCACAGCAACACAACCCTCCCACAGCAACACAACCCACTCATAGCAACAAAACCTCCCACAGCAACATAACCCTCCCACAGCAACATAACCCTCCCCGAGCAACATAACCCTCCCACAGCAACACAACCCTCCCACAGCAACACAACCCACTCATAGCAACAAAACCTCCCACAGCAACATAACCCTCCCACAGCAACATAACCCTCCCCGAGCAACAACCCTCCCGCAGCAACACAACCCTCCAACAGTAACACAACCCACTCATAGCAACACAACCCTCCCAGAGCAACACAACCCACTCAAAGCAACACAACCCTTCCACAGCAACACAACCCTCCCACAGCAACACAACCCTCCCACAGCAACACAACCCACTCATAGCAACACAACCCTCCCACAGCAACACAACCCTCCCACAGCAACACAACCCTCCCACAGCAACACAACCCTCCCACAGCAACACAACCCTCCCACAGCAACACAACCCTCCCACATCAACACAACCCACTCACAGCAACACAACTCTCCCACAGCAACACAACCCTCCCACAGTACCATTATTAATATATTAATGCGATGCTTTAAACCCATAAAGGTTTTTATAATACTTGGAAAGCGAGTTGCAACTGATCCGGTCTGACCCAAGGAAAGGGAGGGTAGCTCCATTACCTTGGTTCACGAGCCCGTCACCATCATGGACACATCCCACCTCCCTTGTTCACTGTACTCCCACAATAACAACGTATTCCCTTAAATTTAATACAATAACAACAACAACAACAACAACAACAACAACAATAATAATAATAATAATAATAATAATAATAATAATAATAATAATAATAATAATAATAATAATAATAATAATAATAATAATAATAATAATAATAATAATAATAATAATAATAATAATAATAATAATAATCACAATAATAATAATAATAATAATAATAATAATAATAATAATAATAATAATAATAATAATAATAATAATAATAATAACAGTAATTATAATAAAGGAAGGACCTAGTAAGTCTTCACTATCATAACAGTTACAACGATAAATGGATATATGATTGAGGTGTATAAATGGAAGACAGGAATAAATAAAGGAGATGTAAATAGCAATGGCTTTAAGTTGGAAAAATTCAGATTCAGGAAGGACATAGGGAAGCACTGGTTTGGTAATAGAGTTATCGATGAGTGGAACAAACTCCCGAGAACAGTTATAGAGGCTAAAACGTTATGTAATTTTTAAAAATAGGTTAGATAAATACATAAGTGGGTGCGGGTGGGTGTGAGCTGGACCTGGCTAGCTTGTGCTACTAGATCAGATGCCGTGCTCCTTCCCCAGGTGAATGTGCCCTGACCTGACTAGGTTGGGGCACTTTGGCCTGCCTCGCATGGGCCAGTAGGCCTGTTGCAGTGTTCCTTCTTTCTTATGTTCTTAAGAACATAAGAACATAAGAACGAAGGAACACTGCAGAAGGCCTACTGGCCCATGCGAGGCAGGTCCAAGTCTCCTACCGGCTTAAGCCAATGCACCCAACCTAGTCAGGTCAGGTCACATTGACTTAAGGGAGGAACACGGCAACCGACCTGGTAGCACAAGCTATCAGGTCTAACTCACACCCACCCACATCTACTCATGTATTTATCCAACCTGTTTTTAAAGCTACACAACGTTCTGGCCTCTATAACGGTACTTGGGAGTTTGTTCCACTCATCCACAACTCTATTACCAAACCAGTACTTTCCTATATCCTTCCTGAATCTGAATTTTTCCAAGTTAAAACCATTTCTGCGAGTCCTGTCTAGGCTAGATATTTTCAGCACACTATTTACATCCCCTTTATTTATTCCTGTCTTCCATTTATACACCTCAATCATATCCCCCCTAATTCTACGTCTTCTGATACATGGGATCAACTTTGTCATCCTCCTTTGTACATTTTCCAGAGAATTTATATCCATTCTGTAATACGGTGACCAAAACTGTGCAGCATAATCTAAATGAGGCCTAACCAAGGATGTATAGAGTTGAAGAACAACCTGAGGACTCCTATTATTTATGCTTCTTGATATGAAGCCAAGGATTCTATTAGCTTTATTGCGAACACTTATGCACTGTTGTCTTGGTTTCAGATTACTGCTAACCAGAACTCCTAAATCTTTTTCGCAATCCGTAATATTAAGATCTACATTATTTAGTTTATATGTGGCATGGTTATTGTCCTGTCCAACATTTAGAACTTTGCATTTGTCAATATTAAACAGCATCTGCCACTTCTCCGACCACTGCATCAGTCTATTCAAATCTTCCTGGAGTGCTCGAATGTCCTCGTCAGAATGAATTCGACGGCCTGTTTTGATGTCATCGGCAAACTTGCCGATGTCGCTCTTTATGCCCTCATCTATGTCGTTTATGTAGATTGTGAACAGCAGGGGGCCCAACACTGACCCCTGTGGAACACCGCTCGCGGTAGTAGGCCAGTCTGGGAGTTAACGCGGTAGTAGGCCAGACTGGGAGTTAACGTGGTAGTAGGCCAGTCTGGGAGTTAACGTGGTAGTAGGCCAGTCTGGGAGTTAACGTGGTAGTAGGCCAGTCTGGGAGTTAACGTGGTAGTAGGCCAGTCTGGGAGTTAACGTGGTAGTAGGCCAGTCTGGGAGTTAACGTGGTAGTAGGCCAGTCTGGGAGTTAACGTGGTAGTAGACCAGTCTGGGAGTTAACGTGGTAGTAGGCCAGTCTGGGAGTTAACGTGGTAGTAGGCCAGTCTGGGAGTTAACGTGGTAGTAGGCCAGTCTGGGAGTTAACGTGGTAGTAGGCCAGTCTGGGAGTTAACGTGGTAGTAGGCCAGTCTGGGAGTTAACGTGGTAGTAGGCCAGTCTGGGAGTTAACGCGGTAGTAGGCCAGTCTGGGAGTTAACGCGGTACTAGGCCAGACTGGGAGTTAACGTGGTAGTAGGCCAGACTGGGAGTTAACGTGGTAGTAGGCCAGTCTGGGAGTTAACGTGTAGTAGGCCAGTCTGGGAGTTAACGTGGTAGTAGGCCAGTCTGGGAGTTAACATAAGAACATAAGAACGAAGGAACACTGCAGAAGGCCTACTGGCCCATGCGAGGCAGGTCCAAGTCTCCTACCGGCTTAAGCCAATGCACCCAACCTAGTCAGGTCAGGTCACATTGACTTAAGGGAGGAACACGGCAACCGACCTGTTAGCACAAGCTATCAGGTCTAACTCACACCCACCCACATCTACTCATGTATTTATCCAACCTATTTTTAAAGCTACACAACGTTCTGGCCTCTATAACGGTACTTGGGAGTTTGTTCCACTCATCCACAACTCTATTACCAAACCAGTACTTTCCTATATCCTTCCTGAATCTGAATTTTTCCAACTTAAAACCATTTCTGCGAGTCCTGTCTAGGCTAGATATTTTCAGCACACTATTTACATCCCCTTTATTTATTCCTGTCTTCCATTTATACACCTCAATCATATCCCCCCTAATTCTACGTCTTTCTAGAGAGTGCAGTTTCAGGGCCCTTAGTCTATCCTCATAGGGAAGGTTTCTGATACATGGGATTATCTTTGTCATCCTCCTTTGTACATTTTCCAGAGAATTTATATCCATTCTGTAATACGGTGACCAAAACTGTGCAGCATAATCTAAATGAGGCCTAACCAAGGATGTATAGAGTTGAAGAACAACCTGAGGACTCCTATTATTTATGCTTCTTGATATGAAGCCAAGGATTCTATTAGCTTTATTGCGAACACTTATGCACTGTTGTCTTGGTTTCAGATTACTGCTAACCAGAACTCCTAAATCTTTTTCGCAATCCGTAATATTAAGATCTACATTATTTAGTTTATATGTGGCATGGTTATTGTCCTGTCCAACATTTAGAACTTTGCATTTGTCTATATTAAACTGCATCTGCCACTTCTCCGACCACTGCATCAGTCTATTCAAATCTTCCTGGAGAGCTCGAATGTCCTCGTCAGAATGAATTCGACGGCCTATTTTGGTGTCATCGGCAAACTTGCCGATGTCGCTCTTTATGCCCTCATCTATGTCGTTTATGTAGATTGTGAACAGCAGGGGGCCCAACACTGACCCCTGTGGAACACCGCTCGTGACGCTTCCCCACTCTGATTTCTCCCCATTTATGCAAACTCTCTGCTGCCTATTTGTCAACCATGCCTCTATCCAGGAAAAAATTTCTCCTCCTATTCCATGTGCTTTAATTTTCCTCAATAGTCTCTGATGTGGAACCCTGTCAAAAGCCTTACTGAAGTCCATATACACAATATCATATTCATTACCATGATCTACCTCCTCAAATACCTTAGTGAAAAAAGTTAATAAATTCGTAAGGCAGGAACGCCCCTTTGTAAAACCATGCTGAGATTCGTTGATTAATTTATGCTTTTCAAGATGGCTACGGACTGCCTCGGCAATTATTGATTCCATAAATTTTCCCACTATGGAGGTTAGGCTTATTGGTCTATAGTTCGAAGCTAAGGACCTGTCACCTGTTTTGAAAATAGGTATCACATTTGCCATTTTCCACTTATCTGGCACCATGCCAGTTTGTAGTGATATGTTGAAAAGATTAGCCAAAGGTGTGCTAAGCTCCTCTTTACATTCCTTTAGAACCCTTGCATACAGTTCATCAGGGCCTGGGGATTTGTTAGGTTTTAATTTATCTATTTGCCTAAGGACCATGTCACTTGTGACCCTAATAGTGCACAGTTTATTATCGTCCTGTTCTACATAATTTATCATTACTGGAATATCGCTGGTATCCTCCTGTGTAAAAACTGAGAGGAAGTATGTGTTAAAAATTCTACACATTTCCTTATCACTGTCAGTGAGCTGACCCGAGGAACTTTTGAGTGGGCCTATCATGTCCCTGATCTTACTTCTGTATACCTGAAAGAATCCTTTTGGGTTAGTCTTCGATTCTTTTGCAACTTTAACCTCATAATCTCTTTTTGCTTTTCTAATTCCCTTTTTTATTTCTCTCTTTAACTGAATATATCGATTTCTTAATTGCCCCTCTCCTCTTTTGATTTGCCTATATATGCCTCTCTTTTGACCAATCAGATATTTTAATCTATTGTTCATCCATTTAGGATCATTTTTGTTTGATCTGATTTCCCTATTTGGAACATAATTTGACTGAGCAGCTAGAACTATGCCCTGGAAAGCATCATATCGGCAACCATCACCACGTGGCAGTAGGCCAGTCTGGGAGTTAACGTGGTAGTAGGCCAGTCTGGGAGTTAACGTGGTAGTAGGCCAGTCTGGGAGTTAACGTGGTAGTAGGCCAGTCTGGGAGTTAACGTGGTAGTAGGCCAGTCTGGGAGTTAACGTGGTAGTAGGCCAGTCTGGGAGTTAACGCGGTAGTAGGCCAGTCTGGGAGTTAACGCGGTAGTAGGCCAGACTGGGAGTTAACGTGGTAGTAGGCCAGTCTGGGAGTTAACGTGGTAGTAGGCCAGTCTGGGAGTTAACGTGGTAGTAGGCCAGTCTGGGAGTTAACGTGGTAGTAGGCCAGTCTGGGAGTTAACGTGGTAGTAGGCCAGTCTGGGAGTTAACGTGGCAGTAGGCCAGTCTGGGAGTTAACGTGGTAGTAGGCTAGTCTGGGAGTTAACACGTCAATGGGAAGATACGGGAATGGGAAATCCCCACCACAAATTTGTGATCAGCCTTGGGGAAATCCGTTGCAGCTGCCTCCTGATGTCCATGTTTGCCCGGTATACTGATGGTGATACCGTCGTTGAAGCCGTACCTGTTGTTCGTTTCTACTGTTGCGACGTCTCTATGGGGAAATGTTGTTGCTAATATTATTGGTGCTTTTGTTGTAATATTCTTGGCATGAGTGATGTCCAAGCTCTTTTCGTTTACCTCCCACTATCTGAGTGTGAACGGTCAAAGACCATTATATAACAGCTATGTATGCTAGTTAGGAACAGAACAACATAATACTAGGCCTACTGGCTAAGTGTATTGCTGGGCAGATTCTTTTCAATATCTGGCATTTCTCACTATGATATTTTCAGCAATTTCTATAATACTAAAATAATTTGAAGTTTAACCTTGCTAAATTTTACGAAAATAATTTTTTTTTTAATCTAAGAATTTTCATATTTGATTGTTTTGTCTGAGGAATGATGGGAAAGGATCTTCAGTTGACCCATGCGGAAACTTAAGAGATATTTGTGCTCAAAATCTAAAAGAGGATTTACCAGTTACATATAGTTGTAGTTTCACCTTGGAACTTCTATAAGCTAAACTTTCAGGTTGTGCACTGCTGTCTTCATATGGATTAATGATAGAGCCAAAACTCAAAAATCTTTCTCGTATTCGATTTGATTAAATTATATATTTAGCTTATTGATGGTACATTATTTTTTTAGCTCTGATATTAGGACCCTACAATGACCTACTCAGTAGTATCTGCCACTTTCATTGTACAGTAGGATATGCCATACCATACTCATGAAGCAATGATCGTCATTTACTGATAGTGGGGATATGACTGAGGTGTATAAATGGAAGACAGGAATAAATAAAGGGGATGTAAGTGGAGTGCTGAAAATATCTAGCCTAGACAGGACTCCCAGCAATGGTTTTAAATTGAAAAAATTCAGATTCAGGAAGGATATAGGAAAGCACTGGTTTGGTAATAGAGTTGTGGATAAGTGGAACAAACTCCCGAGTACAGTTATAGAGGCTAAAACGTTGTGGAATTTTAAATATAGGTTGGATAAATACATGAGTGGGTGTGGGTGGGTGTGAGCTGGACCTGATTAGCTTGTGCTGCTAGATCAGTTGCCGTGTTCCTTCCTTAAGTGAATGTGACCTTACCTGACTAAGTTGGGGCATTGGCTTGGGCCGGTAGGAGACTTGGATCTGCCTCGCATGGGCCAGTAGGCCTGCTGCAGTGTTCCTTCTATCTTATGTTCTTATATACACACACTGGACTCTGATCAGTGCGTCTTACTGTCATCACAATGAACCCCAGTTCTTGCTCACAGAACCTTTACTGGATAAATGTGATGCTGACTAAAATGTTCTTTTAATTCTTTATATTAAAAATTTTTATGTTTACGACACAATAAAAACTCTTCAGCAAGTAAGGTAATGAGACACCAGTCATCTATAGTTTCGCAGGGCATATTCACTTAGCAGTGTGTCTATTGGAATATTCTTGTTTATATTTTAATATAACGTCACGTTACAGACGATCATATTAAAATATAACCTGTCCTCTTACTAGGCTGTGTTGTAACCTGTCCTCTTACTAGGCTGTGTTGTAACCTGTCCTCTTACTAGGCTGTGTTGTAACCTGTCCTCTTACTAGGCTGTGTTGTAACCTGTCCTCTTACTAGGCTGTGTTGTAACCTGTCCTCTTACTAGGCTGTGTTGTAACTTGTCCTCTTAGCAGGCTGTGTTGTAACCTGTCCTCTTACTAGGCTGTGTTGTAACCTGTCCTCTTACTAGGCTGTGTTGTAACCTGTCCTCTTACTAGGCTGTGTTGTAACCTGTCCTCTTACCAGGCTGTGTTGTAACCTGTCCTCTTACTAGGCTGTGTTGTAACCTGTCCTCTTAGCAGGCTGTGTTGTAACCTGTCCTCTCACCAGGCTGTGTTGTAACCTGTCCTCTTACCAGGCTGTGTTGTAACCTGTCCTCTTACCAGGCTGTGTTGTAACCTGTCCTCTTACCAGGCTGTGTTGTAACCTGTCCTCTTACTAGGCTGTGTTGTAACCTGTCCTCTTACCAGGCTGTGTTGTAACCTGTCCTCTCACCAGGCTGTGTTGTAACCTGTCCTCTCACCAGGCTGTGTTGTAACATGTCCTCTCACCAGGCTGTGTTGTAACCTGTCCTCTCACCAGGCTGTGTTGCAACCTGTCCTCTTACCAGGCTGTGTGGTGACCTGTCCTCTTACCAGGCTGTGTTGTAACCTGTCCTCTTACCAGGCAGTGTTGTAACCTGTCCTCTCACCAGGTTGTGTGGTAACCTGTCCTCTCACCAGGCTGTGTTGTAACCTGTCCTCTCACCAGGTTGTGTTGTAACCTGTCCTCTCACCAGGCTGTGTTGTAACCTGTCCTCTCACCAGGCTGTGTTGTAACATGTCCTCTTACCAGGCTGTGTTGTAACCTGTCCTCTCACCAGGCTGTGTTGCAACCTGTCCTCTTACCAGGCTGTGTGGTGACCTGTCCTCTTACCAGGCTGTGTTGTAACCTGTCCTCTTACCAGGAAGTGTTGTAACCTGTCCTCTCACCAGGCTGTGTGGTAACCTGTCCTCTCACCAGGCTGTGTTGTAACCTGTCCTCTCACCAGGTTGTGTTGTAACCTGTCCTCTCATCAGGCTGTGTTGTAACCTGTCCTCTCACCAGGCTGTGTTGTAACCTGTCCTCTCACCAGGCTGTGTTGTAACCTGTCCTCTCACCAGGCTGTGTGGTAACCTGTCCTCTTACCAGGTTGTGTTGTAACCTGTCCTCTCACCAGGCTCTGTTGTAACATGTCCTCTCACCAGGCTGTGTTGTAACCTGTCCTCTCACCAGGCTGTGTTGTAACCTGTCCACTCACCAGGCTGTGTTGTAACCTGTCCTCTCACCAGGCTGTGTTGTAACCTGTCCTTTCACCAGGCTGTGTTGTAACCTGTCCTCTCACCAGGCTGTGTTGTAACCTGTCCTCTCACCAGGCTGTGTTGTAACCTGTCTTCTCACCAGGCTGTGTTGTAACCTGTCCTCTCACCAGGCTGTGTGGTAACCTGTCCTCTTACCAGGTTGTGTTGTAACCTGTCCTCTCACCAGGCTGTGTTGTAACATGTCCTCTCACCAGGCTGTGTTGTAACCTGTCCTCTCACCAGGCTGTGTTGTAACATGTCCTCTCACCAGGCTGCGTTGTAACATGTCCTCTCACCAGGCTGTGTTGTAACCTGTCCTCTTACCAGGCTGTGTTGAAACATGTCCTCTTACCAGGCTGTGTTGTAACCTGTCCTCTCACCAGGCTGTGTTGTAACCTGTCCTCTCACCAGGCTGTGTTGCAACATGTCCTCTTACCAGGCTGTGTTGTAACCTGTCCTCTCACCAGGCTGTGTTGCAACCTGCCCTCTTACCAGGCTGTGTGGTGACCTGTCCTCTTACCAGGCTGTGTTGTAACCTGTCCTCTTACCAGGCAGTGTTGTAACCTGTCCTCTCACCAGGCTGTGTGGTAACCTGTCCTCTCACCAGGCTGTGTTGTAACCTGTCCTCTCACCAGGTTGTGTTGTAACCTGTCCTCTCACCAGGCTGTGTTGTAACCTGTCCTCTCACCAGGCTGTGTTGTAACATGTCCTCTTACCAGGCTGTTTTGTAACCTATCCTCTCACCAGGCTGTGTTGCAACCTGTCCTCTTACCAGGCTGTGTGGTGACCTGTCCTCTTAACAGGCTGTGTTGTAACCTGTACTCTTACCAGGCAGTGTTGTAACCTGTCCTCTCACCAGGCTGTGTGGTAACCTGTCCTCTCACCAGGCTGTGTTGTAACCTGTCCTCTCACCAGGTTGTGTTGTAACCTGTCCTCTCACCAGGCTGTGTTGTAACCTGTCCTCTCACCAGGCTGTGTTGTAACCTGTCCTCTCACCAGGCTGTGTTGTAACCTGTCCTCTCACCAGGCTGTGTTGTAACCTGTCCTCTCACCAGGCTGTGTTGTAACCTGTCCTCTCACCAGGCTGTGTGGTAACCTGTCCTCTTACCAGGTTGTGTTGTAACCTGTCCTCTCACCAGGCTGTGTTGTAACATGTCCTCCCACCAGGCTGTGTTGTAACCTGTCCTCTCACCAGGCTGTGTTGTAACCTGTCCTCTCACCAGGCTGTGTTGTAACCTGTCCTCTCACCAGGCTGTGTTGTTACCTGTCCTCTCACCAGGCTGTGTTGTAACCTGTCCTCTCACCAGGCTGTGTTGTAACCTGTCTTCTCACCAGGCTGTGTTGTAACCTGTCCTCTCACCAGGCTGTGTGGTAACCTGTCCTCTTACCAGGTTGTGTTGTAACCTGTCCTCTCACCAGGCTGTGTTGTAACATGTCCTCTCACCAGGCTGTGTTGTAACCTGTCCTCTCACCAGGCTGTGTTGTAACCTGTCCTCTCACCAGGCTGTGTTGTAACCTGTCCTCTCACCAGGCTGTGTTGTAACCTGTCCTCTCACCAGGCTGTGTTGTAACCTGTCCTCTCACCAGGCTGTGTTGTAACCTGTCCTCTTACCAGGCTGTGTTGTAACATGTCCTCTTACCAGGCTGTGTTGTAACCTGTCCTCTCACCAGGCTGTGTTGTAACATGTCCTCTTACCAGGCTATGTTGTAACCTGTCCTCTCACCAGGCTGTGTTGTAACCTGTCCTCTTACCAGGCTGTGTGGTGACCTGTCCTCTTACCAGGCTGTGTTGTAACCTGTCCTCTTACCAGGCAGTGTTGTAACCTGTCCTCTCACCAGGCTGTGTGGTAACCTGTCCTCTCACCAGGCTGTGTTGTAACCTGCCCTCTCACCAGGTTGTGTTGTAACCTGTCCTCTCACCAGGCTGTGTTGTAACCTGTCCTCTCACCAGGCTGTGTTGTAACATGTCCTCTTACCAGGCTGTGTTGTAACCTGTCCTCTCACCAGGCTGTGTTGCAACCTGTCCTCTTACCAGGCTGTGTGGTGACCTGTCCTCTTACCAGGCTGTGTTGTAACCTGTCCTCTTACCAGGCAGTGTTGTAACCTGTCCTCTCACCAGGCTGTGTTGTAACCTGTCCTCTCACCAGGCTGTGTTGTAACCTGTCCTCTCACCAGGCTGTGTTGTAACCTGTCCTCTCACCAGGCTGTGTTGTAACCTGTCCTCTCACCAGGCTGTGTTGTAACCTGTCCTCTCACCAGGCTGTGTTGTAACCTGCCCTCTCACCAGGCTGTGTTGTAACCTGCCCTCTCACCAGGCTGTGTTGTAACCTGTCCTCTCACCAGGCTGTGTTGTAACCTGCCCTCTCACCAGGCTGTGTTGTAACCTGCCCTCTCACCAGGCTGTGTTGTAACCTGTCCTCTTACCAGGCTGTGTTGTAACCTGTCCTCTCACCAGGCTGTGTTGTAACCTGTCCTCTCACCAGGCTGTGTTGTAACCTGCCCTCTCACCAGGCTGTGTTGTAACCTGCCCTCTCACCAGGCTGTGTTGTAACCTGTCCTCTTACCAGGCTGTGTTGTAACCTGTCCTCTCACCAGGCTGTGTTGTAACCTGTCCTCTCACCAGGCTGTGTTGTAACCTGTCCTCTCACCAGGCTGTGTTGTAACCTGTCCTCTCACCAGGCTGTGTTGTAACCTGTCCTCTCACCAGGCTGTGTTGTAACCTGTCCTCTCACCAGGCTGTGTTGTAACCTGCCCTCTCACCAGGCTGTGTTGTAACCTGCCCTCTCACCAGGCTGTGTTGTAACCTGTCCTCTCACCAGGCTGTGTTGTAACCTGCCCTCTCACCAGGCTGTGTTGTAACCTGCCCTCTCACCAGGCTGTGTTGTAACCTGTCCTCTCACCAGGCTGTGTTGTAACCTGTCCTCTCACCAGGCTGTGTTGTAACCTGTCCTCTCACCAGGCTGTGTTGTAACCTGTCCTCTCACCAGGCTGTGTTGTAACCTGTCCTCTCACCAGGCTGTGTTGTAACCTGTCCTCTCACCAGGCTGTGTTGTAACCTGTCCTCTCACCAGGCTGTGTGGTAACCTGTCCTCTTACCAGGTTGTGTTGTAACCTGTCCTCTCACCAGGCTGTTTTGTAACATGTCCTCCCACCAGGCTGTGTTGTAACCTGTCCTCTCACCAGGCTGTGTTGTAACCTGTCCTCTCACCAGGCTGTGTTGTAACCTGTCCTCTCACCAGGTTGTGTTGTAACCTGTCCTCTCACCAGGCTGTATTGTAACCTGTCCTCTCACCAGGCTGTGTTGTAACCTGTCCTCTCACCAGGTTGTGTTGTAACCTGTCCTCTCACCAGGCTGTGTTGTAACCTGTCCTCTCACCAGGCTGTGTTGTAACCTGTCCTCTCACCAGGTTGTGTTGTAACCTGTCCTCTCACCAGGCTGTGTTGTAACCTGTCCTCTCACCAGGCTGTGTTGTAACCTGCCCTCTCACCAGGCTGTGTTGTAACCTGTCCTCTCACCAGGCTGTGTTGTAACCTGTCCTCTCACCAGGCTGTGTTGTAACCTGTCCTCTCACCAGGCTGTGTTGTAACCTGTCCTCTCACCAGGCTGTGTGGTAACCTGTCCTCTTACCAGGTTGTGTTGTAACCTGTCCTCTCACCAGGCTGTGTTGTAACATGTCCTCCCACCAGGCTGTGTTGTAACCTGTCCTCTCACCAGGCTGTGTTGTAACCTGTCCTCTCACCAGGCTGTGTTGTAACCTGTCCTCTCACCAGGTTGTGTTGTAACCTGTCCTCTCACCAGGCTGTGTTGTAACCTGTCCTCTCACCAGGCTGTGTTGTAACCTGTCCTCTCACCAGGCTGTGTTGTAACCTGTCCTCTCACCAGGCTGTGTTGTAACCTGTCATCATATGCTTGATAAACTTACATTTAACTTACTTTAATCTATATTTTAATACTATAATAATCTTTGCTAGCTAGTAACTAGAGGGTTATGTTATCAACCTAGAACAATCGATATTATATTGTTGATGGGAAACGCTAAATACTTAGGAGTCGTACAACGCCTGTGGAATGGGAGGTAATCAGGCTTGATCCGAGGAAAAGGAGACCAGCATAATTCCTTGGATCAAGAGCCCTTCACCTGCATCAAGGAGTGCAGGGGATGTATCGCATGAAATAAAGCATTAGAGTTGGATGAGTCATTTTTACATAATTTAAGTTTAGTCTTTATTTTTTATTGTAATAATAATTTAACATAATTTTAATTATCTTACAATTAAAAGCCTTTCCTTGCTGTTTAATATAATTTATTTCTACATCTACAGAATATATAATAATGGTCATGTAGTATACTGGTGCCGTCTGGCTGGCTGTCTCCCAGTGATAGCTGAGTAAGTTACACAGATAATAAACTCCAGGTAGGTCTGGTCACAATCCTGACAAGTTACAAAGGTATTTACAAATTACAGAGGTACGTAATGGGTCCAGGGACTGGGTCCCCAAAGTTTTGATAACTGAACTAGTCCCTGGATCCATTATGTACCTCTGTAATCTTTTGACTACCCCCCACAGGATGGGTATGGAGTGCATAATAAACATATTAAACTAAAACTGTCTTCCAGTGGGTTTTTGTTAGATGTACATTGTTGTAGTTAATGTTACGTTGTAACATCATTCACTTCTTGGGTTTCCCACTGATAACTCTCACTTGTCTCTAATACACTGGAAATTCCATCTTTTTATGTAATGCGTTTACATTAAAACATTAGGTAATTCCTCTGTTATTTAAAATTATTAATTATTTTTATTTTAGCCAAACTGTATCTAATTCTTCTGGTTGCCTATATTTATATTTTTGGACTGTATAAGAAATTTCTTAATTTTCTTACGTTTGAGGTTTCTGAGACACTAAATAATTAACGTTTAAACCTTTATCACTTCAGTATTTTGTCAATATTACTTTTTATTGCTTCGTTATTAACGTTTACAAGACTTAATACAAGATGAATACAATAAGTTTTTTGTCATATATGTAAATGCATAAGCTAATTAAATGTGACATCAGTGTTCAAGTTGTAATTCCTGGGAATGTTACATAACATTTTATCATAGTTTATAAGGTGTACACTCTAAAGCCACATCTTATTTAGATACAGTTCATTTTTCAGGCCAGGGGCTCTCATACTTCTTCAGCTTATTAAAAGCCTGATTCTAAGTTATACTGCCACTAACACCAATGTACTTATTTACTGCGAGGTGAACATGGGCAGCAGGTTGGGTGGAAACATTAGAAAGTATTTCCTTAAGACACCTGCTGTCCATTGTTCATCTATCAGTAAAATGGGTACCTGGGTTAACACACCAGGTCGACTGGTGTGGGTCGCATCCTGGAACAAAATTTACCTAATTTGCCCGAAATGTTCAGCATAACAAGCGGCTTTCTATATAGTAGTATGTTATTGATGTCAGCTAGGACTGTATACCTTGTACATGTACTTGCAGAAAGAAAGATTATTATTATTATTATAGGTGTAACAAGACGTGCCCATTCGTCTCGTCCTGCGCGGTGATGGGACATTTGTTCATGTGTATTTTTTCTAAACAGCTGAGTTTCCAGCTCATTTTAAAGCCTAGATCTATAATATATTAAATCCAGGGATGCCAACTGCAGTACCTAGCACCTGGGTCACCACTGTGATACACTTCACAGACCGGGCCGCGGGGGCATTGACCCCCGAAACCTTCTCCAGGTATCTACAGGTATGCCATTCTACAGAGTGAATAATATGACTGCTAAAGATTATTGCATTAAGAGTCACTAATATGACGCTCAAGATCATTATTGCATTAAGGGTCACTAATATGACGCTAAAGATTATTATTGCATTAAAGGTCACTAATATGATTGCTAAAGATTATTACTGTAATAAGAGTCACTAACACTGCATCTGTTATACATTAATCTGGCAACTACAGGGTATTAAATTTTGGCTACAGTTAATATCAATGTCGTGGTACTCCCAGATGGCTTCAACGTAAAGACAATGACACACATCTCTCTGTGTAGTGTTTTATATAGTCATTGTTTGACAGAGCAGTGTTTCATTTCCTCCAGCATAACGACTATAGCTTAGCGATGGCGGTAGTACATAACAATCATTATCTCCAGTAGGAAGACCACAATACCAAGCAACATGCCTGCGAAAGAAATGTTAAATATTATTTTCTGCACAAGAGTTAGCACATGTAAGGGAAACACCGAAGTTTTTCTCCTGCTTCTTAAATATAAAAATATACAATCTTATAAGGAAACATTGTCTGCAGGGTATAATGTTTGTCAGGAAACAGGACAAATGTTTCATGACGTGGGTCTTAGTCATATGATGACCAGCAGTTGGAGCTTTTGTTCATCTGACCGAGGACTTCCGCTGGCTTACCTCTTTAAAAATCATGGTTATGATTATAACCATTAACTATTTTCTGTAATAAAGGCAATTATATAAAACTGCATGTTTACGATAATTATATTGTTTTCATCATATATATGTATGGTCCAAAATAAATTTTATTGTTAATTGAAGAGATGAATGGAAATTAATCCACGAACACAGCCCCAAAAAATCAACTTTCCATTAAGTTTTCCCAGCCAGGGAGATACCTAATTAAACAAGTTATAACTATACAAGAAATAATTACACTATGTAGATGAAGCTGTATTTAATCGGAACAATACTGTGAGATTGATAAAAGTATCCTCACACCAGTACAACACCTGTAAACATCTGAACAATCATTATAGTATTGTTCCTTTGTTTTATTTACATTATTCAGGGGGAAACTCTAAACTCGTAGGATTTAGGGAGGATAAATCCCGGTCCTGGTGCATCAGAGCCCCTCCCTTAAGGGGCTAGTGCTCCTTTATTTCTTAAATGAGGTGAAACTTAGCAGCAGTAAGCCAGGGGAAGCTTAGTCTCTGAACTAGTCATCAGCTTACAAATTACCCCGTGTCAGACGACACGTCTTTTTTTTCCTAATGAAAAAATACCGCCACTCCCTCACCTCCAACATACAAGCAGAACACACCATAAAAGTCGTCCAGTTGGAGTGTCCTGAGGGAAGTGAGGGTAGAGTCAGGCTTGAGACATTTCTGTGCATGGCGAATACCTTCCAAGTACACATGGTCCACTATGCCTGCTTCTTGTAGCTTCATTAAACTACACAGGATAAAGAAATGGTCAGCTAAATTTATTAATGAAAAGACTGGTCTATGGTATTCATCAGCATGGTGAGAAATAACTCCGGCGAGAGAAGGAAACAGTCGATATTCAAAGTTGGTCACTAGAAAAATTTAATTCTAATAATATATTATTAAAACTCACTTGGAAAAGCAATTTTCAGTCCTAGATGATGTGCAATAAAACAGGATATAAAAGTTATTTTTTTTAAATGAATTGCTGGAGAGGAGAGTATTTTGATGTAATATGACATTTCTAATAATTAAGTGGAAATATTACATGAAATCTAAACGAACAAAATATATGAAGACTTCTGCAAAATATACACGAGAACTGAAGAATTCATTCCAAAAGAAGAAGTCGTTTAAGCAAACACATAAGCGGTTAAACTCACAAAATTAAACAAGCTAGTAATTAATATAAAAACATGAAGAGAACAGGGAAGTGAGATTCTGAAAAAAGAAATTATAGGAAACAGAAATTTAAAACCAAATCATAGATTAACGTTTGAACAACCAAAAAAAATGTAATGTGAAGACTAAATGCAAAGAATAAATGTAACAGCGAGAAACTGGAATGATATATCTGGTAAACTTCAAAATAACTTTCAGATATACTGACGCCAAAATAAAATAAAAAAAAGATGAATAAACTGGAAATATGCAGCTACTTAATGGTTTCGTCACATAAGAATGTTAAAGTTCAAATATATGATACAAATTTAGACCGTAAATGCCTTGGGTAAGTTGGAAGACTTAAGAAAGAGAGGAGATATGACGGATACATGTAACATCATCAAATAATATAAGAATATATATAAGGAAGATTATCTAGCTTCATCAACAGAAACAGTAAATTGCCACAATTGCAAACTATGAAAAAATTATGAAGTACTTCATTACATATAACGGAACTGCAGACAGCAGAACATCACAGACAACACTGATACTATAACTATGAGCAGGAAATCTCTGGTCTATTTGTGGTCTCAGCTCCTGGCCCCACCAGGAGCTTAGACCACAAATAGGCCAGTACACACAAATAAGCGAGTTCACACACACACACACACACACACGGTCGTGAAAATCGAATGTAAGTGTTGATATTTGGTTCAAAATATTTTTCAACATTTAGTCTTATTTTGATAATGAAGAGCTTAGACTAGATCAGTACTAGGAATGGTGTTCCATGTTTAGACTAGATCAGTACTAGGAATGGTGTTCCATGTTTACACTAGATCAGTACTAGGAATGGTGTTCCATGTTTAGACTAGATCAGTACTAGGAATGGTGTTCCATGTTTAGACTAGATCAGTACTAGGAATGGTGTTCCATGTTTAGACTAGATCAGTACTAGGAATGGTGTTCCATGTTTACACTAGATCAGTACTAGGAATGGTGTTCCATGTTTAGACTAGATCAGTACTAGGAATGGTGTTCCATGTTTAGACTAGATCAGTACTAGGAATGGTGTTCCATGTTTAGACTAGATCAGTACTAGGAATGGTGTTCCATGTTTACACTAGATCAGTACTAGGAATGGTGTTCCATGTTTACACTAGATCAGTACTAGGAATGGTGTTCCATGTTTACACTAGATCAGTACTAGGAATGGTGTTCCATGTTTACACTAGATCAGTACTAGGAATGGTGTTCCACGTTTAGACTAGATCAGTACTAGGAATGGTGTTCCATGTTTAGATCAATACTAGGAATGGTATTCCATGTTTAGACTAGATCAGTACTAGGAATGGTGTTCCATATTTAGATCAGTACTAGGAATGGTGTTCCATGTTTAGACTAGATCAGTACTAGGAATGGTGTTCCATATTTAGATCAGTACCAGGAATGGTGTTCCATGTTTAGACTAGATCAGTACTAGGAATGGTGTTCCATATTTAGACTAGATCAGTACTATGAATGGTGTTCCATGTTTAGACTAGATCAGTACTAGGAATGGTGTTCCATGTTTAGACTAGATCAGTACTAGGAATGGTGTTCCATGTTTAGATCAGTACTAGGAATGGTGTTCCATGTTTAGATTAGTACTAGGAATGGTGTTCCATGTTTAAATCAGTACTAGGAATGGTGTTCCATGTTTAGACTAGATCAGTACTAGGAATGGTGTTCCATGTTTAGACTAGATCAGTACTAGGAATGGTGTTCCATGTTTAGACTAGATCAGTACTAGGAATGGTGTTCCATGTTTAGACTAGATCAGTACTAGGAATGGTGTTCCATGTTTAGATTAGTACTAGGAATGGTGTTCCATGTTTAAATCAGTACTAGGAATGGTGTTCCATGTTTAGACTAGATCAGTACTAGGAATGGTGTTCCATGTTTAGACTAAATCAGTACTAGAAATAGTGTTCCATGTTTAGACTAGATCAGTACTAGGAATGGTGTTCCATGTTTAGACTAGATCAGTACTAGGAATGGTGTTCCATGTTTAGACTAGATCAGTACTAGGAATGGTGTTCCATGTTTAGACTAGATCAGTACTAGGAATGGTGTTCCATGTTTACACTAGATCAGTACTAGGAATGGTGTTCCATGTTTACACTAGATCAGTACTAGGAATGGTGTTCCATGTTTACACTAGATCAGTACTAGGAATGGTGTTCCACGTTTAGACTAGATCAGTACTAGGAATGGTGTTCCATGTTTAGATCAATACTAGGAATGGTATTCCATGTTTAGACTAGATCAGTACTAGGAATGGTGTTCCATATTTAGATCAGTACTAGGAATGGTGTTCCATGTTTAGACTAGATCAGTACTAGGAATGGTGTTCCATATTTAGATCAGTACCAGGAATGGTGTTCCATGTTTAGACTAGATCAGTACTAGGAATGGTGTTCCATATTTAGACTAGATCAGTACTATGAATGGTGTTCCATGTTTAGACTAGATCAGTACTAGGAATGGTGTTCCATGTTTAGACTAGATCAGTACTAGGAATGGTGTTCCATGTTTAGATCAGTACTAGGAATGGTGTTCCATGTTTAGATTAGTACTAGGAATGGTGTTCCATGTTTAAATCAGTACTAGGAATGGTGTTCCATGTTTAGACTAGATCAGTACTAGGAATGGTGTTCCATGTTTAGACTAGATCAGTACTAGGAATAGTGTTCCATGTTTAGACTAGATCAGTACTAGGAATGGTGTTCCATGTTTAGACTAGATCAGTACTAGGAATGGTGTTCCATGTTTAGATTAGTACTAGGAATGGTGTTCCATGTTTAAATCAGTACTAAGAATGGTGTTCCATGTTTAGACTAGATCAGTACTAGGAATGGTGTTCCATGTTTAGACTAAATCAGTACTAGAAATAGTGTTCCATGTTTAGACTAGATCAGTACTAGGAATGGTGTTCCATGTTTAGACTAGATCAGTACTAGGAATGGTGTTCCATGTTTAGACTAGATCAGTACTAGGAATGGTGTTCCATGTTTAGACTAGATCAGTAATAGGAATGATGTTCCATGTTTAGATCAGTACTAGGAATGGTGTTCCATGTTTAGATCAATACTAGCAATGGTGTTCCATGTTTAGATCAGTACTAGGAATGGTGTTCCATGTTTAGACTAGATCAGTACTAGGAATGGTGTTCCATGTTTAGACTAGATCAGTACTAGGAATGGTGTTCCATGTTTAGACTAGATCAGTACTAGGAATGGTGTTCCATGTTTAGACTAGATCAGTACTAGGAATGGTGTTCCATGTTTAGATCAGTACTAGGAATGGTGTTCCATGTTTAGACTAGATCGGTACTAGGAATGGTCTTCCATGTTTAGATCAATACTAGCAATGGTGTTCCATATTTAGACTAGATCGGTACTAGGAATGGTGTTCCATGTTTAGGCTAGATCAGTACTAGGAATGGTGTTCCATGTTTAGACTAGATCAGTACTAGGAATGGTGTTACATGTTTAGATCTGTACTAGGAATGGTGTTCCATACTTAGACTAGATCAGTACTAGGAATGATGTTCCATGTTTAGATCAGTACTAGTAATGGTGTCCCATATTTAGACTAGATCAGTACTAGGAATAGTGTTCCATGTTTAGACTAGATCAGTACTAGGAATGGTGTTCCATGTTTAGACTAAATCTGTACTAGGAATGGTGTTCCATGTTTAGATCTGTACTAGGAATGGTGTTCCATGTTTAGACTAGATCAGTACTAGAAATAGTGTTCCACGTTTTAAAAGTAAAATAGGACAAATACTTGGAGAAAATATGTTAATATAGCAGAAGTGCATACCTGCAGTTTACCTGGAGAGAGTTCCGGGGGTCAACGCCCCCGCGGCCTGGTCTGTGACCAGGCCTCCTGGTGGATCAGAGACTGATCAACCAGGCTGTTACTGCTGGCTGCACGCAAACCAACGTACGAGCCACAGCCCGGCTGGTCAGGAACCGACTTTAGGTGCTTGTCCAGTGCCAGCTTGAAGACTGCCTGGGGTCTGTTGGTAATCCCCCTTATGTATGCTGGGAGGCAGTTGAACAGTCTCGGGCCCCTGACACTTATTGTATGGTCTCTTAACGTGCTAGTGATCACCCTGCTTTTCATTGGGGGGATGTTGCACCGTCTGCCAAGTCTTTTGCTTTCGTAGTGAGTGATTTTCGTGTGTAAGTTCGGTACTAGTCCCTCTAGGGTTTTCCAGGTGTATATAATCATGTATCTCTCCCGCCTGCGTTCCAGGGAATACAGGTTTAGGAACCTCAAGCGCTCCCAGTATTTGAGGTATTTTATCTCCGTTATGCACGCCGTGAAGGTTCTCTGTACATTTTCTAGGTCAGCAATTTCACTTGCCTTGAAAGGTGCTGTTAGTGTGCAGCAATATTCCAGCCTAGATAGAACAAGTGACCTGAAGAGTGTCATCATGGGCTTGGCCTCCCTAGTTTTGAAGGTTCTCATTATCCATCCTGTCATTTTTCTAACAGATGCGATTGATACAGTATTATGGTCCTTGAAGGTGAGATCCTCCGACATGATCACTCCCAGGTCTTTCACGTTGGTGTTTCGCTCTATTGTGTGGCCAGAATTTGTTTTGTATTCTGATGAAGATTTAATTTCCTCGTGTTTACTATATCTGAGTAATTGAAATTTTTCATCGTTGAACTTCATACTGTTTTCTGCAGCCCACTGAAAGATTTGGTTGATGTCCGCCTGGAGCCTTGCAGTGTCTGCAATGGAAGACACTGTCATGCAGATTCGGGTGTCATCTGCAAAGGAAGACACGGTGCTGTGGCTGACATCCTTGTCTATGTCGGATATGAGGATGAGGAACAAGATGGGAGCGAGTACTGTGCCTTGTGGAACAGAGGTTTTCACCGTAGCTGCCTCGGACTTTACTCTGTTGACGACTACTCTCTGTGTTCTGTTAGTGAGGAAATTATAGATCCATCGACCGACTTTTCCTGTTATTCCTTTAGCACGCATTTTGTGCGCTATTACGCCATGGTCACACTTGTCGAAGGCTTTTGCAAAGTCTGTATATATTACATCTGCATTCATTTTGTCTTCTAGTGCATCTAGGACCTTGTCGTAGTGATCCAATAGTTGAGACAGACAGGAGCGACCTGTTCTAAACCCATGTTGCCCTGGGTTGTGTAACTGATGGGTTTCTAGATGGGTGGTGATCTCTCTTCTTAGGACCCTTTCAAAGATTTTTATATGGGATGTTAGTGCTATCGGTCTGTAGTTCTTTGCTGTTGCTTTATTGCCCCCTTTGTGGAGTGGGGTTATGTCTGTTGTTTTTAGTAACTGTGGGACGACCCCCGTGTCCATGCTCCCTCTCCATAGGATGGAAAAGGCTCGTGATAGGGGCTTCTTGCAGTTCTTGATGAACACGGAGGTCCATGAGTCTGGCCCTGGGGCAGAGTGCATGGGCATGTCATTTATCGCCTGTTCGAAGTCATTTGGCGTCAGGATAACATCAGATAGGCTTGTGTTAACCAAATTCTGTGGCTCTCTCATAAAAAATTCATTTTGATCTTCGACTCTCAGTCTGGTTAGCGGCTTGCTAAAAACTGAGTCATATTGGGACTTGAGTAGCTCACTCATTTCCTTGCTGTCATCTGTGTAGGACCCATCTTGTTTAAGTAGGGGCCCAATACTGGACGTTGTTCTCGACTTTGATTTGGCATAGGAGAAGAAATACTTTGGGTTTCTTTCGATTTCATTTATGGCTTTTAGTTCTTCCCGCGATTCCTGACTCCTATAAGATTCCTTTAGCTTAAGTTCGATGCTTGCTATTTCTCTGACCAGTGTCTCCCTACGCATTTCAGATATACTGACCTCTTTTAGCCGCTCTGTTATTCTTTTCCGTCGCCTGTAAAGGGAGCGCCTGTCTCTTTCTATTTTACATCTACTCCTCCTTTTTCTTAGAGGAATAAGCCTTGTGCATACATCGAGTGCCACCGAGTTAATCTGTTCTAGGCATAAGTTGGGGTCTGTGTTGCTTAGTATATCTTCCCAGCTTATATCGGTTAGGACTTGGTTTACTTGGTCCCACTTTATGTTTTTGTTATTGAAGTTGAATTTGGTGAATGCTCCCTCGTGACTAATCTCATTATGTCGGTCTGGGGCTCCACGCATACATGTCTGAACCTCAATTATGTTGTGATCTGAGTATATTACTTTTGATATGGTGACATTTCTTATCAGATCATCATTGTTAGTGAAGATGAGGTCTAGTGTATTCTCCAGTCTAGTAGGCTCTATTATTTGCTGGTTTAAATTGAATTTTGTGCAGAGATTTAAAAGCTCGTGTGAGTGTGGGTTTTCATCAGAGCTGCCTCCTGGTGTTATTACTGCAACAATATTATTTGCTATATTCCTCCATTTTAGGTGCCTTAAGTTGAAATCCCCCAGGAGCAAGATGTTGGGTGCAGGAGCTGGAAGATTTTCCAGACAGTGGTCAATTTTTAACAGCTGTTCCTGGAATTGCTGGCATGTTGCATCCGGAGGCTTGTAGACTACCACAATGACTAGGTTTTGGTTCTCGACCTTTACTGCTAAAACTTCCACTACATCATTTGAGGCATTAAGCAGTTCTGTGCAAACAAGTGACTCTGCAATGTACAGGCCAACCCCACCCTTTTGCCTGTTCACTCTGTCACATCTGTATAGGTTGTAACCTGGGATCCATATTTCGTTGTCCAAGTGATCATTTATGTGGGTCTCAGTGAAAGCCGTGAACATTGCCTTTGCCTCTGCAAGCAGTCCACGGATGAAAGGTATTTTGTTGTTTGTTGCTGGCTTTAGACCCTGTATATTTGCAAAGAAGAATGTCATCGGAATGGTGGTATTGTTGGTACTGAGGGGGGATTTTTTTCCGGCATTAGTATCTGTATCTGTTGGTTTGGAGTGGAGGCCATCGACTGTGATTCCACTCCAGGAATGACTGGATTTGGTGTACGATTTCTGCCATTTCCTGCCAGTTTTTTTTTCCTTCCTGGCACTAAAAAACCTCTCCCTCTTGAGTGGCTGTGGCTACCCAGGTTTTCCCATGGCCTGGATGTTTTGTATCTTTTTGTCCCCTTTAGGTGGTGTGCCTGGCAATTTAAGTTATAGTACAGTCTTTCCTGTACTGAAGAGGTACACATTTCAGGGTGAAAAAGCTTACAGGAAGGGAGTTTGCATTTTCCTGTTGTCATATGGGCACGGCATTTTCTAGGGTGGTCATAGTTGCACGTCCCGTCTGTTTTTCCAGATTTCCCATGTCTGCAGATACCAAGTGCATAGTATGTGCACAGGCTTGGTTTCCGTTTGCCTTGGGTTTCTGTGACTGTATTCCCTGTTGGCGCATGTTTCCCTGTCTTATTCCTATCCTCCCTAGCACCAACAATGGAGCTCCCACCAGTTGTTTTTGGTAATATATCCTCACTATTGCTAGTGGAGTCCTCTTGTTTGCTATTTCCTGTGGTATTTCTAGTTTGCAATATTGGTTTTATCTTATCTTTGACTACACTTGTTTCCCCATTACGGCTCCTGTCCCCTATGAGGTCATTTATATGTATTCCTTCCTGCGTATAATTCCCGACTACCTGGACAAAATCTCCAGCTTCACCATTACTGTCTCCCAGGACAGCACCTCCAGCTTCACCATTACTGTCTCCCAGGACAGCACCTCCAGCTTCACCATTACTGTCTCCCAGGACAGCACCTCCAGCTTCACCATTACTGTCTCCCAGGACAGCACCTCCAGCTTCACCATTACTGTCTCCCAGGACAGCACCTCCAGCTTCACCATTACTGTCTCCCAGGACAGCACTATCAGCCCCACATTTACTTACTACCAGAACATCACCTCCAGCCTTACAGTTTCTGATTACATGGCCAGTATCAAGGGCAGTACCATTCAGCCCAGACTTTTTATGTTCCCATCTGTTGTAGAAAGCTTCCAGGTTTTCTATGAAAGCAGCTTTGATGTTATCCTCTTTTAATACCCCTGTTATTTTAGTCCACGGATTTTTCTCACTTGGGCATACCCAAAAACACTTCCCTGTTTTTAATACTGCTTGTAGCTAGTTCTTGGATATCTGCACAAGGGGCGTGACACCAATTTCCACAAAAATGACAATTTATCCATGTGGAAGCTCGTTTGTTTGATTGACTGCAGACTACACATAGCTTCATAATGATTTGAATGGTTGATTTACTGTAATTCTACTAGCAACCTCTTGAATACTCTATTAATAACCTCCTTAAATGAAGCTTTAGCTATTTGTATTTCTATTTCTAACTGTACTTGTATATTGGACAGCTTACCGTGTACGTTCCTGATTTATATTTATTGTTTGTGTTGCAATGTAGCTGACAGAGCAATCAAGTGGTTGCAAAATATCGGTAACTTGCTTATCATATGAAGCACAACACCAGAGATCATTTGCTCTGCTGTGCACAACAAGAGAGATCACCTGCTCTACTGTGCACAACAAGAGAGATCACCTGCTCTGCTGTGCACAACAAGAGAGATCACCTGCTATGCTGTGCACAACAAGAGAGATCACCTGCTCTGCTGTGATACACAGTATTGCTTCTCGACTACCTCCAACACCTGAGTCGGAATAACGCAGTGGGTACATACATTTCCCATAAATTTTATATAAAGTACAGAACCCTTGTGCGTCAATATGTGCAGGAACTGGTGGAGGTTCAGTTCGCCGTCTTGTATTTTCGAGACATTCACTATACTTAGCAGATGTAACATCCTCCCAATGAAAAGCAGGGGCGCCACGAGTAGGCTAAGATACAACACAGTAAGTGTCAGAGGCCAAAGACTGTTCAACTGCCTCCCAGAATCCATAAGGGGGGATTATTAGTAGACCCCCCTGGCGGTCTTCAAGAAGGCGCTGGACAGGCACCTGACGTCAGCACCTGACCAGCCGGGCTGTGGCTCGTATGTCGGTTTACGTGCGACCAGCAGTAACAGCCTGGTTGATCAGGCCCTGATCCACCACGAGACCTGTTCACGGACCGAGCCACGGGGGCGTTGACCCCCCAGAATCCCCTCCTACACGATGACTACCAGACCGGTAGGTAAGTATAATGTTTGTCAGGACACAGGACAAGTTTTTCCTGACTCGGGTCTTACTCATATGATGACCTACAGTTGGAGCTCTTGGTCATCTGACCGAGGACTTCTGCTGGCTTACCTGTCCACTTCTTTAAAAATCATAGTTATGATTATAACCATTAGATTTTTTACCAGCCCGAAATGGTACAAAGAATGTATGTATGTACAAGTATACCTACACTGGATTAAGTTTACGGCTAAGATGGGAACCCTTGGGGAAGACGAAGCAGAGAGAGCTGCTGCCGAAGAAGGTTTCCGAGGCAATGTAGAGAGGACACGACTTTGTCTGTGATATAAAGTATAAACATTATGAATTTCAGCGGTTTACTTCTCACATATAAAACCTGAAAACATCATTGATTTACATAAAAATTAGGTAACACACAGGTCATAGGTCATAGGGAAGGCAAAGAACAGAAGATTTCATAAGATTAGAGAGTTTAGGAGAGAAGAAAGTCCGTTTAGCATGTGAGAAGACAGAGTTTATGAAATCAAAAGGATAGCCAAGACGAGAACGAATTCCGGAGGGCACGGAAAAAGAGAGAAATAAGAACACTTATCTTGACAGAGGGAGTATGGTAAGAAAAGCAGTGAATGTACATGCCTCTGTGCAGAGGCTTGCCATAAAGAATAAAAGGAAAAGCCTGTAGCAGAGCGATGGACACTTCGCAGTAATCTAGTTCATACCTCTCCTGCTATTGATGCTGCCAGTCTACTCTATTTCCTGCTCTCTTGTACTCTCCAATACTGTGGAGAAACTAGCCGCTCTCTTTCTGACAGATTTAAATAATACAATTCTACATATATAGATGAAATCTATTTAATAAAATAAAATTATACAGAATTAGTGTATACTCACAGTAGAGAAGATATTGTGGATGGAACTCAGAACAGCCAAACGACTGGAGAAGGAAGCGTATTTTCCTTGAAGCACGTCTAACTCTGTCTTCTTTACATTCGAGTGAGTAATCATCTGCTTTCTTAGGCGGTGCAGCTGACTCCCAGGCTCTGCTGCCTGCAACAATGTTGTACTTACTGTTTACAACAATATAATGTCTTGGAGTGATGCAATTGATGCAAATTTTATACTGAATAATTTATGGAAATTTTATAGTGAATGATGGAAATTTTATAGTGAATAATTGATGGAAATTTTATAATGAATAACTGTTCTTAGTTAATATTAAACCCATGAAGTGTTCTAGACTGATACTCCAGCGGGTACAACTCTGTTGCTCTTGAGGAATGTGAGAAATATAAGATGATTCCTAAGATGGTCGCTGATCATGATTACTAAAAGACATATAGAGCAACATGAATATTAAGTATTTTAACCAAATTTGTGTTTTTGGATGAAAAAAGTCACCTTTTGTACTTCAATGCTGATAGGAAGGCTAGTGGAATGACTCCATATTTATCGGTTATACAAGATGGTTGCCATCTTCACTATAACGTAGTAGTTACAGTTATTCAGACACTCACCTTCCCAGCGTCCTGTACACTAGTCAGTGGAAGGAAAGCTAAGTAGAAAACATTTCTAGTTGTATAAATCTTTAGCATACATTTATTTTGGATCAGATTCAGAGAACATTAACCAAACATTTTACCAAGTACTCATGGATGTCACTCAAATGATTATTGCAATGTGACCAATAACTATTATTCATTTGTAAACAGAGCAGTAAGTGTAACACAGTCCATTACTACCAAAACACTATTGATTATCCGTACCCAATAACTTCTGTCTATAATAGTTCAGATAATACATCTGCTTGGCAGCTAAGACTATCTTTTCTACTGCCACAATAATATCTTGAGAACAAAACGAGCGTCAGTCTTCAAGCTATAGGCTTTCTCTTAACATCTGAACATTAAACTTTTTCCCTAACACTAAACTAATAATTAAGAAAGATAATAATAAACCAAATCCTCTATAATGTCATCATTTTCTTCATCACTGTCATGAGCTTTCCCTTCGGCATTACCTTCCAAATTGTCTTTATCACATGGTTTCAATAACTGTCAGTACTCTACATTAACAAAACTCAGAGCAAGAAAGATAAGCAACCGCACATCCACATCTGAGACGTAATTAGAGCTGATCACCGTTGCAGCAGCAGTGGATCCATTTCAGGACCTCATGTGGTGCAGCTCAAACATCCTGCAGTAAAGGAACACAACACCACGAAGAGTCTTAGCATGCTAGTCCTTCTCCCATCCAAATTTCACTGGATCTGGGTTTTGATTAGCATTATAATCAGTAAGAAAGCACTAAACCCCTAGGATTCATACATCGTCTGAAAGACAATGAGGTTCGATCCAAGAAAGGAAAGGATGGGTCGAGTTCCTTCTTTGAGGATCCCCTCACCGGCATTGAAGAGTCTGGAGATTCCTAATCCAGAGCTGCCCTTCATATGCCTGAAAATGAGCTCGCATTGTATTTTTGTTGAATGCCTCAGCAGTCTTAAGTGCAGTTTTACGTTTAAGAAGGAAATGCACCTTTTCGTCCTATCCTTGAGATAAACCTTGTAGTGAATATCTGGTTATGTTCTCTAGCCTCACAATTTTGACCTCAGCAGGGTACAAAGAAGGCTGTTTATTCGTGAAATTTTTCAGGGGAGCAGGTGCGTCAGACTGATTGGGCGGCTGTGGATAGGGGATTTGAGAGGATGGTGATGCCTCCTGTATTGGAGAAGATTTTCATAATTTCTTCTGATGGTACAGTACTCGTTCCCATCCTGTTCCTCATTCTCATATACGACATAGATCTACAGAGATGTAAGCCACAGCACCGTGTCCTCCTTTACGAATAACACCCGGATTTGCATGAGTGTCCTCCATCGAAGACGCTGCAAATCTCCAAGGAGACATCAACAAAATCTTTAAATGGGCCGCAGAAAACAATATGAAGTTCAATGAAGACAATTTTCAATTACTCCACTTTGGAAAATTCGAGGAAATTAGAATCTTGAGGTCTAGTCACGGACCGGGCAGCGGGGGCGCTGACCCCCAAAACCTGCTTCAGGTATGGTGCGGTGTCGGGAAACTTGAAGCTGGAAAATTTCAATGATTGTGGAGTTGAAGGTTCCAGGGAAGGTGGAAGGCAGCGTTCGTTATGTTCTTTATGTGAAGCAGCACAGACTTAGATCACTTACTCTCAGTGTGAATGTATATATAAAGTTTAAATTTAGTTTTTAGTCTTTGACAAGCAGTTTTTGGAAGTGACGAGTGATCGCAATATTTAAACACTAAAGATTAAGAGGACTGGACAGTCTGATATAACTGGAAACCAATAGCAGTCATAACAACTCACAGTTTAACTCATCGACTAGCTTACAAGAATATCAGTGAGAAGCACAGTGCCTTGAGCGACGTAGCAGGGAATGTTGGTGTTGAGCAGCTCCTGGAGGGTGTTGAAGGGCAGGTGCAGCTTGGGGATGATGAGCATGGCCATCAAGTTGGACCGATACACTGTAGTGATGACCAATGCTGCCAGCAACCACACCCCCGCCATCACCTGCAACACTGTGCCCTGCGGCCACCACCTCGATGCTGTCCAGGAGAACACGTATTGACATATTGCATTAAGTTAATTATTTCTGTAACGTACTGAAATATTAAAATATTGAGGCCCAGTCCCTGGACTCATTATGTGTCTCTGTAAGCTTTCTTGACTACCTCTCACAGTATGGGTACGAGGTGCTTAATAAAGCTATTCGACTAACTATAGAAGATGATTAGCTACATGATGAGATAATTTGAAATATGTGACTCGAGTGCCGTATCGTTCACAGGCTGATCATGAGTTCCGCAGTAAACTAGCCTCTCAGACGACACAAGCAAAAAAAAAAAAAAGTGTTTATAGAGTTTACATGTATTACGACATGGAAAGTAGCATCAGTTCCTGAGCTTTATACAAAGGAAATGGAGGCATGAAAGCAGTGTAGAAGAAATCTCTGAACAAATTGCATGTATCAAGATTAGATTAGATTTTACCACCGAAGTGGCTAGTTTATTGTGCACCCCATATCCATCCTGTGGACGGTAGCGCGAGAGCATATGGATACACAAAAGGCCTAGGAACTAGGCCCCAAAGGGTTAACAGGAATACATATGGATTTATATCTACATATCTATAGTTCACTTATCTGTTACAAGCAAATTTAGGAAATTTGCTTAGTATATCTGGTATCTTATTTTTATTAATAAGATATCTTGACATGAAGTAACGTTCACTGAATAAAAATAACAAACAATACAGCGTCGGTAACACTTTAGAATTATTTTACAAATTGGAAATAAAAATTGGATTATGTGTTTCTTTGTCCTGGTCCATATCAGTTAGAGACTCATTATCAGAATGGACTCAACACCTACCTCTTTACCATCACTTTCACCTCTGCAGTGCAACGTTGAATGACCTTTTCGGGTTTAGTGTTACCCGTTAATATAATTGTGACACACATACAGTATGTACATATGAATTGGGACAGCGATGAAATAAAACGCTTATTTGGAAAATTAATGTTTGCTTGAAAAATTCACGGTAATGATATAACAGATAATTAACATAAAAGACAGAAGCTTACGACGACGTTTCGGTCCGACTTGGACCATTGACAAAGTGTGACTTTGTCAATGGTCCAAGTCGGACCGAAACGTCGTCGTAAGCTTCTGTCTTTTATGTGCGGGTTATTTGTGTATCGTTCCAGTCACGGTATTGTGCCTTTTTGTTATTTAACAGATAATTGATTTAATAAGAGTTATGACTACCCTTCGGTTTTATAAGCATTACTACAAGCTTCGGCAAAAAATCGACCAATGTTGAACACATTTTGGCAAGTTCTTCGTCGTGGTAGGTCCTAATAATAGCAACAATTAGCTTCTCCACAGCTGAACAGCTGTGTTCCGCGGGTCCTTCGTTTGGTTATTACCAACAGACTCTCAGTTGAGTTGATGCCAGGAGAATTTCCAGGCCTGTTTAGAACACTTAACCCACTCTCTTCGAAGAATGTCATAATTTTTCTGGAAGTGTGGCATGGAGCAAGATCCTGCTGGAAAATGCCTTCTCAATCAAGAAAATCTCTATCCACAATGGGAAGCAAATAAGTTCCCTGATCATCGTTCCCTCAACAATAACAAGCCGTCTAGGGCCTGTAGCAGTAAAACTACCCCAAAACATCTTAGGTGGCTGTTTTGGCGCCTGTTGAATATGTCCATTCCGAAGAGGTTCGTCTTTGCTAATCACTGCCGCCGATCTGTACCTCGTACTTCAAAATGCGCCTCATCTGAAAATATATCTTTTCTCCATTCATCTGTCGTCCATCCCTTATGACCGAGTGCCCACCGCAGCCGTTTTTCTTCATAGCAGCAGTCAATAATTGTTTCTTTACCGACTTTCTGGCAGTTCTTCCAGCTTCAATGAGCCTTCGTCGAACAGTTGAACAATCAACATATACGTCAGCTGAAGCCAAATCTCTCTGTAGATCTTTGCTGGTTATCTTGGGATCCTTCACACTATTTTTTATGATAACCGTCATCGTGAGGTGATGTCTGGCGTTTTCTTCCACATCTTCCTTGACGCAGCGCTCCACAATCAACAGTATCGTCAGCTCTCTTCAGAATCCGACCAACAGTTGACTTTGCTAGGCTCAAATTTTAGGTGATCTGTCTGATAGTCAAATCAGCACGTTTTCTAAGAGTTACAATACTTGTATGCTTTCTAAGTGTAACATCCATCACGAATTTCAGCAGTAATCATGAAGGGGAATATTTGGCAAAAAACACATTCACTCACGAATCATGCTTGCAGGAATAGCTTTACAAAACAACAGCTGTTGTAGCACTGACGAGAGTTGCAGGGTAACATCACAGCTGGATGATTGCCAGAAGTCAGAAGCAAACTCTTATGAAAAGAACCCAAACTATATTAATTAAGCCGGAGACTGAGACGTATTCTGAGATAATCACAAAATTTCCTCCAGTTCCAATTAATTTGTACACTTCTGCAACAAGAGTTTCCACCCCTGGTTAACTTTAAAGTCAATATTTACACCTGTCCATAAACAAAGGGAGGTGCCTGGAATCCGGTAAGGGATCTTGATCCAAGGAATTGGAGCTGTCCTTTCTTTTCTTAAATCAAGTTTGCCTCCCATTCTCCAAGGTTCTGTATGACCCCTAAGGCTTTTGCGCTCCCCTGTTAAACAAAATAAATATTGAACGAAACCGCCTGAGAGACCGACAACATGGTGGACGCAGATGATGGAGTCACGTGACTCAACTCTCTTTGATTATAATAATGGTTCAAGACTGAATGAGACATTGCCCAGTTTTCCTTTACAGTTTATGGGTTAATTATAACATGTCAGTAATTATTAATGGCTAGGTCATGACATTTCTAAAAAAGCATTTGTCTGTAAAGGCGTATTTGCACATAAAAAAATATTGAACAAAGTTATTTATACCACACAAACTTTTATCCACAAATTGATTTACCACCACCAGATATTTTATTTTTTGATAGTATTTAATAATGAAACATAGATAAATATTACTAACACAGAGCCAGGAGGGCAGAAAACGACCAGAGGCAAGAGGTCCACAAGGTAGGCAGGGGCTGCTGCCTCTCATCTTCACTCAACCTCCTTCTCGTTTCCTCTTGTTCCTCCTCTCCATCTTTTACAAGAGCATCTCTGAAATGCACTTTTTAATAAATTTTTCCTTTAAATAAGGAAATTACTGTTTAAGAAGAAAACTGAGACTAAACATAAAACTTGTATGTCTCTGAAAATGACCCATTGCTATATGTCACGTTATGGTTACCCAGGAGTACTTATATATGCTCTGATGAGTACATCACTCATGATAAACCACGGTACGGGTGGGGATTGAACTCGCGGCTAGCGAGTCGTAAAACTCCAGACCGCCGCGTCAGCCACTGGGCCAGCTGGTTACAATAAGATTCATCCAACTAGATATATTTATACACCATACGAAGGTTAGCATGGGCACCACTGCGACCGCTATGCAAGTTTTACAGATTAATCTCTAGCTAGCGTGACCATGACGAACTCTAGCTCAAGTCCCCTCAAAGCCGTCAGTGGCTAACGCGCTGGTCTGGAGTTTTACAACTCACTAGCCGCGAGTTCCAGCCCCACCCGTACCGTGGTTATTTGCAATCGTGTCATTACGATTTCGCGAGTCATCATCCATGCGTGCATTGAGAGTAAGAGAGCACGTACACTTAGACGGGCATGTATATACTTGGAGTTATTTTACTCCATAAATTAGGAATTTAAACATCCCTGGCTGATGTACAGGTGGAATGTAGCCTTAATGAACCTTTGTGCAAAAGATTGGGTTTAAACCTAATAAACCAACTAATGAGTAATACACAGCATCAATATTGGATACGCAAGTCCCGCATAACACTCAGACGGTCATATCGTCACATCCATACTAACTTGTGGGAAATACTTGTGGGAAATAATATTTATTTGTAATCATAAATACTTATATAAAAAACTGCAATTTTGTTATAGTGCAAATGATACAATGACAATCATAACTTGTGTAATGTTGATGTAATTTCATATTTATTATTTAATAATGAAATTAAGAAAAGGTAACTCACGGGTTGATGAATTTGTTCTGGAGACGCTGAGTCCACAAGATTACAGTGACCATAACCGTCACCGTCAACAATATCATACACCACATCTGCAGAATAAATTTACAGTTTCTTGAAGAATCACTTAAAAGACGCCTCAACGATCTCTTGCTTGATTTCCCTTTGCTTTTTAATGTCAAGTTAGGCACTCTAAGCACCCTGGTACGTTAGGTAGCCGGTTCTAGAATTAATTAACTAGATATATTTCAGTTTGAGAAAGATATCCCCGTATTGCATAAATAACTCCAGTTTTCTGTACTTCAATTCAATTCAATTCAAAGTTTATTCTCTATAAGGATTACAATGTTGAGTTTACAGAATTTGGTTATTGTGTGGTTTACATGTAGTAAAATAATGATTACAGAGTGTACCACTAGAACACCTAGCATGGCTAGGCATTTCGGGCGGACTTAGTTTAATTCTTTATTTTAAAATATTACAAATTATGAGGTAAGTTGGTATTATGGCTAAGTGACTAAATACTAGTTTGTGAGTTTAGCAATGTGAATGCTTTTGTTTTGGCACAGTACATAGTTTCAGTATTGGAGTATCACAGGATTCATTATTTTAAGATTGAGAATTTTATTTTGTCAATTTAAATCTAGTTATAATCTTGATCTTGTCAACAACCTATACCAGACTCTAGTGCAATTGCAAGTACCATTTCAAATTGTATTTTTATATTATAAGTTTATATTATAATTCCTACCATCTGTCCATTTAACTTTGTTTACTATTACTTAATTTTAGTCCCTTATATATTTTCTCCTTTATTTTAGCTTTATATAACTACCCTAGTTTATATATTCACAATTGTTAAAATAATCAAGGTGCTATTCTCAGGTGCTAAAGTAGAATAAGTTCACAATTTTGCCATTATATTCCAAAGCTCATTTATTTGATTACCACTTTATTGTTCACCACAACTTATATTAGTCCCTTTTATATTATAATTTTATGCTATAATTCTAACTTTAAAAAATTACCTTTATAGTACTACCTACTATCATATTCCCAAGCTCCATTATTTGATCATCACTTTATTTGTATTAGTCCCTTTTATATTGTCTCCTTTATTTTAGCTTAAAAAAAAAAAAAAAAAAAACTACCTTAGCTCATTATTTTACATTTGTTAAATAATTCAGGTGCTATTTTTTAGCTTAAGACTATTTACTTTGTTTTATACTTAATTCTAACTATAGATTCACTACAAATCTTATGATTACAAGCATTGATCCTGATACCAACCTCTTATTTAATGACTTAAATGAATCAAACAGTTACTGTAATTACTACACTGCAGAACAATCAAAGGCACTTCTCAGTGCCAACAACAACATAACTATCTTTAACTACAATATCAGATCTTTAAGCAAGCATTACGATGACCTCATAGCATTACTAAATTCCTTACATGCCAATATGTCCATCATTACACTAACTGAAACCTGGCTAAAGCCTGATACTACAGATGTCTATGCCATTCCTGGTTACACAGCCATACACAACTGTAGGCCAGACCAACAAGGGGGTGGCACAGCCATATACTACTCAGACCAACTAGAATGTATCACTAATACTTGCACAAGGGATGAACATGGGGAATATATAATAGCTAAATTCAAATCCAAATACCTACAAAAACCTCTCACATTGATAAACATCTACAGAGTTCCACAGTCAAACATTAGCCAATTTAGTCAAAACCTAGGAAGTATGATAACTGATGCACGCATGAACAAAGATCACTTACTACTCTCAGGTGACTTCAATATAAATCTCCTGCAAGACCAGGACCCACACGTTACTGAATTCACAAACACAATGAGTAACTGTATGTTACTACCAACAGTAACAAAACCTACAAGAGTTACAGAGACTAGTGTTTCCCTACTTGATCACATCTGGACCAACACCATATCCCCTTTAAAATCAGGCATAATTACAGATAATACCACAGACCACTACCCTACTTTCCTCATAACAACTCTTGGTAAACTACCCCAAGACACTACTAAAGTCACCTTCAGACTTCACAATGAGGCAGCCATTAATAACTTCACAACAGCAGTAGCAAACATTGATTGGCACACTGAGCTAGAAATCTATACAGATATTGACGAATGTATTAATAATTTTCTAAAAAAGACCCAATACCTCTATAACAAGCACTGCCCTAAAAAAACTAAACAGATGACAGCTAAGAGACTGAACAGTCCCTGGCTAACACCCAGCATTCTCAAATCCATAAATACAAAACACCAATATGAAAAACAGTACAGAATGGGTCACATAACCAGAGACCAAACAAAACGTTACTCGTCAATCCTAACCAGCCTGATAAGAAGGGCAAAAAAATTGTATTATGAGAACAGATTATCCAACTTACGAGGTGATATAAAAAAGACCTGGAAAACCCTATCAGAAATTCTGGGAACAAAAAAGATATCACGAAATAGCGAAATAAAATTAGCAAAATCAGATGAACCCCAACTCCCACCAACAGAAACAGCAAACAGACTCAATGATTTCTTCTCCACTATAGGACAAAACCTTGCCAATAAAATCCCAAGCTCAGATACCCCACCAAATGACTACCTCACCGGCAACTACCCGAACACACTGTTCCTAGCTCCGACTAACCCATACGAAGTCTCCCTTATTATCAACGCACTAAAAAACAAGGCAGGAGATTTAAATACCTTACCACCCTTTATATACAAAAAAGTGTCACAAGTACTATCACCAATCATTGCAACACTCTTTAACAAATCCATTGAATCCTCCACCTTCCCTACAGTACTCAAAATAGCAAGGGTCACCCCGATCCACAAAGGAGGAGACCAAACAGAGTTGAATAACTATAGGCCAATATCTAACTTACACCCTCTCTCAAAAATCTTCGAAAAATTAATTCATAAACGAATCTACTCCTACCTTATCTCCCAAAACATACTCAACCCCTGCCAATTTGGATTCAGGCCTAATAAAAATACTAATGATGCTATTATACACATGCTAGAACATATATACACTGCAATAGAGAAAAAAGAAGTCCCACTGGGGATCTTCATTGACTTACGTAAAGCTTTTGATACAGTTGACCATGACTTGCTCCACGTAAAATTGTCACACTATGGTATAAGAGGGCACTCCCTCAACTACCTCAAGTCATACCTCAGCAACAGAAGCCAATATGTGTACGCAAATGGGGCAAACTCTTCTGCGCAACCAATTACAGTTGGTGTCCCACAGGGAAGTGTCCTTGGCCCTCTTCTCTTTCTCCTATACATAAATGACCTTCCAAATGCTTCGCAATTACTCAAACCCACACTATTTGCAGATGACACTACATACGTCTTCTCTCACCCGAGCCCAGTCACGCTAGCCAATACTGTAAATACCGAATTACAGAAAATATCTACCTGGATGAGGACTAACAAACTTACACTAAACATTGACAAAACCTACTTCATTCAGTTTGGTAACAGAGCTACAGATGTCCCTCTTAACATAATGATAAACGGATCACCTATCACAAAGCTAACAGAGGGAAAATTCTTAGGAATCCACCTTGATAATAGACTCAAATTTCATACACATATACAACAAATTTCTAAGAAAATTTCCAAGACTGTAGGCATACTATCGAAGATACGGTACTATGTTCCACAGTCAGCCCTCCTGGCCCTATATCACTCTCTTATTTACCCCTATCTCACCTATGGAATTTGTGCATGGGGCTCAACAACAATTAACCATCTCAGACCACTAATTACCCAACAAAAGGCTGCAGTTAGAATGATAACAAATTCTCACTACAGGCAGCACACTCCACCAATATTCAATACACTAAACCTACTCACCATACAAAACATCCATACTTATTACTGCACCTATTACATACATAGAACACTTAACTCTGATATTAACCCTCCCCTCAAACATCTCCTTGCCAACCTCAACAGAACACATGACTATAACACAAGGCACAGATCACTCTTTGATGTTCCTCATGTCCATCTCACACTATGCAAAAACTCAATGCACATAAAAGGCCCTAAAATCTGGAATTCATTACCTGTAAATATAAAAGAAACACTACCTGTTTATAAATTCAAGTCTCTTCTCAAAGATCACTTACTCACCCAAAACCAAATAAATACTGAATAACTGAACCTTATAAATTGTATATCTTAAATGTTTCTCACAATTATATCACATAAATGTTAAACCTAAAACCGAATCTAACTTTATTATTTTTTAAATACACTACCTAACAGAATACTTCATACGACTGAATGTACAACAATGCATGCAACCATATGACCTGTCTTTGTAATACTCACTTGTGCTTTATAGTAATCTGTTTACATTAATGTTTTATCACTGATTTCATCATTGCTTAGTTAATCTTAAGTTAATTTTAAGCCAGCCCGTAATGCTATGCATAGTATAAGTGGCTTTGGCATGCTGCTCTTATCTGTATTTTTTTTGTACCTCTGTATGTGTGCTCAAATTGTTAATAAATAAATAAATAAATAAATAAATAAATAAATAAATATTTGTTTATGGTCAAATGGGTGAGTGAGTGTAAGTGTGAACCACCAGGTGGTATTCGTGTAGTTAGTTGACGGGGTGTATCAGGGAGATAAGATGTTTTCTAATGGTAGTTTTGAAGGTGATGAATGTGTCTGCAGTTCTAGAGTTCTCAGGTAGGGTATTCCAGATTTTAGGGCCTTTGACATACATTGAATTTTTGTAAAGGTTTAGTCGGACACGGGGAATGTCGTAGAGATGTTTGTGTCTGGTGTTATGCCTGTGGGTTCTGTCACAACTATCAAGAAAGCATTTTAAGTCAAGGTTGATATTGGAGTTTAAGGTCCTGTAGATGTAGATTGCACAGTAGTAAGTGTGGATGTACTGAACAGGGAGTAAGTTTAGATCTATGAAGAGTGGGGGGGGGGTGTTGCCAGGGATGGGATTTAGTGATTATTCTTACTGCAGCTTTTTGTTGGGTTATTATTGGCTTTAGGTGTGTTGCTGCAGTTGATCCCCAAGCACAAATAGCATAGGTGAGGTATGGATAAATAAGTGAGTGGTATAGTGTGAGAAGGGCATTTTGCAGCACGTAGTATCGTATCTTGGAGAGGATCCCAACTGTTTTGGATACTTTTTTGGTTATGTGTTGGATATGGGTGCTGAAATTCAGGTTGTTGTCAAGGTATAGGCCTAGGAATTTGCCCTCATTATGTCTGGTAATTAGAGTGTTGTCGATCTTAATGTTAATTTGTGCATCTCCTGCTCTGCTACCAAACATAATATAGTAGGTTTTGTCAGTGTTAAGCATAAGTTTATTGGCTGCCATCCAAGTCGATATTTTGATCAGCTCCTCGTTAACAATGGTGTTGAGGGTGGCAAGATTAGGGTGAGAGATGACATAAGTCGTGTCGTCAGCAAAGAGAATGGGTTTCAGGTGTTGGGATACGTTTGGAAGATCATTGATGTATATGAGGAAGAGCAGAGGACCAAGGACACTTCCCTGCGGAACTCCAGTATCAAGTGGCAGTGTTGTTGATGCTGTGTCTTTAATGGTGACATACTGATACCTATTAGTAAGGTAAGATTTGAAATAAGCAAGCGCATGGCCTCTTATACCGTAATGGTCAAGTTTGTGGAGTAGGATGTCGTGGTCTACTGTGTCAAAAGCTTTTCTTAGGTCAATAAAAATTCTTAGTGGATATTCCTTATTTTCCAATGCTGTGTAAAGCAGATCTAGCATTTTTATGATTGCATCATTAGTGCTTTTATTTTTCCTGAATCCAAATTGGCAGGGGTTGAGTATGTTTTGTGCCGTTATAAATGAATATAGTCTCCTGTGCACGAGTTTCTCAAAGATTTTGGATAGCAATGGTAAGTTTGATATTGGCCTATAGTTGTTTAAGTCTGTAGGGTCACCACCTTTATGTATTGGTGTAACCCTTGCCATCTTGAGTAGTTTCGGGAAGGTGCTAGTTTCTAGTGACTTGTTAAAAAGTAGTGAAATAGCATGCAAAAGGACATGGGCCGCTCACTTGTACAGTAATGGTGGGACATGAGACAGATTCCCTGAGTTATTTTTAAGTGACTTTATAATCTCGGTGACTTCTGTGGGCTCAGTTGGTGCAAGATAGAAGGAATTTGGGAAATTCCCATCTAGGTAGTCCCCGGCATGGGCATTGGTATGTGGGATTTTATTGGCGAGATTAGATCCTATGGTTGAGAAGAAGTCGTTTATCTTGTTAGCTGTGTCAGTGGGATGTAGTGGTGTTTCATTAGGTTTATTTAGGACAATATTCTTGTTTTTTTTCAGTTTGTGGGTCCCTAGAATCTGAGAGAGTGTTTTCCAGGTCTTTTTTATATCTCCTCTAGTGTCTGTGAATCTACTGGAGTAGTATAGTTGTTTGGCTTTTTTTATTACTTTGGTGAGAACTGATGAATAGTGTTTAAGAATATCTTTGTGTATTAAGCCATGTCTATATTGCTTTTCATATTGGTGTTTCTCGTCAATGGATTTCAGAATGGTGCTGGTTAGCCATGGGCAACCAAGCCGTTTGTTTGTGATCTGTTTAGTTTTTATAGGACAATGTCTAAGTAATTTGTTAAGAAAAATGTCTGTCCAGTCATCAATACCATTAGCCTTGGAGAATTCTGTAGGCCAGTCAACAGTCTCTAGGTCAGCTGTGAACTTCCTTATTGAGGCCTCATCATGGAGTCTAAATGAGACTTTGTTGTATTCATGTGGTGGTTTACTAATGTTTGTCAGAAGGAAGGTAGGGTAGTGGTCTGTAGTGCTATCTGTGGTTATCCCTGATTTAAGGGGGGCTAGTATATTGGTCCATATGTGGTCTATTCTGGTTGCACTTGTCTCAGTGAGCCTGGTTGGTTTAGTTATTGTTGGTATGAGAAGTGTGTTGTTCATATTGTTGATGAAATCAGTTACAGGCTGATCATCTAGTATGCCAAGGTTGATGTTGAAGTCTCCAGCTAAGAGAAGGTGGTGCTTATTCATTTGTCTGTTTGTTATTAGTGACTTTAATTTCTCACTGAAATTTGGGATGTTTGTGTGAGGTATCCGGTAAATGGCACCGATTGTTATAGGTGTCTTAAGGTTTTTTACAGTAAAATTAGCAAAAATGTATTCCCCATATTCATCACTAAAGCAAGTGGTGCTAATACAAGACAATTGGTTAGAGTAATAGATTGCAATACCACCCCCAACTTGGCTTGGTCTGCAGTTGTGAATTGTTGTGTATCCTGGTAGGGGGTAGATATCTATTGTGTCCTGCTTAAGCCAGGTCTCAGTAAGAATAATGCAGGAGAAGGGTGTCTTTAGTGATTCAAGGAGTGCCAGGAGGTCATCATAATGTTTGCTTAAGGACCTGATGTTGTAGTTAAGTACTGATAGACTTTTAGCATTGTTTAGGATAGTGCTGGCTTGTGATGCTGTGTAATAAAGGCAGTTACTTTCCAATAGGTTTTGATTGGGTGTCAGATTATGGAGGTTTAGATCAGGGTCAACGTGATCAATCATCTTCTAGGTTTAAATTATGGTTATTTATATCCTGAGTTGTGTGTTGAGTTCTAGTACTGATATCTGTAGTGGTGGGAAGTTTGGACAAGTATATAGCTAGAGTATTTTGGTCATACAGAGTATAGTCACTACTACACATAATGAAGTTGATGTTGTCTATGTGTTGTGCTGGAATGAACTAAAGTACAACTAGGTATAAACTAGTAATATAAAAATACAAATTAAAAATAGCACCAGTCTCTCACTAGTAATTGCACTATGGTCTAATATAATGAATTTGGTATTGACTATAGTACAACTGAGTTTAATCTAATAATATAAAAAAGGCACAAGACTCTCAATTGTAATTACACTAATTGCAATGGGCGCGATAGCGAAAGTGCAGTGTGGATAAACTTATAACCATAATTTTTAAAGGGGTAGATCTGTAAGCCAGCGGAAGGCCTCGGACATATGACGAAAACTTCCACCGGCGGGTCATCATATGACTAAGACCCTCGTCAGAAAACACCTGTCCTGTTTCCTGACGAACCTGACCTAACCTGCAGAGTGTGGCACAAGCTGCTAATTCAGCTAAATATTAGTATGATAGATCTGAGGCAAATCAGAAAAGGCACTCACAAGTTATCACATGGAAATTAACATCCCAATTCAATAAAAAAAATGGCAAATTAAGCGATACACTACCAAAACCAATTTAAGCCTTCCATTAAGAAACAGCCAATTTGAAGCCATACCGAAAAGGTATACTCTTGTTATCTCAGAGAGAACAATATACAGTGCCAAAATACACCAGCACATTAAGTTTGAATCCACTCAGAAGCTGCATTATCAAGTTATCATTAATGAGGTTATAAGAGGCATTCAGGAATTTTCGCATAAAAAACAGTATTTCAATCCTCGCAGTTTTCTCCATAAAATGACAGACAGGGACTTACATAGGGACTTACACTGGTCAAAATCCAGACTGTTCTGCCAGTAAGACTGACAGTGGTTAAGGAATACATAAATATGTAAGCAATTACTATATAGGCTCTGAGTATATAGCATTTAATTTTTATAGTAGTTTTAGAGGCAAACAGACGTTAACTAAGGGCACTAAAAAATTACATGTATATTTAACCTAGGAGAACCCAATAAAGTCAAACCCTGTGATTTATTCGTGATCAGAAGAGACATTTTCCAGTTTTTCATGGAAAGTAATATGTTTAATAAAATTTACACAGTAAAGCTTACACAACCTAAAATCAATGAGACGGAGTATAAACACAGAGGTCGTCCCACAGTTACTAAAAACAACAGACATAGCCCTACTCCACAAAGGGGGCAGTAAAGCAAAGAACTACAGACCGATTGTGCTAACGTCCCATATCAATAAAATCTTTGAAACGGCTCTAAGAAGCAAGATCGCCACTCATCTAGACACCCATCAGTTACACAACCCAGGGCAGCATGGGTTTAGAGCAGGTCGTTCCTGTCTGTCCAACTACTGGACCACTATGACAAGGTCCTGGATGCTCTAGAAGACAAACAAAACGCAGATGTGGTATACATAGACTCTGCAAAAGCCTTTGACAGGTGTGACCATGGTATAATAGCTCACAAAATGCATGAAAATGAATAACAGGAAAAGTTGGTAGATGGATCTATAATTTCCTAACAAACATAACACAAAGAGTAGTAGTAACCAGAGTAAAGTCTGAGGCGGCTACTGTGAAAAGCTCTGTTCCACAAGGCACAGTACTTGCTCGCATCCTGTTCCACATCCTCATAGCTGACATAGACAGGGTTATAAGCCACAACACCGTGTCTTCCTCTGCAGATGACACCCGAATTTGCATGACAGTGTCCTCCACTGAAGACACTGCAAGACTCCAGGTGGACATCAATCAAATCTTTAAATGGGCTGCAGGAAACAATGTGAAGTTCAATGACGAGAAATTCCAATTACTCCGATATGGAAAACGTGAGGAAATTAAAACTACATCGGAGTATAAAGCAAATTCCAACCACATAATAGAGTAAAAAACTTATGTAAAAGACCTGGGAGTGAACGTATCAGAGGATCTCACTTTCAAAGACCATAACATTGTATCAATCGCCTCCGCTACAAAAATGACAGGATGGATAATGAGAACCTTCAAAATTCGGAATGCCAAGCACACGATGACACTCTTCTTGTCACTTGTTCTATCTAAGCTGGAATATTGCTACACCCTAACAGCACCTTTCAAGGCAGGTGAAATTGCTGACCTAGAAAATGTACAGAGAACCTTCACGGCACACGTAAGTGCGATAAAACACCTAAATTACTGGGAACGTTTGAAGTTCCTCGACCTGTACTCCCTGGAACGCAGGCGGGAGAGATACATGATTATATACACTCGGAAAATCCTAGAGGGATTAGTACCAAATTTGCACACGAAAATCACTCCCTATGAAAGCAGACGATGCAACATCCCCCCCCAATGAAAAGCAGGGGGATCACTAGCACGATAAGAGACATCACAATAAGTGTCAGGGGCCCAAGACTATTCAATTGCCTCCCAGCATACATAAGGGGGATTACCAATAGACCCCTGGCTGTCTTCAAGAAGGCTTTGGACAGGCACCTAAAGTCAGTACCTGACCAGCCGGGCTGTGGTTCGTACGTTGGTTTGCGTGCGGCCAACAGTAACAGACTGGTTAATCAGGCCCTGATCCACCATGAAGCCTGGTCACAGACCGGGCCGCTGAGGCATTGAACCCTCTCCAGATATACTCCAGGTAACCAGATAATGAATTCTCCAGCTAATGTACAGAATTAAAACAAGTTTGCCTCTACACAGCCTAAACCCCACAAAAAAAAGTCTTATAGGTTTCATAAGATACATCTGCCATTTAAGAAAGATGCTGTTCAGAAATGTTTTCTTTTAATCAGGGGGAAGCTAAATCTAATGTTACACATGTGTCTTACTCAACGACCCACATGGGCTTAGCGTTTCACATATATTAATGCTGACAGACTATTATTTAGTTAGCAGTGGTTTGTCTTACCATGGGGGTGAAAGGCTTGAGGAAGCCAGCCAGGTCAGCCTGTGGGACGGGCCGCTTGTAAGTGAGGATCTTGTCGTTGATAAAGAGCGCCACGCTGGTGTCTACAGCTCTCTGCCTGCTAGCGTCCATGTACATCAACGTCCCAGACATATCCACCTCCTGTTGTACATTGCCTCACGTCAAGTTTAGTTCAATTGTCATCCTTCATGGTGCTGTATAATTCAACTCATTTTTGCTTCTTAAGTAGGAATAATCAGTGAAGAATGTTAGCTTGTTGGTGAGATTATTGCCTCCAAAGACTGGAAAAAGTACATTTATTGTATATAATTATCGAAATGTACATAGCAATCAATACGAATTTTGTGACTCAGTATCGAGTGGCGGTAAGTAATGAATCAGCCATTCATGTATAGGTTTAGTGCTGAGTATGTTTCCCGTGATCTCACTCATAGTGAATCGGCTCTGAAAAAGTTATTAACCAGGAAAAACAACTTGCCATGTCCACAAACTGTCACCGTGAAAATTATTTGTTCTTAACTCGCGTCAGAAACTGAATAGACCACCAATTGTATTACTGACCTTGTGTGTGAATTGACTACTAACTTTAATACTGATCTTAAGTGTGACCTGATCATCAGATTCAATACTGACCTTGCGTGTGACCTGACCCATAATGCCATTCCAGGTGCCATTGTCCAGCTGGATCCCATAGACATGATCGTGTGGTATCACGTAGTCCACACTGCCGGCACAAAAAGAGTCAAACTTGGCATGTTAGTTTAATAGTTTAATATTATTATTATGCCCCCATACTTATCCTGTGAGCGGTAGTCACCCCATACTCATTCTGTAGGAGGTATCCACCCCATTCCTATCCTGTGGGGGGTAATCATCAGTCCTAATGAATATCCAGAAACTGTCCACAAGTGTTCTCTTCCGCATTTTATCGGTATCATCACATAATGAACAAACACTTAGGACAATTATGGAAACGTATCAGTGCTGGAATCTTATTTATTCTATACATAGGGCTTGAGAAACAGGTTTATATAGGGACTAGAATATGTAAGGTAAGGTGGAATTTAGTGAGGTGATCCAACAAATGTTGGATCACCATGTGACGTAATTGGGTAGCTTTATAATATATTGGCTAAATATCTGAGAAAGGCCTGCCTAGGATGGGCCAGCATGTCTATCACAGGTGATGTCAGTGTTTAGAGGCATCCCTCATTCCAATAATAAATAAAATAGAGCAGAAAGCAGATTGTTATACCAATTCTACTACATTGACACACATGTTGAGTAAAAGGACACAAGTGCAACTAATGTGACATTTTATTGTGGCAACGTTTCGCTCCTGGAGAGCGAAACGTTGCCACAATAAAATGTCACATTAGTTGCACTTGTGTCCTTTTACTTTACATATTGTCGGTAATTCTACCAACTTTATTTGACACACATGTTCCCCAACTTTCACAGGTCCTGTGTATTACCTTGATGGGTTTACTGCTTCAACTGGTTAAAAAAATACTGCCGTCAAACTGTGCCATTATTAAAACTAAAGGGTTTCGTTACAGAGACCAGAGGACTGCTAATGAGACCAGAGGATGGCTAGCGATACCAGGGGACGCTAACGAGACCAGAAGACGGCTAGAGAGACTGGAGGACGACTAGAAAAACCATGAGGTACCAGGAACTCACCAGGTATTTAGGTAGGCGGCGAGGAGGTTATGGATGTAAACAAGTGGACCGAACACATGCATAGGACCTCCAGACATGTTGACGCTGATGAATCCTGGAAACTACAATGAGAAGCTCTTAATAACGGGCAACGAAGTGCCAGAAGATCGAGAGGTAATCATGTTTGATCCAAGAATGGAGCTTAGCTCAGTCTAATCGTTAACGAAATTCAAAAATAATCGCGGTGCCAATAGGGTCAGGTATGACTAGTCCAACATTTTCAGAATTCACATTGTATTTGTTAATATAAATATAGGTTGCGTTTGGGACCCCTTCCATCAGTGTCCTTACCACAGGTCGGAGAAGTACTAGGCTTATGTGATCTCTATACATATCTTTATTTGTAAGATATTTCACCTACACGAGGCTTATCATGCAAGTGAAACGTCTTGCCAATAAATATTACCTTTTACTACATGTGTTTTCAAACTTACATTAGTCACTCCTAACTTTAGACAACCCGAGGGAGCAGCAGCGTCAGCACTGCTAACGACCACAGCAGGAGCTACCATGATGGTGAGATCCTTAGTGTCTCTCTACACTCAAGACAGTGAGGGGTTCACACCTTCCCAACCTCGTATCGAAATCAATCATCCCGTTGAAATAATTGGTTTCTATCTGAATATAAATATGAATATTTAATAATTTGTTGATTGCTTCCCAATGATTGAAAAAATATAAAAAATTTAGACTTGCCAGCGAAGAGCCAAAACACAAGGTCTGTATAAATTTGTTTTAGTTAATTAACTTTTTATTGGCAACATGGCTGAGTGGCGAGAGAGTTTGCATTACATTTCCAAACTTCTTTATTTAGCCATCCGAAAAATATTTTACGAATTTTAAATAATTGCAACATATTAATTATGATTAATATTAATATTTTAGTGAGTCAGTCCACATTGAGAATGTAAGAGGAATGTAATACTTTATGTACTAGAGGTACACAGTAATATCTAATACGTAGTTATAATTATAACCATAATTTTTAAAGGGGTGGAGGTTTAGCGCTTCCTTTTGATAATAATAATAATAATAATAATAATAATAATAATAATAATAATAATAATAATAATAATAATTTAAAGGGGTGGACCGGTAAGCCAGTAGAAGGCCTCGGTCAGATGATCAAGAGCTCCAGCTGCGGATCATCATACGACTAAGACCCACGTCAGGAAGTCTACCTACCTAACCTAACCTAACATTATGTATGGACACCGCACACTAAGAGGTATGTCATCAGTTTATTCTACAAGATAAAATCCACTACATTGCTCCATACTTAAACAGTTAAATTAGTGAGCTTTAAACTTAAGACTGCATATCACCTGTATACTAGCAATTAGGAATAGAACTTTAATATTTTAAAAGAGCTACCCCCCCCCTCATGGGAAGCTCCTTAATGGTGGAAGGGGCTCTTGATCAGAGGAAATGGTCTTATCCTCCCCTTTTAATTAGACTTAATTGCTTTCCGTTCCCCCAGGTGATGCGAATTTAACACTTCCTCCTAAATATAATAGTAATATACAAGTCTTGATGTATGTAGAGGTTTGTGACTATATAGGTCACAGTTTTCACTTTCATCTCTTATTTTGGAGATTTAATTATTCTTGATGTTAGTGTATGTGATTTGTAGCCTTAATGATTCGTATTATACAGGAGTTAGGCTTTAAATTTAATAAACGACACAAGGCACAAGAATCATTAAGGTTACATTTTACATGTACTAGGCATCCAGGAAAATGGGTAAGAATATGAATGAACACTGCAGTGGGTCTTCTAACCCATGCTAGGAAGGTCTAATTCATACCCACTCAGATATCTGTCCAACACATATTTAAAGCTGCCCAAAGTTCTCGTTTCAGTGACGCTGTGGGATTTTACTGTACTCATCTACAGCTCTTTTTGCCAAACCAGTACTTACCTATGTCCTTTCAAAATGAAAATTTGTCCAACTTGAATCGATTGTTGCGAGTCCTGGCTTATTTAGATACTTAGGTGGAAAGAATTCGATGTCTGGTTTCATCTGATGACCTAGAAAGCTTGTGCCAACAATGTGTGAAGATAAATTATAACTGTCAAATGGATTCGGAGTTTACATGACGATAACAATCTACTTGGCCACTTTGTGGCCCGAGGTACGCAGCACTAAAAGTTTAGAAAATAAGTTTTACATATGAAACCTATTATGGTCACTTTCGACTCCTAATCAGTTAATCGCACAATAAAAATTTGCAAAAGGTTGCTATCTAATCATTATCAGATACAAGCGTAGATAAGACTACAATATGAAGGAAGTCTCGGCACAGTAGCTCACACGTACTAGCTGGGTCCTCTTTACTACACACCAGCCTTTCTTTCATTCACTCTGTTGTTTGGTAATATTGTAATACGACCATTAATAACTAGCGTTTAAACTTAACTTATTAGCAAAGTTGCAATCAACCGTACCTGAAAGTGACATTAATTAACAAATGTGAGGCAGACGAGGTGAAGTGTGAGTACAGAGGCTCGCTTTGTCTCAGTAGTGATGCAGGCAGTCATTTATTTAAGTGACCTTGCCAGGGGTGTCTAGCGGTGTCAGTGGCACAGAAAGTGATACATGTGAACCAGCCAGGGGTGTTTAGCGGCGCCAGTGGCCCAGAAAGTGATACATGTGGACCAACCAGAGGTGTCTAGCGACGCCAGTGGCACAAAAAGCGATACATGTGAACCAGCCAGGGGTGTTCAGTGGCGTCGGTGGTGCTGGTACTGGTATAGATAATCTAAGGGTGCTTATTGCAAACGTTAGTGGTGCAGTATGATGAAGTTTTTCGAGAAGAAGAGTGCCCATGACGGAGCGAGACAACGAGTATACTGGTTGGGTATCATCAGTATGGTAAGCCCAATTACCAGATTTTGGAAGAGATTTTTCTTAAAGTTTTTGATTCAAGGGAATTGGTCACCTCTCCCCTTCGTTAGATTAAACCTGATTACCTCCCACTTTCCACACTTTATAATTGCTACGGGTTTAGCGCTTAAGGGGTATTGTAATGGTTTTAGGAAACGATTACAACACCCCTTAACTCCCCCCTGCACCCTTCCATACACCAGTTCACTATAAACTTAAAGCTTTCACATGATTGACAGTTCACTCCCATACTGCTCAACACAGCATCATTTGATTTATGTACAACTTACTTCTAATATAATTAATCTTAATAACACACGTTTCATTCTTCACCACAGAATTGTTGCAGTAAGTGAGCCTTGAGCACAGTTCTGTAAAAGACTTACCTAACTGCTTCTTGTAAAAGAGGAGCCTGCATGGGGACCAAGAATACCTTGTTCCATCACACCATCCCACCAAGGAAAATTCCTTGACGCTAGTGAGATCCTCTTGATCCAAGGAATATGTTCTGACTTCCCCTTCCTTGGATTGAATCTGATTGCCCCCCTCTCCCCCAGATACTGTATGAACCCTAAGAGTTTAGCTCTTTCTCTAAAAATTCAATAAGATCAGTGTAGTAAAGTGTCTTGTGTTTCAGGTGATGGCGCTGGGGCAGGTGGTGATGTACCTACTGATGCTACACTTGGTCATCACTCCGGAGCACCGCGACAATCAGGGTATTTACTCCTCCCTCACTCGCTAGCCACTCAGGGTATTCCTCATTCACTCACCATTCAGGGTACTTCTTCCTTACCCACCAGCCACTCAAGGCACCTCTCCTATGCCCACTAGCCAATCAGGGTACTCAACACCCACCAATCACATTCACACTACCTGCCACGGACACAGTTACTACTGTTGTCTGGCAGGTCACAGGTGCAGTTCCCTCAGGGGTAGTGACCTTTGAGCACTTTATATAATTATATGCAACTAATGTGACATTTTATCATGGCAACGTTTCGCTCTTCAGGAGCTTTATCAAGCTCCTGGAGAGCGAAACGTTGACACAAAATGTCACATTAGTTGCACTTGTATTCTTTTATCTAACATAATTTTATGCATTTTAAACATTAACATACTCATAAAAAATGAAGTAAATCTATTTTATTTTAATCTTAAAATTATTTGTTTAATATAAACGAGATAAATATTAGTTTACAAATATTAATCCTGTAATTTGCTGTCAAATGCATACAAAAAAAAAAAAAAAAAATAGCTGGCACACAGCAGACTCCAAGCGGACATCAACCAAATCTTCAAATGGGCCGCTCAAAAACAATATGAAGTTCAGTGAAGAGAAATTTAAACTCTTCACATATGGAAAACTTGAGAAAATTAAAACTGTATCAGGGTATACAACAAATTCTAACCATACAATAGAGTGAAAAAGTAATGTGAAGGACCTGGGAGTGAAACTGTCAGATGATCTCACCTTCAGGGACCACAACAATGTATCTGCTGCATCTGCTAGAAAAATGATAGGATGAATAGGGACGCCAAGCCCATAATGATTCTCTTCAAATTGCTTGTTCTGTCTAGGCTGGAATACTACTGTACACTAACGGCCCTCTTCAAGGCAGGCAAAATTGCTGACCTGGAGAGTGTACAAGGAACTTTCACGTCACACATAAGTATGATAAAGCAAAATTACTTGGAACGGTTGAAGTCCCTTGATTTGTATTCCCTGGAATGCAGGCGAGAGAGAGATACATGATAATATACACTTGGAAAATCCTAGAGGGATTAGTACCAAACTTGCACGCGAAAATCACTCCCTATGAAAGCAAAAGACTCGGCAGGTATTGCAACATTCCCTCAATGAAAAGCAGGGGCGCCACGAGTACACTGAGACACAACGCAATAAGTGTCAGGGGCCCAAGACTGTTCAGCTGCCTCCCAGCATACAATAGGGGGATTACCAATTGACCCCTGACTGTCTTCAGGAAGGCACTGGACAGGCATCTAAAGTCAGTACCTGACCAACCGAGCTGTGGTTCGTACGTCAGTTTGCGTGCGGCCAGCAGTAACAATCTGGTTGATCAAACGCTGATCCACCACGAGGCCTGGTATCAGACCGGGCCGCGGGGGCGTTGACCCCTGAAACCTTCTAATACGCAGAAGCAGCCTGGAACCCACTCAGTCGTCCATACCAGTCGAGAAATGTTTGAAGGGCAGGAGCTGCAAGGAAAGACTTTTAGTTAAATCTCATGTCATAAGTGACAGAAAGGTTAAGGCAATAACATGACGGGGGATGGATGAGCATTAAACAGTGATGATAGCTTAGCACCTACATCATTCTACAGGAAGCTAGAATGCATTTTTGTGAAGGTGGAAAATATGGAATGCATATGGCATACTGTTCTTTTATCAAATTTCTCGATTCACGCTATTTAAGTTTGATAACGTAAAGTTGTCATTTAATGAAAATTAGCCAGTTATAATGTATCCCAATGAAATAAATAAGCCACAAATTTGAAATGTGAATGTAAAGCTGAGAGGAAGGAAGCGCAAACAGATAAATAATCACAAGGCAGTACCATGACTGGAACAATATTCAGATTACACACGCTGGAGAAACTAGAACTTATGGCGACGTTTCAAAGAAGTTTAATTTTCCAATGAAAGACGAATCTGGATAATTTCTCATATATTTAAAACATGAATTCTCCAAGCCTACATATACGTACCTTCCCCTTCACTGGAAAACCTTAATCCAAGTGCGGGGATCTTCAGCTAAGAAACTTTCTCTTTTGATCGACGCTGATTTTCTCCCATATCAGATTAACACTACCATGAATATAGTATATTTATATTACAATGTCTATATATGTTAAAAATTCTGCAGCAGTTCAGTAACAACATAAAAGAATGTTGTGTTAACAGTGTTGGGGATGTGTGCTGGGATGGCAGCTGTGACTGCCGTCTACATCTTCCTTACTGGCAGACTTCTCTTCCTCCTCTATGAGGTCAGTCTCATTAATGGTGTTTTTTCATACTGGTGATGAGCTCTTTATCCGAGGAATTGAAGCTTTCCTCCTCTTCCTCGAAATAAACCTGATTACCTCATTCTCAGGGACTGTATTACCCTTACGTGTTTCCAGTTTCCCAGTAAATGTTATATACCTACTCGCCTTCTGTTTAATACTTTTTTGTAATTACTGTTTTCAAGAAAGCGCAAAACCCATCAGGGCCAATACATTGCCCGGGGAAGTGGAGGTAATCAAGTGTGGGATTATTTGCTGTTGTCCAGTGTTTATTACTGTTTTATTTCAACATTTTATAAATTCCCTCCTTCAGGTGCCTTAATGTTGGTGGAGGACTTCGACTCAAGAAACTGGAGCTAGTCTCCTCTTCCTAGGATTAAACCTGATTAACACCCCTTATTTCTCGGTCGTTTCGACCCTCTCGTATTTAGCATTTTCATAAAAAGTAATATTCTGAATTTCCGTGCACATGAAGAAGCGGTTTGAGGAGACGACTGGTCCAGAGTGGCTGTGGTGGTTCGCTACCATGGTGGTGGTACTGTTTAATGGTGTACTGGTGGTGTGGTTCTCACTGATGAACGATGTGATTCCAGCTACACTGTGCTCACTAGCTTTCGTCGTCTACGTTCTCTTCTTCAAGTTCGCCAAAGATGATATCAAGTGCCTCCGTCAGCACAGTTCCACTCACCTGCCCACTCAGCAGGTGTGACCTTTTGTTTACATGAGGACGGCATTAAAGTACAGTTATTTGCCTTTATAGAAATAAACTATGAATTTTTATGGTATTAATAATCATGTACGACTACTTCGTCATTGTATATCTGTTTCACTTATTATAAATGTAAAAAGTTAGAGATAAAACTTTCATATAAGGTTAATGTCAGTCCTGGATCCCTAATAGACGAAGTCAGCCCATTAAGACGGGTGGGCGCCTTTATTCTAATAAAGGTCTACTTCTTGATCTAAAATTTTGAGTTACCCTTATCTTCTATAGATCAAAGCTCCCATTCCTCAGATGCTGACATACATCTACAGACTGAGCTCTACCCTTGGTAGTTTTCATCTCTCCCCAGTAGATACTGTTTAGGTCTCCCCAGTAGATGATACTGTTTTAGGCCTCTTCTTATACCCTAGCTTCTTAATCTTACTCTTACTCGTGTTACCTTCCAACAATCATTATTCTACCATGCCTGAAGTCTCTATAAATTTTTTTTTATGCGGTATTCTTTTCTCCTTAGTTTGTATTTCTCTTGTTTATTTTGTCATTATTCTCACACAATGATATACTCTAGTTGATTCCTGAACTTAGTTCCTGCGTGTATTATTACCTATTCATTTGTAGCTACACGCTAAACTATGTTCGTGATCAATTTTCCACGATATAATTTTTAATAGTTTTTAATATTTACTATTTTCATTTTATTGATCTACAAAATATTTTGTTATATCTAAGCAAGACACTACATTATGTCTCCTTTTCATTTTTCAGTAAAGTGATGTGGCGAGGTGAAGCGGCCGCCTGGCGTCGCCCATCACTTGTACCTGACCCTTAATAACCCACCATCATAGATATAAAAAACACGACCGAAAAATCTTTGAAGCTTCCTATTTGTGTAAAAGCTCAAATTTGTAGCTAACAAATTCCCTAAAAGGCTCAGCTGTACTAAATGTAAGGGAAGAGCCAGGTTTCTATATCTCATGAATGTATATGTTCTATTTAAGTTCACTGTTGTGTTCTGCATCAAACTTGTACGCGTAACATGTAAGGTATTAATAGTGTAAATAAACAAATTATTGTACCGGCTTGTATTTAGTTGGAACCAGAAGCCGTACAGCTAAGAATAGTAGGCAAGACAAAGGTCAACTTCTAAGCTCAACACATGGACACTGTAAGGATAAAAGTTACTGATGCAGCCACTTTGTCTTCAACATGTTCATTTATTTACTGACGAAAGCAAATATTCATCTGCCTTCCCAACAACTCTTCTTTACTGGGATACACACCATACAAAAAGTCGTAACCAAAAGCTCCAGCTGTGGGTCGTCATATGACTAAAACCCGCGTTAGGAAACACTTCTGTTTCCTGACAAACCTCATCTCTAACACCATATAAATCTCCCTCAACGGGATGCGAGTACCGACACCCCTCCCACACTACCATTATTTTATAATTATCCATCAGTTGTCACAGAATGTATCCCTTAGGTGCTGTATGACTCCTACGGGTTTAGCACTTCCCCATCAGTGTAATCTACCATAGCTCTACAATTTGTCAATAATAATAATGTGGCTAGGTTTGGTTAGGTAAGATTCGTCAGGAAACAGGTTAAGTGTTTACTGATGATGACCCGCCGTTGGAGTTTTTGGTCATCTGACCGAAGCCTGCCGCTGGCTTACCGGTCCATCTATTTAAAAATTATGGTCATTGTTATAACCATTTTTATATATAATAACGTGGCTTTCCTTGAATGTCTTAACTTCAAGGATTGATGCTGGTGGAAGGTTCCTGGATCAAGAAGTTAATGATACCCTAAGTTTCCTGGCATCAGTCCTGAGTGCCTACCATTCCTGGCATCAGTCCTGAGTGCCTACCATTCCTGGCATCAGTCCTGAGTGCCTACCATTCCTGGCATCAGTCCTGAGTGCCTACCATTCCTGGCATCAGTCCTGAGTGCCTACCATTCCTGGCATCAGTCCTGAGTGCCTACCATTCCTGGCATCAGTCCTGAGTGCCTACCATTCCTGGCATCAGCCCTGAGTGCCTACCATTCCTGGCATCAGCCCTGAGTGCCTACCATTCCTGGCATCAGCCCTGAGTGCCTACCATTCCTGGCATCAGCCCTGAGTGCCTACCATTCCTGGCATCAGCCCTGAGTGCCTACCATTCCTGGCATCAGCCCTGAGTGCCTACCATTCCTGGCATCAGCCCTGAGTGCCTACCATTCCTGGCATCAGCCCTGAGTGCCTACCATTCCTGGCATCAGTCCTGAGTGCCTACCATTCCTGGCATCAGTCCTGAGTGCCTACCATTCCTGGCATCAGCCCTGAGTGCCTACCATTCCTGGCATCAGCCCTGAGTGCCTACCATTCCTGGCATCAGCCCTGAGTGCCTACCATTCCTGGCATCAGCCCTGAGTGCCTACCATTCCTGGCATCAGCCCTGAGTGCCTACCATTCCTGGCATCAGCCCTGAGTGCCTACCATTCCTGGCATCAGCCCTGAGTGCCTACCATTCAAGGCATCAGTCCTGAGTGCCTACCATTCCTGGCATCAGCCCTGAGTGCCTACCATTCCTGGCATCAGTCCTGAGTGCCTATCATTCCTGGCATCAGTCCTGAGTGCCTACCATTCCTGGCATCAGCCCTGAGTGCCTACCATTCCTGGCATCATCCCTGAGTGCCTACCATTCCTGGCATCAGCTCTGAGTGCCTATTATTCCTGGCATCAGCCGTGAGTGCCTACCATTCCTGGCATCAGTCCTGAGTGCCTAACATTCCTGGCATCAGCCCTGAGTGCCTACCATTCCTGGCATCAGCCCTGAGTGCCTACCATTCCTGGCATCAGCCCTGAGTGCCTACCATTCCTGGCATCAGCCCTGAGTGCCTACCATTCCTGGCATCAGCCCTGAGTGCCTACCATTCCTGGCATCAGTCCTGAGTGCCTACCATTCCTGGCATCAGCCCTGAGTGCCTACCATTCCTGGCATCAGCCCTGAGTGCCTACCATTCCTGGCGTCAGTCCTGAGTGCCTACCATTCCTGGCGTCAGTCCTGAGTGCCTACCATTCCTGGCGTCAGTCCTGAGTGCCTACCATTCCTGGCATCAGCCCTGAGTGCCTACCATTCCTGGCATCAGCCCTGAGTGCCTACCATTGCTGGCGTCAGTCCTGAGTGCCTACCATTCCTGGCATCAGTCCTGAGTGCCTCCCATTCCTGGCATCAGTCCTGAGTGCCTCCCATTCCTGGCATCAGTCCTGTGTGCCTACCATTCCTGGCGTCAGTCCTGAGTGCCTACCATTCCTGGCATCAGTCCTGAGTGTCTACCATTCCTGGCATCAGTCCTGAGTGTCTACCATTCCTGGCATCAGTCCTGAGTGCCTCCCATTCCTGGCATCAGTCCTGAGTGCCTACCATTCCTGGCATCAGCCCTGAGTGCCTACCATTCCTGGCATCAGTCCTGAGTGCCTGCCATTCCTGGCATCAGTCCTGAGTGCCTCCCATTCCTGGCATCAGTCCTGAGTGCCTACCATTCCTGGCATCAGTAATGAGTGCCTCCCATTCCTGGCATCAGTCCTGAGTGCCTACCATTCCTGGCATCAGTCCTGAGTGCCTACCATTCCTGGCATCAGTCCTGAGTGCCTACCATTCCTGGCATCACCCCTGAGTGCCTACCATTCCTGGCATCAGCCCTGAGTGCCTCCCATTCCTGGCATCAGCCCTGAGTGCCTACCATTCCTGGCATCAGTCCTGAGTGCCTATCATTCCTGGCATCAGTCCTGAGTGCCTACCATTCCTGGCATCAGCCCTGAGTGCCTACCATTCCTGGCATCAGCCCTGAGTGCCTACTATTCCTGGCATCAGCCGTGAGTGCCTACTATTCCTGGCATCAGCCGTGAGTGCCTACCATTCCTGGCATCAGTCCTGAGTGCCTACCATTCCTGGCATCAGCCCTGAGTGCCTACCATTCCTGGCATCAGCCCTGAGTGCCTACCATTCCTGGCATCAGCCCTGAGTGCCTACCATTCCTGGCATCAGTCCTGAGTGCCTACCATTCCTGGCATCAGTCCTGAGTGCCTACCATTCCTGGCATCAGTCCTGAGTGCCTACCATTCCTGGCATCAGTCCTGAGTGCCTACCATTCCTGGCATCAGCCCTGAGTGCCTACCATTCCTGGCGTCAGTCCTGAGTGTCTACCATTCCTGGCGTCAGTCCTGAGTGCCTACCATTCCTGGCGTCAGTCCTGAGTGCCTACCATTCCTGGCATCAGCCCTGAGTGCCTACCATTCCTGGCATCAGCCCTGAGTGCCTACCATTGCTGGCGTCAGTCCTGAGTGCCTACCATTCCTGGCATCAGTCCTGAGTGCCTCCCATTCCTGGCATCAGTCCTGAGTGCCTCCCATTCCTGGCATCAGTCCTGTGTGCCTACAATTCCTGGCGTCAGTCCTGAGTGCCTACCATTCCTGGCATCAGTCCTGAGTGTCTACCATTCCTGGCATCAGTCCTGAGTGTCTACCATTCCTGGCATCAGTCCTGAGTGCCTCCCATTCCTGGCATCAGTCCTGAGTGCCTACCATTCCTGGCATCAGCCCTGAGTGCCTACCATTCCTGGCATCAGTCCTGAGTGCCTCCCATTCCTGGCATCAGTCCTGAGTGCCTCCCATTCCTGGCATCAGTCCTGAGTGCCTACCTTTCCTGGCATCAGTAATGAGTGCCTCCCATTCCTGGCATCAGTCCTGAGTGCCTACCATTCCTGGCATCAGTCCTGAGTGCCTACCATTCCTGGCATCAGTCCTGAGTGCCTACCATTCCTGGCATCACCCCTGAGTGCCTACCATTCCTGGCATCAGCCCTGAGTGCCTCCCATTCCTGGCATCAGCCCTGAGTGCCTCCCATTCCTGGCATCAGTCCTGAGTACCTACCATTCCTGGCATCAGCCCTGAGCGCCTACCATTCCTGGCATCAGGCCTGAGTGCCTACCATTCCTGGCATCAGGCCTGAGTGCATACCATTCCTGGCGTCAGTCCTGAGTGCCTACCATTCCTGGCGTCAGTCCTCAGTGCCTCCCATTCCTGGCATCAGTCCTGAGTGCCTACCATTCCTGGCATCAGTCCTGAGTGCCTACCATTCCTGGCATCAGTCCTGAGTTCCTCCCATTCCTGGCATCAGTCCTGAGTTCCTCCCATTCCTGGCATCAGTCCTGAGTGCCTACCATTCCTGGCATCAGTCCTGAGTGCCTACCATTCCTGGCATCAGTCCTGAGTGCCTCCCATTCCTGGCATCAGTCCTGAGTGCCTCCCATTCCTGGCATCAGTCCTGAGTGCCTACCTTTCCTGGCATCAGTAATGAGTGCCTCCCATTCCTGGCATCAGTCCTGAGTGCCTACCATTCCTGGCATCAGTCCTGAGTGCCTACCATTCCTGGCATCAGTCCTGAGTGCCTACCATTCCTGGCATCATCCCTGAGTGCCTACCATTCCTGGCATCAGCCCTGAGTGCCTCCCATTCCTGGCATCAGCCCTGAGTGCCTCCCATTCCTGGCATCAGTCCTGAGTACCTACCATTCCTGGCATCAGTCCTGAGTGCCTACCATTCCTGGCATCAGTCCTGAGTGCCTACCATTCCTGGCATCAGTACTGAGTGCCTACCATTCCTGGCATCAGTCCTGAGTGCCTACCATTCCTGGCATCAGCCCTGAGTGCCTACCATTCCTGGCATCAGGCCTGAGTGCGTACCATTCCTGGCATTAGTCCTGAGTGCCTACCATTCCTGGCGTCATCCCTGAGTGCCTACCATTCCTGGCATCATCCCTGAGTGCCTCCCATTCCTGGCATCAGCCCTGAGTGCCTCCCATTCCTGGCATCAGCCCTGAGTGCCTCCCATTCCTGGCATCAGCCCTGAGTGCCTACCATTCCTGGCATCAGTCCTGAGTGCCTCCCATTCCTGGCATCAGTCCTGAGTGCCTCCCATTCCTGGCATCAGTCCTGAGTGCCTCCCATTCCTGGCATCAGTCCTGAGTGCCTCCCATTCCTGGCATCAGTCCTGAGTGCCTCCCATTCCTGGCATCAGTCCTGAGTGCCTCCCATTCCTGGCATCAGTCCTGAGTGCCTACCATTCCTAGCATCAGTCCTGAGTGCCTACCATTCCTGGCATCAGTCCTGAGTGCCTACCATTCCTGGCATCAGTCCTGAGTGCCTACCATTCCTGGCATCAGTCCTGAGTGCCTACCATTCCTGGCATCAGTCCTGAGTGCCTACCATTCCTGGCATCAGTCCTGAGTGCCTCCCATTCCTGGCATCAGTCCTGAGTGCCTACCATTCCTAGCATCAGTCCTGAGTGCCTACCATTCCTGGCATCAGTCCTGAGTGCCTACCATTCCTGGCATCAGTCCTGAGTGCCTACCATTCCTGGCATCAGTCCTGAGTGCCTACCATTCCTGGCATCAGTCCTGAGTGCCTACCATTCCTGGCATCAGTCCTGAGTGCCTCCCATTCCTGGCATCAGTCCTGAGTGCCTACCATTCCTAGCATCAGTCCTGAGTGCCTACCATTCCTGGCATCAGTCCTGAGTGCCTCCCATTCCTGGCATCAGTCCTGAGTGCCTACCATTCCTGGCATCAGTCCTGAGTGCCTACCATTCCTGGCATCAGTCCTGAGTGCCTACCATTCTTCAGGTTGTGTCCACCTAACAGGTTAAGCACCATGAAATCTGTAAGTTCAAAATTTAGAGCAACACAACTTTTCAACGTGTTTATGATTGAATTGTCAGTGTTGCACTGGTGTGTACGAGTGTTTCACCAGTGTTGCACTGGTGTGTACGAGTGTTTCACCAGTGTTGCACTGGTGTGTACGAGTGTTTCACCAGTGTTGCACTGGTGTGTACGAGTGTTTCACCTGTGTTGCACTGGTGTGTACGAGTGTTTCACCAGTGTTGCACTGGTGTGTACGAGTGTTTCACCAGTGTTGCACTGGTGTGTACGAGTGTTTCACCAGTGTTGCACTGGTGTGTACGAGTGTTTCACCAGTGTTGCACTGGTGTGTACGAGTGTTTCACCAGTGTTGCACTGGTGTGTACGAGTGTTTCACCAGTGTTGCACTGGTGTGTACGAGTGTTTCACTCACCAGTGTTGCACTGGTGTGTACGAGTGTTTCACCAGTGTTGCACTGGTGTGTACGAGTGTTTCACCAGTGTTGCATTGGTGTGTACGAGTGTTTCACCAGTGTTGCACTGGTGTGTACGAGTGTTTCAATCACCAGTGTTGCACTGGTGTGTACGAGTGTTTCACCAGTGTTGCACTGGTGTGTACGAGTGTTTCACCAGTGTTGCACTGGTGTGTACGAGTGTTTCACCAGTGTTGCACTGGTGTGTACGAGTGTTTCACCAGTGTTGCACTGGTGTGTACGAGTGTTTCACTCACCAGTGTTGCACTGGTGTGTACGAGTGTTTCACCAGTGTTGCACTGGTGTGTACGAGTGTTTCACCAGTGTTGCACTGGTGTGTACGAGTGTTTCACCAGTGTTGCACTGGTGTGTACGAGTTTCACTCACCAGTGTTGCACTGGTGTGTACGAGTGTTTCACCAGTGTTGCACTGGTGTGTACGAGTGTTTCACTAGTGTTGCACTGGTGTGTACGAGTGTTTCACTAGTGTTGCACTGGTGTGTACGAGTGTTTCACCAGTGTTGCACTGGTGTGTACGAGTGTTTCACCAGTGTTGCACTGGTGTGTACGAGTGTTTCACCAGTGTTGCACTGGTGTGTACGAGTGTTTCACCAGTGTTGCACTGGTGTGTACGAGTGTTTCACTCACCAGTGTTGCACTGGTGTGTACGAGTGTTTCACCAGTGTTGCACTGGTGTGTACGAGTGTTTCACTCACCAGTGTTGCACTGGTGTTTACCTGGAGTTTACCTGGAGAGAGTTCCGGGGGTCAACGCCCTCGCGGCCCGGTCTGTGACCAGGCTTCCTGGTGGATCAGAGCCTGATCAACCAGGCTGTTGCTGCTGGCTGCACGCAAACCAACGTACGAGCCACAGCCCGGCTGATCAGGAACTGACTTTAGGTGCTTGTCCAGTGCCAGCTTGAAGACTGCCAGGGGTCTGTTGGTAATCCCCCTTATGTGTGCTGGGAGGCAGTTGAACAGTCTCGGGCCCCTGACACTTACTGTATGGTCTCTTAACGTGCTAGTGACACCCCTGCTTTTCATTGGGGGGATGGTGCATCGTCTGCCAAGTTTTTTGCTTTCGTAGTGAGTGATTTTCGTGTGCAAGTTCGGTACTAGTCCCTCTAGGATTTTCCAGGTGTATATAATCATGTATCTCTCCCTCCTGCGTTCCAGGGAATACAGGTTTAGGAACCTCAAGCGCTCCCAGTAATTGAGGTGTTTTATCTCCGTTATGCGCGCCGTGAAAGTTCTCTGTACATTTTCTAGGTCGGCAATTTCACCTGCCTTGAAAGGTGCTGTTAGTGTGCAGCAATATTCCAGCCTAGATAGAACAAGTGATCTGAAGAGTGTCATCATGGGCTTGGCCTCCCTAGTTTTGAAGGTTCTCATTATCCATCCTGTCATTTTTCTAGCAGATGCGATTGATACAATGTTATGGTCCTTGAAGGTGAGATCCTCCGACATGATCACTCCCAGGTCTTTGACGTTGGTGTTTCGCTCTATTTTGTGGCCAGAATTTGTTTTGTACTCTGATAAAGATTTAATTTCCTCATGTTTACCATATCTGAGTAATTGAAATTTCTCATCGTTGAACTTCATATTGTTTTCTGCAGCCCACTGAAAGATTTGGTTGATGTCCGCCTGGAGCCTTGCAGTGTCTGCAATGGAAGACACTGTCATGCAGATTCGGGTGTCATCTGCAAAGGAAGATACGGTGCTGTGGCTGACATCCTTGTCTATGTCGGATATGAGGATGAGGAACAAGATGGGAGCGAGTACTGTGCCTTGTGGAACAGAGGTTTTCACCATAGCTGCCTCGGACTTTACTCTGTTGACGACTACTCTCTGTGTTCTGTTAGTGAGGAAATTATAGATCCATCGACCGACTTTTCCTGTTATTCCTTTAGCACGCATTTTGTGCACTATTACGCCATGGTCACACTTGTCGAAGGCTTTTGAAAAGTCTGTATATATTACATCTGCATTCTTTTTGTCTTCTAGTGCATTTAGGATCTTGTCGTAGTGATCCAATAGTTGAGACAGACAGGAGCGACCTGTTCTAAACCCATGTTGCCCTGGGTTGTGTAGCTGATGGGTTTCTAGATGGGTGGTGATCTTGCTTCTTAGGACCCTTTCAAAGATTTTTATGATATGGGATGTTAGTGCTATCGGTCTGTAGTTCTTTGCTGTTGCTTTACTGCCCCCTTTGTGGAGTGGGGCTATGTCTGTTGTTTTTAGTAACTGTGGGACGACCCCCGTGTCCATGCTCCCTATCCATAGGATGGAAAAGGCTCGTGATAGGGGCTTCTTGCAGTTCTTGATGAACACGGAGTTCCATGAGTCTGGCCCTGGGGCAGAGTGCATGGGCATGTCATTTATCGCCTGTTCGAAGTCATTTGGCGTCAGGATAACATCGGATAGGCTTGTGTTAATCAAATTTTGTGGCTCTCTCATAAAAAATTCATTTTGATCTTCGACTCTCAGTCTGGTTAGCGGCTTGCTAAAAACTGAGTCATACTGGGACTTGAGTAGCTCACTCATTTCCTTGCTGTCATCTGTGTAGGACCCATCTTGTTTAAGTAGGGGCCCAATACTGGACGTTGTTCTCGACTTTGATTTGGCATAGGAGAAGAAATACTTTGGGTTTCTTTCGATTTCATTTATGGCTTTTAGTTCTTCCCGCGATTCCTGACTCCTTTAAGATTCCTTTAGCTTAAGTTCGATGCTTGCTATTTCTCTGACCAGTGTCTCCCTACTCATTTCAGATATATTGACCTCTTTTAGCCGCTCTGTTATTCTTTTCCGTCTCCTGTAAAGGGAGCGCCTGTCTCTTTCTATTTTACATCTACTCCTCCTTTTTCTTAGAGGAATAAGCCTTGTGCATACATCGAGTGCCACCAAGTTAATCTGTTCTAGGCATAAGTTGGGGTCTGTGTTGCTTAGTATATCTTCCCAGCTTATATCGGTTAGGACTTGGTTTACTTGGTCCCACTTTATGTTTTTGTTATTGAAGTTGAATTTGGTGAATGCTCCCTCGTGACTAGTCTCATTATGTCGGTCTGGGGCTCCGCGCATACATGTCTGAACCTCAATTATGTTGTGATCTGAGTATATTGTTTTTGATATGGTGACATTTCTTATCAGATCATCATTGTTAGTGAAGATGAGGTCTAGTGTATTTTCCAGTCTAGTAGGCTCTATTATTTGCTGGTTTAAATTGAATTTTGTGCAGAGATTTAAAAGCTCGTGTGAGTGTGAGTTTTTCATCAGAGCTGCCTCCTGGTGTTATTACTGCAACAATATTATTTGCTATATTCCTCCATTTTAGGTGCCTTAAGTTGAAATCCCCCAGGAGCAAGATGTTGGGTGCAGGAGCTGGAAGATTTTCCAGACAGTGGTCAATTTTTAACAGCTGTTCCTGGAATTGCTGGGATGTTGCATCCGGAGGCTTGTAGACTACCACAATGACTAGGTTTTGGTTCTCGACCTTTACTGCTAAAACTTCCACTACATCATTTGAGGCATTAAGCAGTTCTGTGCAAACAAGTGACTGTAATGTACGGGCCAACCCCCCGCCCCCTTTTGCCTGTTCACTCTGTCACATCTGTATAGGTTGTAACCTGGGATCCATATTTCGTTGTCCAAGTGATCCTTTATGTGGGTCTCAGTGAAAGCCGCGAACATTGCCTTTGCCTCTGCAAGCAGTCCACGGATGAAAGGTATTTTGTTGTTTGTTGCTGACTTTAGACCCTGTATATTTGCAAAGAAGAATGTCATCGGACTGGTGGTATTGTTGGTACTGGGGGGGATTTTTTTTTCCGGCATTAGTATCTGTATCTGTTGGTTTGGAGTGGAGGCCATCGACTGTGGTTCCACTCCAGGAATGACTGGATTTGGTGTACGATTTCTGCCATTTCCTGCCAGTTTTTTTTCCTTCCTGGCACTAAAAAACCTCTCTCTCTTGAGTGGCTGTGGCTACCCAGGTTTTCCCATGGCCTGGATGTTTTGTATCTTTTTGTACCCTTTAGATGGTGTGCCTGGCAATTTAAGTTATAGCACAGTCTTTCCTGTACTGAAGAGGTACACATTTCAGGGTGAAAAAGCTTACAGGAAGGGAGTTTGCATTTTCCTGTTGTCATATGGGCATGGCATTTTCTAGGGTGGTCATAGTTGCACGTCCCGTCTGTTTTTCCAGATTTCCCATGTCTGCAGATACCAAGTGCATAGTATGTGCACAGGCTTGGTTTCCGTTTGCCTTGGGTTTCTGTGACTGTATTCCCTGTTGGTGCATGTTTCCCTGTCTTATTCCTATCCTCCCTAGCACCAACAATGGAGCTCCCACCAGTTGTTTTTGGTAATATATCCTCACTATTGCTGGTGGAGTCCTCTTGTTTGCTATTTCCTGTGGTATTTCTAGTTTGCAATATTGGTTTTATCTTATCTTTGACTACACTTGTTTCCCCACTACGGCTCCTGTCCCCTATGAGGTCATTTATATGTATTCCTTCCTGCGTATAATTCCCGACTACCTGGACAAAATCTCCAGCTTCACCATTACTGTCTCCCAGGACAGCACCTCCAGCTTCACCATTACTGTCTCCCAGGACAGCACCTCCAGCTTCACCATTACTGTCTCCCAGGACAGCACCTCCAGCTTCACCATTACTGTCTCCCAGGACAGCAATATCAGCCCCACATTTACTGTCTACCAGGACATCACCTCCAGCCTTACAGTTTCTGACTACATGGCCAGTATCAAGGGCAGTACCATTCAGCCCAGACTTTTTATGTTCCCATCTGTTGTAGAAAGTTTCTAGGTTGTCTATGAAAGTAGCTTTGATGTTATCCTCTTTTAATACCCTTGTGATTTTAGTCCACAGATTTATCTCATTTGGGCATACCCAAAAACACTTCCCTGTTTTAATACTGCTTGTATATAGTTCCTGGATATCTGCACAAGGGGCATGACACCAATTTCCACAAAAATGACAATTTATCCATGTGGAAGCCCGTTTGTTTGATTGATTGCAGACTACACAGGGCTTCATAATGATTTGAATGGTTGATTTACTGTAATTCTACTAGCAACCTCTTGAATATTCTATTCATAACCTCCTTAAATGAAGCTCTAGCTATTTGTATTTCTATTTCTAACTTTACTTGTATATTGGACAGCTTACCGTGTACGTGTGTACGAGTGTTTCACTCACCAGTGTTGCACTGGTGTGTACGAGTGTTTCACTCACCAGTGTTGCACTGGTGTGTACGAGTGTTTCACTAGTGTTGCACTGGTGTGTACGAGTGTTTCACTCACCAGTGTTGCACTGGTGTGTACGAGTGTTTCACTCACCAGTGTTGCACTGGTGTGTACGAGTGTTTCACTAGTGTTGCACTGGTGTGTACGAGTGTTTCACTAGTGTTGCACTGGTGTGTAAGAGTGTTTCACCAGTGTTGCACTGGTGTGTACGAGTGTTTCACCAGTGTTGCACTGGTGTGTAAGAGTGTTTCACTAGTGTTGCACTGGTGTGTAAGAGTGTTTCACTAGTGTTGCACTGGTGTGTAAGAGTGTTTCACCAGTGTTGCACTGGTGTGTAAGAGTGTTTCACCAGTGTTGCACTGGTGTGTAAGAGTGTTTCACCAGTGTTGCACTCGTGTGTACGAGTGTTTCACCAGTGTTGCACTCGTGTGTACGAGTGTCTCACTCACCAGTGTTGCACTGGTGTGTACGAGTGTTTCACTCACCAGTGTTGCACTGGTGTGTACGAGTGTTTCACTCACCAGTGTTGCACTGGTGTGTACGAGTGTTTCACTCACCAGTGTTGCACTGGTGTGTACGAGTGTTTCACTCACCAGTGTAACGTTGACATTTAAGATCAGAAATATAAGATCAATTTTTCAGATATACATATAGTTTCGAACCAAATTAAATATTGAATTTGCAATATATATAAATATTCTCCATCAGGAAGTGGAACAGAATTCTTCCTTTGTAATCCATGCGTGTCGTAAGAGGCCACTAAAATGCCGGGAGCAAGGGGCTAGTAACCCCTTCTGTATACATTACTAAAGTTAAAAAGAGAAACTTTTGTTTTTCTTTTGGTGCCACCCTGCCTCGGTGGGATACGGTCGGTTTGTTGAAAGAAGATTATATATATATATATATATATATATATATATATATATATATATATATATATATATATATATATATATATATATATATATATATATATAAACCCATGCTGCTTTGGCCCGCCTCATGGTGAGCGAAAACACATGACGCTCTAGTCCACGGGGCCACACAATAATCAAGAATCACGCACCCAGCCAAGTTAGGTGTTTTACCGTCATTCGAGGACATACGGTAGTATGGATGATTCTGAGCTAATTTCACTATTCTCCCTGTTTGGTGTACTAGCCCAACGAGCAGTATTTTACATTATTGTAACCACGAACGAGTGGCATTGATCAATAACAACACTACGACTAGCCACGGGGTGGAAATCTTTAGCTCAAGTACTTTCACACATCTCAGTGCATCATCGAGAGCTATGCAATGTTGCAAGAGTAGCAAGTGAAGAAATGAAGGGATATTTTCTCAGAGTATGGTAGCGTGGGGTAACGCAAGCTCCAGCTTCTTTCAGAATATATTCGAGAGAAGCTGGAGCTGGTGTCACTCCACGCTACCTTACTCTGAGAAAACTTCCCCTTATTTCTTCACTTGCTACTCTTGCAACACTGCATAACTTCTGATGACGCACTGAGAAGTGTGAAAGTTCTTGAGCTAAAGATTCCCTCTCCCCGTGGCTTGTCTTGCATTGTTAACATTGCATGTTTGCGATCGTGAATATATATATATATATATATATATATATATATATATATATATATATATATATATATATATATATATATATATATGTCGTGCCGAATATGTAAAACTGGTCAATTAGCAAGAACTCATTTAAAATTAAGTCCTTTCTAAAATTTTCTCCTATACGTTTAAAGATATATTTTTTCATTAATGTTAATGTAAAAATTTATAATTTTGCACCAAAAGAATCTTAGAAAACTTACCTAACCTTATTATAACAAGAACAATTTATTTTAGCCTAACCCAACTAAATATATTTTAGATTTGTTTACAGTAATTTAATACTAAACAAACACAGTGAAACATATTTTTTTCGTTAGGTTCAGAATGATTTTGGCGAAATTATTGCATACACAAATTTTCACTTGTCCTATATGGCAAGATGAGCGTTGCTATTTAAGCCAAGATCGCAAGTTCTGCCTATTCGGCACGACATATATATATATATATATATATATATATATATAATGTTATTATTATTATTAACACAATGGCCGATTCCCACCAAGGCAGGGAATGGGGGAAATGTGGGTAGCATATTGTAGAAATGGAAGGACGGGGAGGTAGTGAAGGAATGGGAACAAGATTGACACCATTATACATCCTCTTCCCTACACCAAAACCATAGATAAGACAGGAAGAAGCTTCCTGTCTCACACACCCACACTCCGTCTCACCTACCAGCTGGCTCACTCACACATCTTATTCATTTGTTCACCTGACTTCACCTCACTGTTATTGGAAGCTACATGAAGCAGCAGCATCATGGTAGGTGAATTAAGGTGCACAGATGTGTCTGGCTCAGCTGTTATAACAGGATAGCATACATGTTGCGTGCACTAGTGCACAGATAACACGAGGGTACAGCAAAGTTACGTTGGTAACACAGCTTCATCAAGTCTGCACTTGATCAGGTCTGTTTCACTGTATAGAGCTTCAGCATGTCGTATTTCACTGTAGAGCTTTATCGAGTGAATGTTTCACTCTGTAGAGCTTTATCAAGTGAATGTTTCACTCTGTAGAGCTTTATCAAGTGAATGTTTCACTGTGTAGAGCTTTATCAAGTGAATGTTTTACTGTGTAAAGCTTTATCAAGTGAATGTTTCACTGTGTAGAGCTTTATCAAGTGAATGTTTCACTGTGTAGAGCTTTATCAAGTGAATGTTTTACTGTGTAAAGCTTTATCAAGTGAATGTTTCACTGTGTAGAGCTTTATCAAGTGAATGTTTCACTGTGTAGAGCTTTATCGAGTGAATGTTTCACTGTGTAGAGCTTTATCAAGTGAATGTTTCACTGTGTAGAGCTTTATCAAGTGAATGTTTCACTGTGTAGAGCTTTATCAAGTGAATGTTTCACTGTGTAGAGCTTTATCAAGTGAATGTTTCACTGTGTAGAGCTTTATCAAGTCAGTCTGTGTAGAGCTTTATCAAGTGAATATCTCTGTGTAGAGCTTTATCAAGTCAATGTCTCTGTGTAGAGCTCTATCAGGTGAATGTCTCTGTGTAGAGCTTTATCAAGTGAATGTCTCTGTGAAGAGCTTTATCAAGTGAACATCTCTGTGTAGAGCTTTATCACGTCAGTCTGTGAAGAGTTTTATCAAGTCAATGTCTGTGTAGAGTTTCATCAAGTCAGTCTGTATAGAGCTTTATAAAGTCAGTGTTTCCCTCTGTCTAGAGCTTTATCAAGTTAATGTCTCACTTTGTGTAGAGCTTTGTAAATTCATGGGTTGCACATACGTCTTCTCGTTTCAATGGTTATAACAACTAGGTCAGTATTATTTTTTATAAAATAGTCAGGTCGTCCCTGTATTCTCTTTTTTTTTCCTCGGTAAAACTGCCGTGTGGCTTTTTTAATTCTGATGAGGAAGGAAGAACGAGATTTTTCTCCTGGTCAAAATGTGTTAACAGGTCGCTGGTAGAAATGTGCTCCCAATTCACTGGTCGATGTGTGCGCCCAGATTACCGCGAAAAGTGAGAATCGTGTTCATGAAGAACTGCAAGAAACCCCTATCGCGTGCCTTCAGCATTTTATGGAGAGGGAGCATGGACACAGGGGTCATCCCACACACACTAAAAACAACAGACATAGCCCCACTCCACAAAGGTGGCAGTAAAGCAATTGCAAAGAACTACAGACCGATAGCACAAACATCACATATAAAAATATTTGAGAGGGTTCTAAGAAGCAAGATCGCCAACCCCCTAGATACCCATCAATTACACAACCCAGGGCAACACGGGTTTAGAGCAGGTCGCTCCTGCCTGTCCCAGCTACTGGACCACTATGACAAGGTCCTGGATGCTGTAGAGGATAAACAAAATACAGATGTAGTATACACAGACTTTGTAAAAGCTTTCGACAAGTGTAACCATGGTGTAATAGCACACAAAATGCGTGATAAAGGAATAACAGGAAAAGTTAGTATATGGATCTATAACTTTCTGACAAATAGGACACAAAGAGTAATAGTGAACAGAGTAAAGTCTGAGGCAGCCATGGTAAAAAGCTCTGTTCCACAGGACACAGTACTCGCTCCCATTCTATTCCTCATCCTCATTTCTGACATAAATAGAGATGTAAGTCATAGCTCCGTGTCTTCCTTGGCGGATGACACCCGGATCACCATGGCAGTGACCTCCATTGAAAACACCGCGAGACTCCAAGAGGACATTAACCAAATCTTCGAATGGGCCACTCAGAACAATATGAAGTTCAACGAGGAGAAATTTCAGCTACTCAGATATGGGAAACGAGGAAATTAAAAATGTATCAGGGTATACGACAAATTCTAACCATACAATAAAGCGGAAAAGTAATGTGAAGGAGCTGGGAGTGATAACGTCAGAGGACCTCGCCTTCAAAGACTAAAACAATGTAGCTACCTCATCTGCTAGGAAAATGGTAGGATGGATAATGAGAACCTTCAAAACTAGTGACGCCAAGCCCATGATGATTCTCTTCAAATCGCTTGTGTTCTCTAGGCTGGAATACTGCTGTACACTAACGGCCCCCTTCAAGGCTGGCGACATTGCAGACCTGGAGAGTGTACAAAGAACTTTCACGGCACATATAAGCACGATAAGGCACCTAAATTACTGGGAACGGTTGAAGGTCCTTGATCTGTATTCCCTGGAACGCAGGCGAGAGAGATACATGATAATATATACTTGGAAGGTCCTGGAGGGATTGGTACCAAACCTGCACACGAAAATCACTCCCTATGAAAGCATAAGACTCGGCAGGAGATGCAACATTCCCCTAATGAAAAGCAGGGGCGCAACGAGTACATTGAGAGACAACACAGTAAGTGTCCGGGGTCCAAGACTTTTCAACTGCCTCCCAGCCTACATAAGGGGGATTACCAATAGACCCCTGGCTGTCTTTAAGGCACTGGACAGGCACCTAAAGTCAGTACCTGACCAACCGAGCTGTGGTTCGTACGTCAGCCTGCGTGCGGCCAGTAGTAACAGCCTAGTTGATCAGACCCTGACCCACCGTGAGGTCTGGTCTCAGACCGAGCCGAGGGGGTGTTGACCCCCGAAACCCTCTCCAGGTAAACACCAGGTAAATATGAGCGAAAGTATATACACTGAGTTTTGTGTTTGTGTGTGTTTATATATACACGTAGAGTTGTGGATATCTCAGGGCCTATAAGTGGTTTATATTTAGTGGAGGCGAAGCTCCACATTATAACCCTCTCTCCTTAGGATATTACCAAATGGGTTTAGAGTTGGTATTGTGCCATTATCACTTTTGTTATTCTCCGTGGTCTCCTGATACATGATTTTATCCTTCATGATTCATACGATCTTGAGATCAACTTACACATTGATCCTGAATTATTAATTCTAAAATTTCTCGTCAAGTAAGAAGGATTTTGGTATAAGAGGTAACAGTTAACCATAACTGTTCAGTATAAATACATTCTGTTCGTTTGTTAATGCCATTTTAACTATTGCAAGACTTATCTATGAAAATAAGACATTTTATCATTACATTAATGATATGTAATACCGACAATTCGGTAAATAAGAAACATGTAACGTCTGGGTATTTTTATTGATGGGGACCTTTCATCAACCAGTAGCCTTTGCAATCAAATACAGAGAATAAATACTGGACACGTTGGAAGAAGTGAAGAGGTAATTTTGAGGTGATTCCTCAGCCTTCATAGGTGGTGTTCAATCTCTCAGCCTTGATTTATCAAGGCTGAGGAATGAACATCTTAAAACTTTCTCTCCCCTTCTTCCACTGTTTCCAACACTTACTATTGAATTGAAAATGTCTCTGGTTAGCGAAACGTCTCTTATCAATAAGATACCTAGTTGTTACATTTTTTATTTATCATGATCCTTTTCACCAAGTACGAGTTTAGTTTAAGATATAACTGTTATTTCTATAATCTATATATTTTCAGGATGACAAAATGCCGAAGATGGCTTGGGTGGGGATGAGTGTGATGTGCATGATACTGCTGCTGATTGTGTTCCTCTTCTGCTGGCGAAGATTCTTCCAACACACATCCTTCTCAAGGTCCAGCCCAAACAACACTCACGCCTCTAAGTATTCGTACATTACTAATTTTAATTCACATGAGCTCATCCCGAATATTACAATACTGTCAGCTGGAAATACCAGCAAGTTTGAGAGTATAAAAGATCACGACCCTGCTAAACAATCTGCGCCACAATCTCAGCCTCTTGCAGTACCTTGCCATCCTCCCCCACCTCCACCACTACCACAACAACGAAGAAAAGGGTTCTCTTACTACCACTCAGTAAGGGGCTGCCCGGTGTCCCCGGAATCCGCAGAACAATATAATACATACACCAAGACAAAATATAAACGCAAAAGAAGACAACCAAAACCAATCTCACCGTCGGGCAAAGAAAATGACAGATTCTACAAAGTGAAGAACAACACTTACCAGTCGTCATCTACAACAGAGCGTCATCACTGGGTACCATTGGCCTCCAACAATATAAGTGTATCTTCACTTGTTTACTCAGACTTACTGCCTTCCCCGCCAGCAGAACCTCCCGAAGTAGCGATCTCTATCCTCTCCCAGATACCTTTCATAACCCCAGCTGCACCAGCAGTGGTGCTGCAGATACACACGGACGCGGAGATCCACACACCACGTCCAGTATCAGGGAGTGACCCTCCTCACCCTCAGTCAGCCTCTATGGGCCAGATGTCAACTTTACAACTTCCTGGAAATGAGTGTGTAGCAGTTCCCGCGGCTGCAAGTGGCGAAGGGGAATGGTGTCACATACGAAACAGGTCATGTAGTAGAGAGTGAGTATGGTGGGCAGGCACTTTAACCGACCCTCAGTTCTTCACAGCCCTCGTCTGCCACACTTTCAAGCTCTCTGTCCAACTTCCACTGATTACTTCACATATTAAGTGGCCGTATGGAGCTTGTTAATTATCGTTAGGTATTTAAATTAAATAATGTCACTTTTACTTTAACTAGTTTGTGGACGAAATGCAATGAATTAAGTCACAAACACATTACAGTGAAGCATATTTAGTATGTTATGGATATACACTAATCTAATGGATTAACACAGGCTTTCTGTCGACTAAGCAATTTAAATTAAAGCTGTTATGAGTATTTGCAGTAGGCAAAAAAAAAAAAGGGTATTTCTCCAGAATGTTTAGTATATCGGAGGATATGAATTAAAAAAAATTGAACATGTGTGAGTTGTCCACAAATCCTTTGATTTTGTGGAAAATAATGCATTTTCCAGAAAAAATACAGTGTATTTTTTATGTAAATTAGTGTAACATACTGTATTTAATAAAAATTTGTCATAAAAAATGGGAAGCCTACGCCTGCACAGACGAGACTCGCCATTGTTTTTTGAATTGGACACAAACGTTAGTGAATAATGGGAAGAGTTTTTCGTGCTCTAGAGGTAAAATTGGGCTGACACCTCTCACATAGGAGCCGAAATTGTTGGATGTGCATTCCTGCATAACTTGAGATATCAGGCAACTGGACACGACAGCTCCAGGAACCTCAGATATATTTGTTTATGTTTGTAACTCTGGCCAGTGTTATTTTCATGGATAGACAGTGAAGTTTTCTGAGTATGATACACCTTAATGTCCAGTCAAATTGGTGAGTGATATTAAGATATATTCTCCTTCTGTTATGTGTATGTGTATCTATAATCATTTTTTAATTTTAATATACAGTCCACAAATTTATATATTTACCAGAATTCCTGGTGATGTATATTTCATTTGTAATTAATAGGTCTAGAGCAACTTGTGGATATGACAGTGGTAGGTATCGAAGGGGGACACTTTTTGTGACCTAGGTGTCCCAAATTCCTACTTGTCTATGTAACTCTGATAAATAATAATTATCTTTGTTATTTACTGGTATGTACATAATGAGTTACATTCAGATAAATGTAATTTTCCACATTTAATTTTTGCCCGTTGGTCCTTCTTGAACTGGAGGTAATTAGTGAAACCATTAATTAGTTAATTACTTAATAATTATATGTGAAATGACAGAAGGAGGTGGATGTTAAGTTCACAAATTTACTTAATGTGTAGTGGATTATAATTATTACAATATTAGTTTGGATAAGCCAAGTCAAGTATGACTAAAGATTATATTGTGTATAATATTAATTTTGCTATGCCAAATTCTGACAAGGATTTATATTAATTTGCATAATATTAATTTGATAAGACAATTCTGGCCAAGATTTATATCAGTGTATGTGTAATTGATAAGCCAAGTGTAGCTAATTATATTAATGTGTATAATATTAATTTTGCTATGCCAAATTCTGGCAAGGATTTATATTAATTTGTATAATATTAATTTTGATAAGCCAAGTCTGGCTAAAGGTTGTATTAATGTACATTTAAATTTTATATTATAATTTTCTTACATGTGTAATTACTAAGCCAAGTGTAGCTAATTATATTAATGTGTATAATATTAATTTTGCTATGCCAAATTCTGGCAAGGATTTATATTAATTTGTGTACTACTAATTTTGATAAGCCAAGTCTGGATAAAGGTTTGTATTAATGTGCATTTAAAATTTATATTATAATTTTCTTACATGTAATTGCAAAGCTCAAGTGTAACTAGGATTTATTCAAAGGTAAGTTGTAATCAGTGTTATTAATTAAGTTGAATTTAATACATTGCATCATGGCTGAAAATGCGGAAATTAATATAGAAGACAAACATATGGAATATAGAGCAAAGAAAGCATCACTACAGGCTAGAAAAGGTCATGTAACAAAAGCATACAATAAATGTTTGGAATTAATGAATCAAGAAACTGTGAATACTGATGATTTAAAATTGTATTTAAATGCTTTAGGGAATAGATATGATTCATACAAATTATATTACAACAAATATGAAGGAGATTTGTTAGTAAACTGTGTAGCTGAGACTGAAGTAGATCTCATGATTAATCAGTATTATGAATTAGAGGAAAAGATTCTTTCTTGTAAAAGTCAGGCCTTGAATAAATTAAAATGTGTAAACCAGGCAGTTAATCAGTCTGCTCCAACAAATAAGATGTCTTTGCCAAAACTCCCAGAATTATGTTTACCTGTATTTAATCCTGGAGAAAATTGGGAGGAGTTTTGGTCAATTTTTAAAGCAGCTGTGTATGTCAGGAGTGACCTAGCCTGTGTAACTAAATTATTTTACCTCAAAGGACAGGTAAAAGGAGATGCTCACATACTCATACAAGCCTTTCCCAATGTAGATGACTCTTACAAGGAAGCAGTTGACTTGTTGAAGGTCACTTATGGTAATATAGAACAAAGTAGGTTGGATCTAGTGAATATCATTGTTAATTTAAAATCTCCAGATCACACTTACAAAGGTTTACAGAAGTTTAGAGTTAAACTGGAGAGCACTCTCAAAACTTTAAGTAATAAATATAATCTGAAGGAATCAGACTGGTTATTGAGTGCCATGGTACAGAATATATTAAGCTATAAAACACTTGAATGACTCTCGAACAAATATCACAAGGGTTATTTTGGTCTGGAGGAAATAAGACTAGGTCTACAAGAATTAATTGTTCAGTTGCAGACCAGCCAACCAACTCATGTTAAAGATGCAACACATAATAACTCCGAGGTATCTGTCAAGTTTCACAAAGGGAAAAATTATCCCAATGTTAATAATCAAAATTCATTTCCTAAAAAGAGTTGCATAGGTGCATATCAAGTAGCAAGAATCAGAAATAATGATTCTCCACAAGGTAAGAAGAATAAGTACCCTCTAAGGGTAGCCCAGTTAATAAGAAACCAATCAAAGAAAAGAGAGATTGTCTTTTCTGCAAGGGTACTCATTTTTCTAAGAATTGCAATGCATACGATTCATGGAATGATAAAGTTGAAAGATTGGAGGAACTTGACAGATGTATCAGGTGTTTAGGTAATCACAATGTAAAGGATTGTCATGCCAAATTAAACAACTGTTATCAATGTCACAAAGGAAGACACTATATAGTCATGTGTAAAGGTCTATATGATAATGTTGATAATAATGATAATGTTGACAATCCTGCCACAACAGTGGCTAATGTAAAAATTGCTGCTAATGTTAATAATGATGGTTTTGCTGAAGTAGCCTTACCTGTGTTACAGGTAAAAATTGATGATAAAAGGCATAAATCAAAAAATGTAAATGCACTATTGGACCAGGGATCCCAGCGTACTTTCATAAAACGTAAATGTCTTGATGGTATGAAAGTACAGATGGGAGATCCCACAACTTTAAAATTATCTGGTTTTCTCTCGGATAAAAGGTCTCAATTGTATGACACTGTTTATGTAACTGTCAGGTTGGGCAATGAGAAAAAACGTGTTAATGCAGTAACTGTAGATAGACTTCCAGAGAAAATACCTACAGTAGGGCTTAGTAAAGCTACAGAAAGACTCTCACATAATGTAAATTTAGCACCTTCTGGTGTAAGTGATGATTCTGTAGGCCCAATAAATATTTTGATAGGTAGTGACTATTATGCCTCCTTTGTAAAGGATATGGTAAAGAAATGTGGTGTCACCCTTTTGAAGACTGCAGGAGGCCATGTAATGTATGGTAGGATTCCTCGTAATAATAATTCATGACTAGAGGAAACTACAAATACCATAACTGTGTGTCTTACTCATGAAATCGTACCCCAGTATAATTCTTCCATAAAGGATGGTGTTGAGCCAGTGCACAAATTGTGGGAATTAGACAGCATTGGAATAAATGTAAATGAAGAAAGTCCAGACGATTCTTTTACTCAGGAACAGTACCTGAGAGATGTAAAATTTGAATCTGGACAATGCTGGGTGCGACTTCCGTGGAGACTGAACCATCCAGAATTGCCCACTAATTACATAATGGCATATGGACAGTTAAAGGCTCAGCTCCGCGAACTGAGTAAGACACCAGAATTGTTAACTGCCTTTAATGATATAATTGCTGAGCAATTAATTAATAAATTTATAGAAGAGGTACCTCCTAATCAAGCCAAAATTTATGGTCACTATTTGCCACATCACGGAGTGAAGAAGGATTCTGAGACCACTCCTTTGAGGATTGTGTTTAATTGTAGTGCCAGGAGTAACAAAAATGTACCTAGTTTAAATGACTGATGACAGGTCCGTCGTTGACGGAAAAATTAGGAGATATCTTATTAAATTTCAGGATGAAGAATTATGCCTTTACAGCTGACATAAGTAAAGCTTTCCTAAGAGTGGATTTACAAGAGGCTGACCAGGATTGTACCCGCTTCTTATGGCCAGAGAATTCTAGTGACCCACTTAGCCCTCTGAAAACCTTTCGCTTTAGAAGCGTATTATTTGGTGCTACATCCAGTCCGTTCCTACTTCAAGCGACGATAAATGCACACCTTAAACGTATGGAAAGTCCATTGAGTAAAGTAATGAGCAAACAATTTTATGTGGACAATTTCCTGGGTGTGACGTCAACTGAAGAGGAACTGTTAATGACTTACGGAGAGGCTAATGAAATAATGCAAAGTGCAAATATACCTCTGAGGGAATGGAATAGTAATTCATCCAAATTAAAGGACAAAATAAGTAAAGATTTCTCTGGAGATGAAGTGCCAAAATGTAGTAATGTATTGGGTTTAACTTGGGATACTGAGAGAGATTTGTTAATGTTAAAACCTAATAATTACAGTATGCCCAATAAATTAACTAAGAGAGTTTTGCTTGCTGAAGTTTCCAAATGTTTTGATCCACTAGGTTTAGTGTCACCTCTTACTATAAGAGGGAAATTATTAATACAGGAAGCATGGAAACTTAAATGTGCTTGGGATGAAACTCTACCTGAGGAATTCATTAACAGGTGGGATGAATTAATTGGTGATTATGAAAAAATTCCAATGCTGGAGTTCCCACGCCAGGTGGCCAATCCAAATGGGAAAAATGTACTCCACATTTTGTGTGATGATTGAAAATTGGCATATGGAGCAGTTGTTTACCTTCAATGTAACAGTGTTATTTCTCTTGTTATGTCTAAGGCTAAAGTGTCTCAAATTAAATCATGTACCTTGCCTCAGTTGGAATTAACAGCCACTCAAGCCAGAACCGGCTGGAATCGTCTCCTAAAGGAAGGAGTAATTTGAGTCGTTTAGCAACGAACTCCGGCCGGCCGCAGTGTGGAAAATAATGTATTTTCCAGAAAAAATACAGTGTATTTTTTATGTAAATTAGTGTAACATACTGTATTTAATAAAAATTTATGTCATAAAAAATGGGAAGCCTACGCCTGCACAGACGAGATTCGCCATTGTTTTTTGAATTAGACACAAACGTTAGTGAATAATGGGAAGAGTTTTTCATGCTCTAGAGGTAAAATTGGGCTGACACCTCTCAAATAGGAGCCGAAATTGTTGGATGTGCATTCCTGCATAAATTGAGATATCAGGCAACTGGACAAGACAGCTCCAGGAACCTCAGATAAGTTTGTTTATGTTTGTAACTCTGGCCAGTGTTATTTTCATGGATAGACAGTGAAGTTTTCTGAGTATGATACACCTTAATGTCCAGTCAAATTGGTGAGTGATATTAAGATATATTCTCCTTCTGTTATGTGTATGTGTATTTATAATAATTTTTTAATTTTAATATACAGTCCACAAATTTATATATTTACCAGAATTCCTGGTGATACATATTTCATTTGTAATTAATAGGTCTAGAGCAACTTGTGGATATGACAGTGGTAGGTATCGAAGGGGGACATTTTTTGTGACCTAGGTGTCCCAAATTCCTACTTGTCTATGTAACTCTGATAAATAATAATTATCTTTGTTATTTACTGGTATGTACATAATGAGTTACATTCAGATAAATGTAATTTTGCACAGATTTCTTTTTTATATAATTTTCAAGTGCATAATGACGCAGGGTGTCCCCATGGATCTGCTGAAAAAGTTTATGTTCTGTTAGGTTTATACTTGATGATTATGTAGTACATATAGCTTAAGCTGTGCGGGAAGAACATCAAAGAGTTAACTTGTTGAATGTTTCAAAGACATATTGTTCTCCCTACGTGATAGAATGATGTTAAAGGACTAACTTGTTTTAATCTCTGTCTCAAGTCTATAAAACTCTGATGAAGTTCTTTCCGCATGACTGTCCTCCAGCTACTAGTGAACAGTCTCAAGTTTTATTTGAATCCCTCTTTGATAATTTGCGCCTTTAACAACTTGATAGTTCCATCAGGCAGTGGAAGGTCTGTGTTCCTTCCATTGCGTGTTTGTTATTTCACAATACCTTTACGTGGCTTCTGACATACGTGTACACCTTATGAAGTTGACAGTATTTATGGAAAATAGAAAATTACTTAAACTGTGGTCTCAAAATTAGATACATACAAATTTGAGCGCAAGGAAAATAGTGAATAATTAATTAAGAAAAAGGAAGCCGAATTATTTTATGCATTCCTACAATATCTACCTTCAGAACCAGTGTACAAATGTATACTATTATCTGTAAAACCATATGTCAGTTTTCTAAATAAAGCTTATATTACCTAACCTTGGTCTTAATTTCAATATGAAAGCTATCGTTCTGTCCAACGCTTACGGCACTATCAGCTGCACTGCATTACTGGACAACGCTACCAGTGTACCGTACAACGCTACCAGTGTACCGTACAACGCTACCAGTGTACCGTACAACGCTACCAGTGTACCGTACAACGCTACCAGTGTACCGTACAACGCTACCAGTGTACCGTACAACGCTATCAGTGTACCGTACAACGCTACCAGTGTACCGTACAACGCTACCAGTGTACCGTACAACGCTACCAGTGTACCGTACAACGCTACCAGTGTAACGTACGCTACCAGTGTACCGTACAACGCTACCAGTGTACCGTACAACGCTACCAGTGTACCGTACAACGCTACCAGTGTACCGTACAACGCTACCAGTGTACCGTACAACGCTACCAGTGTAACGTACAACGCTACCAGTGTAACGTACAACGCTACCAGTGTAACGTACAACGCTACCAGTGTACCGTACAACGCTACCAGTGTACCGTACAACGCTACCAGTGTACACCAGTGTACCGTACAACGCTACCAGTGTACCGTACAACGCTACCAGTGTACCGTACAACGCTACCAGTGTACCGTACAACGCTACCAGTGTACCGTACAACGCTACCAGTGTACCGTACAACGCTACCAGTGTACCGTACAACGCTACCAGTGTACCGTACAACGCTACCAGTGTACCGTACAACGCTACCAGTGTACCGTACAACGCTACCAGTGTACCGTACAACGCTACCAGTGTACCGTACAACGCTACCAGTGTACCGTACAACGCTACCAGTGTACCGTACAACGCTACCAGTGTACCGTACAACGCTACCAGTGTACCGTACAACGCTACCAGTGTACCGTACAACGCTACCAGTGTACCGTACAACGCTACCAGTGTACCGTACAACGCTACCAGTGTAACGTACAACGCTACCAGTGTACCGTACAACGCTACCAGTGTACCGTACAACGCTACCAGTGTAACGTACAACGCTACCAGTGTAACGTACAACGCTACCAGTGTACCGTACAACGCTACCAGTGTACCGTACAACGCTACCAGTGTACCGTACAACGCTACCAGTGTACCGTACAACGCTACCAGTGTAACGTACAACGCTACCAGTGTACCGTACAACGCTACCAGTGTACCGTACAACGCTACCAGTGTACCGTACAACGCTACCAGTGTACTGTACAACGCTACCAGTGTACCGTACAACGCTACCAGTGTACCGTACAACGCTACCAGTGTACCGTACAACGCTACCAGTTTTGTAGATGAATGGTTCACAGAACCGACATGTTGATAAATTAGACACATGTGCAACTCTTGGGTATCTTTATTGAGGAAACGTTTCGCCACACAGTGGCTTCATCAGTCCATACATAGGAGAAACTTGAAGAACAGGAGGAGAATGAGGTAATCAGTCCCTCAACCTTGAGTCGATGTGTTCAGTCCATCAATCTTGAGTAGAATACGGCAGATGAGCGGAGAAGCAGCTTATAAACCGTATGGCAGGAGAGGTGTAGCAGTCTTGGGATCTTAATACTTAGGAATTCTTCGCTTGCCTAATTCTTGGGCACAACCATTCGTGTTTGAAGCCTGGCCACTGACTGTGGGTACTACAAAGTTGTGCTCTCTCCCCCTAGTACTATGATTGCTGCGGTTCCCAACCTTGACAAAATTGACAGCAAGATATTCTGGACACTGTTTGTGAGCAATTTTATAAACATGATTTAGCTTCAGTTGTTTTACTCTGTCTTCAACATTCAGCATATCCAACAGAATCGTTTAAAGAAAGAAATATTTTACCACACGCGACTTCTTTAGCCATTTCAAGCTAATGCAGAGACAACTACAGCAACAGATAATGTAATGAGTCAATTGAAAGAGAGTAGGGAAACGTGGTTGGTGTCACATAATGGTAGTGTCCAGGTTAGGCAACTGTTTGTTTACCAAATAAACTGGAGACTGAAACTGCCCGATTTTGTGGAATGGAGTGTCACCTTGGCGAGTGTAGTTATGCAGCATGTCTGTCTGTCTGCTGCTTAATGAATAGATAATTGAGCCTCCATCACTCATTGTGCTAAATAATGCACACAAGTTTAGCTCTTCATATACATAATAATAATAATAACAATAATAATAATAATAATAATAATAATAATAATAATAATAATAATAATAATAATAATAATAATATTATTATCATTATTATTATTATTATTATAATCATGGGGAGCGCTAAATCCATAGGATTATAGAGCGCATGTGGGGGCATGGAAGGTATTCAGGCTCAATTTAGGGAACTGAAGCCCCTCACCAGCTTCAAGAAACCTCCTTTGAGGGGACATATAATAATAATGTGAGACTGTGTACGAGAATGAGTCTGTGAATGTAAGTACGCTTGTAGTCATGATCGTAACAACTGCATGCAATGTAGAGGTAACCTCATGAGATGGAGGAGGCTAGGCTAGTTATTGACGATTGGCCTACGCAAACGAAAATAATTGTAAGATGCTTTAATAGCAGTATTGCACACCATCCACACAAATCGGGCAGCTTCATTATCTCCAAATATTTGACAGCCAAGTCGTTGCCCAACCTGAACACAGCCACCACGTGACAAACCAAAAAACACCGCTTACCATTTCACTATGTACGTATTTTATTGGTTTAGCTTCCTCTGTATAAGGACTAAAGAAGTCACTTGTGATGAAATTTATACAAAAATATCATAACTGTTTATATATGTCAGTTCACAATATTATCTTCTTGTTAATACAATGCAACCCTAAAAAAAAAAAAAAAAAGTTTATTCTGGGGTTGGGTAACTAAGCGACGTCAACACGAACGTGGTTACCATTATAACTTGTTCCATCACATCTCTGGTCGTTATTGAAGCACTTTAAGCAAGTACGAAGAACTGTGCTGACCTTGGAGTGTGGAAGTCTCACTCTACCCTGCCTTGAGCCTCATTGACAATTTTCTCATTCTATATTTCCCTGAAAAGTTTGTCTACATCCTCATCCTGGTGGCAGCTGGTCGGGGGCGCCATACAAAATCTCCTTCTATGCTCCAGAAAAGATTGTTGTTGTTGACTCATGGTGGCTGAGTGGGTGTCCGGCTGTGCCAGGGTTTAGGTGATGAGGATCCACCTTACCTCGCTGGGAATTATTGTTCCTGTTTCTCTTTCCTGAGAAACCTCATTTTCTTTTCTATTCCTACCCATATTTGGGCAATATATTTATCCCAGACTCCTGGGAGGCAAGGCTCAGTAAGTTGTAAGCTTTGGTGGCTCTTAATAACCCCAACAACAACATCTTGTTCCTGTAAGTCAACAACAAGTATCCTGAAGAAGCAACTTTGTGACGTCAAGGTTTGGATACTTGGCATGTTTTTCTGAGCAGACCTGAAGCTTGAGTACACCTGTACAGTGTTCGTGTGCACAGGTAGGCTGGGTATCATTAATCCATATGTCACTACATCCATATGATTTCCAAGAATTGTAACCTAGAGAAATTATTATAATAAAAAAAGAAGCGCTAAACCACAAGAGCTATACAGTGCTGTAACTTAGAGAAAGTATAATGAAAACACGTATCTAAAATATTGTAAATACTAACCAAAATAAATTAATCTTTTTGTGTGCATTCACATGTGTATTTACCTATGTATATATTAAATACACCTGTGATGCAGTCCCTTGCTGATCTTGGCATAATTCGTTGTACGTATTCTTACACCTGTTTATCTTATCTGCTGTCCCCGTTCACCTAGCAGTAAGTAGGTGGTACCTGGGCGTTAGTCAACTAGTGTGGGTGGCATCCTGGGGGACAAGGTTGATGGACCACAGTGGAAATAAGGCAGACAGTCCTCGACACACTGACTTTCTTGGGTTATCCTGAGTGGCTAACCCTCCTCTGGGTTAAAAATCTGAACAGATCTTATCCTATCATAACAAGGGTTTTTTGTAAAGTATTCCAGTAATGTTAGCAATTCCTGTATCATTTATATATTGTACTTTGTAAAAAAAAATTATTTTTCCTTTACTACTACTTACTGCTTTATTTACACCAAGGTGTGTTTTTATTATGTAAATTCTCAAGCATCAAGTGCATTGTGCACTGGAGATATTTATATTTAGCGACTATGGGACAATACCCTTTTGCTTATACATATAACAAAATATGTTATTGAACCTAACCTTACTGACAATTTATAGCTGCTCTAAATTAAGTTTGGTTGGGTAACTTATCAAAATAAAACTTCTTTCATACTTTTTCATGATATAACAGTTTCCACTACAGAACCTACTTATTTAAGAACAATTTGCATAATATATAATATTCTTACTTTGCCTGTTATCACCTAAAATAATTTCCACAAAATAACTATTTTTCTCATGGAATGGATAGCTTGGATATTATTTATAATACAGTATAAAATATTAGCAGATGTGTGTCCCAGGAAAAAGGACAAACAATGGCCTACATTGCAATAAATCACTTTGTCTGACTTCTTTGGGTTATCCTAGGTAATTTACACATGTTAATATGTATTTATTTATTTATTTATTTTTTATTTGGACATGATACATAGTTGTACAAAGAAATATAGTGACTGGGTGTACATGCCAAAAGCCTCTTATATGCAGAGCATTATGGGCAGGCTTAAAAATAACTTAAGATTAACTAAGCAATGGTATAAATTACAGTAAACAAATTACAACGTGAAGTACAAATGAGCATTTCAAATAAGAAGCATTAAAGCTGTATAGATTTGTAGCATAACAATACATAATATAATCCGATCAAATCGAATAAAATCAATGATTTGTAGTGCAGAAACAGGTCATATGGTCATTAGATGAGTTACTGTGCATTCAAGAGAATGGAGTATTCTGTTAGGTAATGTAATTAAAAAAAACATAGTTTGATAGGGTCACAGGTTATACATTTATGAGATACAGTTATTCAGTATTTATTTAGTTGTGGGTGAGTAAGTGGTTTTTAAGTCTTGAATTGATAAACAGACAGTGTTTCTTTTATATTCACAGGTAATGAATTCTAGATTTTTGGGCCTTTTATGTGCATTGTGTTTTTACATAGTGTGAGATGGACATGGGGAACATCAAAGAGTGATCTGTGCCTTGTGTTATGGTCATGCGTTCTGTTGAGGTTGGTAAGAAGTTTGAGGGGAGGGTTTATATCCGAGTTTAGTGTTCTATGTGTGTAGTAGGCACAATAATGAGTATGAATGTTTTGTACAGTAAGTTTAGAGTTTTGAATATTGGTGGAGTATGCTGCCTGGAGTGGGAATTTGTTATCATTCTGACTGTAGCCTTTTGTTGGGTAATTAATGGTCTGAGATGATTTATTGTTGTTGAACCCCATGCACAAATTCCATAGGTGAGATAGGGGTAAACGAGTGAGTGATATAGGGCCAGGAGGGCTGATTGTGGAACATAGTACTGTATCTTCGATAGTATGCCTACGGTCTTGGAGATTTTCTTGGAAATTTGTTGTACATGTGTTTGAAATTTGAGTCTGTTATCAAGGTGGATTCCTAAGAATTTTCCCTCTGTGAGTTTTGTGATAGGTGATCCATTTATCATTATGTTAAGGGGAACATCTGTAGTTCTGTTCCCAAACTGATTGAAGTAGGTTTTGTCAATATTGAGAGTAAGTTTGTTAATCATCAACAGGTAGATATTTTCTGTAATTTGGTATTTACAGTATTGGCTATTATGACGGCTTGGGTGAGATAAGACGTATGTAGTGTCATCTGCAAATAGTGTGGGTTTGAGTAGTTGCGATGCATTTGGTAGGTCGTTTATGTAAATGAGAAAGAGAAGAGGGTATGATAATTTGTGTAACTTTATTTTTGTGTATCTGTACCTAGATAAACTTGTTAACTTTTCCATCTCCATAGTTTATTCTGGCAATAGAATTTATATGACCATCATAGCCCTCTGTGTAAAAAGGTTAAATTTACAGATTTTTGAAAAAACTATGTTTTGGGATTCACAGTTGTTGCAGTAAATGGTGTACAATATTGGCATTATAAACATTTCCTTCAAAGGGGTTCCTTGATGCTGGTGAAAGCCTCTTGGTCTAAGATATTGGAACTACCCTTGTCTTCTTTGGATCAAACAATTTCCTTCCATTTCCCAGACATTGTATGGCCCCAAAGAATAAAATAATAAATTCAAATTCAAATTTATTTATTTCTTTGCAAGTACAGTAGTACATTGAGGTTATGTATTTACAATATTGGGTTGCAGTGCAAAGAGAGCCTCTATTATGTCTAGGCATTATGGGCTGACTGAATTTAATGGCATACTGACTACTTAACACTAAAGAAATTTATCATAGTTGTACAATAGTTCTATTAGTTACAAATGAGTCTAATTTATATAAACCAAAGGATATATTCATATTTTCAAAAATGCTTTTTGTGAAGCATGATTCAATTATATTCCTGTTGACAATGGACAATGGATTCAAAAGTAATTATTGAAATTATATTATGGGAATATAACATTGTGATTTGCTAAAAGTAGTTTACAGTATGAGAATGCTACAATTTGGTGTAGGGCAATACTGTTTTTGGGTAGGTATTTATACTCATACGTAGTATTAGTCAATGTATGAACTTGGTCATCTAATCTTGAAGTTTTAAGATTTAGGTGATTGGGAGATTTATTGGTAAAGTTAAATATTGAGTATTGAGTATTTAGTTTAAGGTGATTAAGTGGTTTTTGAGAAGTCTTAAATTGATTTTCAGACTGGGTTTCTTTAGTATTTTCTGGTAATGAATTCCAAATTTTGGGGCCCTTTATATGCATAGAGTTTTTACAGTGTGAAATGGACACGGAGTACGTACATCAAAAAGAGATCTGTGTCTTGTGTTATGGTCGTGTGCCCTGTTAAGGTTGGTGAGGAGAAGTTTGAGTGGAGGGTTCATGTTTGCATGTATTGTTCTATGTATGTAGTAGGCACCTGAATAAGTATGGATGTTCTTTATGGTGAGCAGATATAGACTTTTGAATATTGGTGGAGTATTCTGTTGGGAGTAGGAATTTGTTATCATTCTGACTGCAGCCTTTTGCTGTGTTATTAGTGGTCTTAGGTGATTTAATGTTGTTGATCCCCATGCACAGATTTCATATGTGAGATGATGATAATAATAATAATAATAATTGATATTCAGTGGGTTCTGCAAAATACTTTTTTTTTTCTCTCAACAAACCGGCCGTATCCCACCAAGGCAGGGTGGTCCAAAAAGAAAAATGAACGTTTCTCTTTTTAAATTTAGTAATTTATATGTGAGAAGGGGTTACTACCCCCTTGATCCCGGCATTTTAGTCACCTCTTACAACACGCATGGCTTATGGAGGAAGAATTCTGTTCCACTTCCCCATGGAGATAAGAGGAAATAAACAAGAACAAGAACTAGAAAGAAAATAGAAGAAAACCCAGTGGGGTGTGTATATATATATATGCTTGTACATGTATGTGTAGTGTGACCTAAGTGTAAGTAGAAGTAGCAAGACATACCTGAAATCTTGCATGTTTATGAGACAGAAAAAAGGACACCAGCAATCCTACCATCATGTAAAACAATTACAGGCTTTCATTTTACAATCACTTGGCAGGACGGTAGTGCCTCCCTGGGCAGTTGCTGTCTACCAACCTACTACCTAGAGCAAAATACTTTTAATAGTATAATTTTTGTTCCTAACCCTTGTCTAAGCTAAATTTTTTATAAGTTTTGAATTCAAGGTTTAATTTCAGCTGTATCTACCACTTCTAGCATTTCTAACTTTTGAAATTCATCCTGGCCCATGTGTTGTCTTGCACCAGTGTCCAGATAAGGTTTATCCTGGACATGGAAATTTGATTGTTTCTAGACTGTCTTGCCACAAATTTTTGAGGGGTTAGAAACCAGAATCAGTATTATAACAAGAAAAGTGAACAGGTCAATACTTAATTTAGCTGCTTGACAGAACTCTGTCATTTACTTATTTTTAATCATACAAGCAAAAATTAGTTACTGATTTCTTGGACAAATTACGATTTTGAGAGATATTAATCACATAAATCTTTTATGAAAGGAAGACTGTAGCGAAATCCACTTCACTAATCAGCAGCTAGTATTTAGAGTCTACATTCCAGTTGTAGAGTGAGTGTGTGAGTGTGTGAGTACTCACCTATTTTGTACTCACCTATTTGTGGTTGCAGGGGTCGAGTCCTAGCTCCTGGCCCCGCCTCTTCACCGGTTGCTACTAGGCCCTTTCTCTCCCCGCTCCATGAGCTTTATCAAACCTCGTCTTAAAACTGTGTATGGTTCCTGCCTCCACTACGTCATTTTCTAGGCTATTCCACTGCCTTACAACTCTATGACTGAAGAAATACTTCCTACTATCTCTCTGACTCATTTGTGTCTTCAACTTCCAATTGTGGCCTCTTGTTTCTGTGTCCCCTCCCTGGAACATCCTGTCTTTGTCCACCTTGTCTATTCCACGCAGTATTTTATATGTCGTTATCATGTCTCCCCTGACCCTCCTGTCCTCCAGTGTCGTCAAGCCGATTTCCCTTAATCTTTCTTCATAGGACATTCCCCTTAGCTCTGGAACTAACCTTGTCGCAAACCTTTGTACTTTCTCTAGTTTCTTGACGTGCTTTATCAAGTGCGGGTTCCAAACAGGTGCTGCATACTCCAGTATGGGCCTGACATACACGGTGTACAGTGTCTTGAATGATTCCTTACTAAGGTATCGGAATGCTGTTCTCAGGTTTGCCAGGCGCCCATATGCTGCAGCAGTTACCTGATTGATGTGTGCTTCCGGAGACATGCTCGGTGTTATACTCACCCCAAGATCTTTCTCCTTGAGTGAGGTTTGCAGTCTTTGGCCACCTAGCCTATACTCTGTCTGTGGTCTTCTGTGCCCTTCCCCTATCTTCATGACTTTGCATTTGGCAGGATTAAATTCGAGAAGCCATTTGCTGGACCAGGTGTCCAGTCTGTCCAGGTCTCTTTGAAGTCCTGCCTGGTCCTCATCAGATTTAATTCTCCTCATTAACTTCACATCATCTGCAAACAGGGACACTTCTGAGTCTAACCCTTCCGTCATGTCGTTCACATATACCAAAAATAGCACTGGTCCTAGGACCGACCCCTGTGGGACCCCGCTCGTCACAGGTGCCCACTGTGATACATCATTACGTACCATGACTCGTTGTTGCCTCCCTGTCAAGTATTCTCTGATCCATTGCAGTGCCCTTCCTGTTATATGCGCCTGATGCTCTAGCTTCTGCACTAATCTCTTGTGAGGAACTGTGTCAAAGGCCTTCTTGCAGTCCAAGAAGATGCAATCAACCCACCCCTCTCTCTCTTGTCTTACTTCTGTTATTTTATCATAAAACTCCAGAAGGTTTGTGACACAGGATTTTCCTTCCGTGAATCCGTGCTGGTTGGCATTTATACTCCTGTTCCATTCCAGGTGCTCCACCACTCTCCTCCTGATAATCTTCTCCATAATTTTGCATACTATACACGTCAATGACACAGGTCTATAGTTTAGTGCCTCTTTTCTGTCTCCTTTTTTAAAAATGGGAACTACATTTGCCGTCTTCCATACCTCAGGTAGTTGCCCAGTTTCCAGGGATGTGTTGAAGATTGTGGTAAGTGGCACGCACAACATATCTGCTCCCTCTCTAAGGACCCACGGGGAGATGTTGTCCGGTCCCATTGCCTTTGAGGTATCGATGTCCCTTAGCAGTTTCTTCACCTCCTCCTCATCTGTATGTATGTCGTCCAACACTTGTTGGTGTATTCCTTGCTGGTGTCCCCATCTGGTCTGTTCCCCCAGAGTCCTTCCTGTCTCTACTGTAAATACTTCCTTAAATCTCGTGTTGAGCTCCTCGCATACCTCTTGAGTGTGCGAGTGTGTGAGTGTGTGAGTGTGTGAGTGTGAGTGAGTGAGTGTGTGAGTGAGTGAGTGTGTGAGTGAGTGAGTGTGTGAGTGAGTGAGTGTGTGAGTGAGTGAGTGAGTGTGTGAGTGAGTGTGTGAGTGTGTGAGTGTGTGTGTGTGTGTGTGTGAGTGAGTGTGTGAGTGAGTGTGTGAGTGAGTGTGTGAGTGAGTGTGTGAGTGTGTGTGTGTGTGTGTGTGTGTGTGTGTGTACTCACCTATTTGTGGTTGCAGGGGTCGAGTCTTAGCTCCTGGCCCCGCCTCTTCACCGGTTGCTACTGGGCCCTCTCTCTCCCCTCTCCATGAGCTTTATCAAACCTCGTCTTAAAACTGTGTATGGTTCCTGCCTCCACTACGTCATTTTCTAGGCTATTCCACTGCCTTACAACTCTATGACTGAAGAAATACTTCCTAATATCTCTCTGACTCATTTGTGTCTTCAACTTCCAATTGTGGCCTCTTGTTTCTGTGTCCCCTCCCTGTGTGTGTGTGTGTGTGTGTGTGTGTGTGTGTGTGTGTGTGTGTGTGTGTGTGTGTGAGTGTGTGTGTGAGTGTGTGTGTGAGTGTGTGTGTGTGTGTGTGTGTGTGTGTGTGTGTGTGTGTGTGTGTGTGTTAGTTACCATTTTGTCCTAGGCACATGTCGATTAGACACTAGGCCTGTTGTGTGTGTGTAGGTGTGTAGGTGTGTGTGTGTGTGTGTGTGTGTGTGTGTGTGTGTGTGTGTGTGGTGTGTACTCACCTAGTTGTACTCACCTAGTTGAGGTTGCGGGGGTCGAGTCCGAGCTCCTGGCCCCGCCTCTTCACTGATCGCTACTAGGTCACTCTCCCTGAGCCGTGAGCTTTATCATACCTCTGCTTAAAGCTATGTATGGATCCTGCCTCCACTACATCGCTTCCCAAACTATTCCACTTACTGACTACTCTGTGGCTGAAGAAATACTTCCTAACATCCCTGTCATTCATCTGTGTCTTCAGCTTCCAACTGTGTCCCCTTGTTACTGTGTCCAATCTCTGGAACATCCTGTCTTTGTCCACCTTGTCAATTCCTCTCAGTATTTTGTATGTCGTTATCATGTCCCCCCTATCTCTCCTGTCCTCCAGTGTCGTCAGGTTGATTTCCCTTAACCTCTCCTCGTAGGACATACCTCTTAGCTCTGGGACTAGTCTTGTTGCAAACCTTTGCACTTTCTCTAGTTTCTTTACGTGCTTGGCTAGGTGTGGGTTCCAAACTGGTGCCGCATACTCCAATATGGGCCTAACGTACACGGTGTACAGGGTCCTGAATGATTCCTTATTAAGATGTCGGAATGCTGTTCTGAGGTTTGCCAGGCGCCCATATGCTGCAGCAGTTATTTGGTTGATGTGCGCTTCAGATGTGCCTGGTGTTATACTCACCCCAAGATCTTTTTCCTTGAGTGAGGTTTGTAGTCTCTGGCCCTGTAGACTGTACTCCGTCTGCGGTCTTCTTTGCCCTTCCCCAATCTTCATGACT
>NC_091292.1:16872445-16882445 GCF_038502225.1 Cherax quadricarinatus | reverse complement strand
TCTAAGCTACACCAATCACCAGCTGAGAGCTATATCAGCTTGGGGAAATAGATGTCAAGTAACATTGGCACCTGAGAAAACACAAATGATGATGATCTCTAGGCACCATGATGGTAATGCCGGTGCAGTAGTAAGGATGAATGGGAGGGTGTTGGCACCTGGGGAAGAAGTTGATATCCTTGGGGTGAAATTTGACTCCAAACTGACCATGAAAAACCATGTTGTAAATCTTGCAAACAAGGCAGCCAGGAAGCTTACAGCACTTCGCTGTATCTCGCATCTGCTTGACAGCAGGGGTTGCAAGATTTTGTACGAGGCACAAGTACACTCACACCTTGAGTATGCTCCACTTTCTTGGTTCGCCTGCCCCCCTTTCATCTGCGACTACTTGACAGAGTATAGAACAAAGCAAGACGTCTCATCTCTCGCCTGGACCCATCCTGGATAGATCTGTCATTTCAGCAGAGCCTTCAACACAGGAGGGATGTGGGTGGCCTTACTGTTATGTACAAGGCCAGTACTGTCAAAGTCCCACACTTTGATCCACTTCGAGGACTGCGTGAAGCAAGCTTCTGTACCACAAGATGGGCAGAAAGCAGCAACTTCACTCTGGCTGTACCCTTCTCCAGAACATCACTTCATCAGAGATCATTTATCCCCAGGATGACTCGAGTATGGAACACATTTGTACAGCATTATGATGTCAACGAGATAAAGTCAGCTGATCAGATGAAAATGCTGGCCCACAGATGGCTCCAACTTCATCCTGTTCCCTACTTGTATGTTTCATAACAATAAAAATGCTTTCAAATGAGCTGATGTAGGTAACAGCTCTTAGCTTGTCAAAGTTAGGAATCCTTAACCTGTAAATAGCTTGTCAATAAAGCTATGGATCCTTAACCTGACCTTGTCAAACCCTGTGTTAAAAAAAAAAATGAATGGTAGATATTCTGAGGCTGTTCAAGGGCTCTTGATGCAAAGAATTGGAGGTACGTTCTCTCTTGCTTAGATTAAACCTGTTTGCCTCCCAGTTTCCTAGGGGGTCATTTGACCCCTATATGTTTAGTGCTTCCACATGAATATAATAAAGCAGTTGTAATTTATCGTTATTATTATATCACCACTACTTCTACTAATAACAATACAGTATATGCATTATTTAAGGTGTTTTCTGTATGATGGTGACATCACTGTTTATCAGTAGCGACTGAGAATAGTTCGTATGATGTCTTTCATCGCCAAAAGAGTTACATTAATTGCTGATGCAGCGCTGTATAGCCCTTGTGGCTTAGCGCTTCTTTTTGATTATAATAATAATAATAATAATACATTAATTGCTTAGTCATGTGAAGATTGCTAATTGTTTTGCTGTATGGACTCTTTCACGCCCCTGGTCCTTTTTTTTTTTTATCTCTTCCTACTGTTCTTACCGATACCTTGATTTCGCTTGGAGGCTTCTTCTACCTATGAGTGTATGAGATGCAGTGTTCATTAATGCCTGTCCTCAATCTTCTTCTGTTTTTACTATGGGAGAATTGGCATCGCATTGAAAGAATATTAAATGAATTCAGTCAGTCACATCTCTATGGTTTTTCTTGTTAACCTCACTTGTTAATGTTTGTAGATGCCTGTCTGTTTGGTGTATGACAGGTAAGGCAAGATTTAGGGAAAATGTCATGGGGTGAGTACAGGTAAGCCAAGGTCTGGGGAAGGTAATAGGAGCAGACAAGGTTTGGGTAAAGGTCATGGGGTCAATCAAGGTCTGGGGGAAGGACGTTGGAACAAGAATGGTCTGGCAAGAGTCATGGGATCAGGCAAGGTCCAGGGAAGTTCATGGGATCAGCAAAGCTCTGGGAAAGGTCGTGGGATCACGTAAAGTGCGCAGTAGGTCAGGGGATCTTGCAAGGTCTGGGGAAAGTTACATGATCAGGCAACAAGGTTTGGAGAAGGTCAGGGGTATCTTCCAAGGTCTGAGGAAGTCACAATATCAAGGAACAAGGTTTGGGGAAGGTCAGGAGATTTGCAAGGTCTGAGTAAGGTCACAGTATCAGGTGACAAGGTCTGGGGAAGGCCATGGGTTATTGCAAGGCCTGGAAAAGGTTGTGGGTTAAGAAAAAACCCAACAAGAAGCTAATATTTTGTGTTTGCTGTCTTCTTGGCAGCCAGTGCTGACCCTCGCAGTGTTTATCATTCTCTCACACAGCTGCTGTTGTCTTATTCCAGCTGACTTGCTGAGTCTCCAGCATGGGAACACCATCACAAAGAAGAGCCTGCTGGGTGTACCCAGCCATTGTTATGGTTGTTGAGGGAAGACAGCGAGGTTAAATGTGGCAGTCACACTGTAGTAGTCAAATTATCTTTTTTTTTTTCTTTCTTACTTTTGCTGTTGAAGTTCACAAGTCCCTAGTTCATATTCCTGGAGTAACAGTATCATGCTTTTCCCTCTCCTTTCATGCCAAGTTCATCACTACACATTATTCCATTGTCATTATTCCTAGAACAAAAATGCCACATATCTGTCCCATTTCCACTGTCCTAGCCAAGCAAAACCCAATATCTTTTAGTCCCTTTTTTCCCTAGCATAACTAAATCCCATAGCAGCCTTTGTTCTAAGGCATCCAAGCATCACATCACCCTGTAACTTTGTGGTTGCAGGGATCGATTCATAGCTCCTGGACCTACATCTGTGTGTGTGTGTGTGTGTGTGTTTGTGTGTGTAGAATTAGGGGAGATATGCTTGAAGTGTATAAATGGACAACGGGAATAAATAAAGGGAATGTAAATGATTTGCTAAAAATATCTAACCAAGATAGGACTCGAAGCAATGGTTTCAAATTGGAAAAATTTAGATTCAGAAAAGATGTAGGAAAGCACTGGTTTGGTAATAGAGTTGTGGCTGAGTGGAACAAACTCCTGAGTAGCATCATTGAAGCTAAAAACCTCTCATAGTTTTAAAAATAGGTTAGATAAATACACGAGTGGATGTGGGTGGGTGTGAGTTGGACCTGCCTTGCATGGGCCAGTAAGCCTGCTGCAGTGCTTCTTTTTTATGTTTTTATAAATAACATAGAAGCATGATAAAGACGCTCAAATGAATAAAAACTGACATTATATGGAGAGGTATTGAAGGGTGGGCAGTGGAGGGTGGGGAGGAATAAAAAAAAAAAGTGACCGTAATCATTACAGAAAACGTTATGCGCCTGAAGGGTAACTATAGAAGATCACTCTTATCCTATGCAAAGACTGAAAAAGCGCAATTTTCTCTATTTTTTTTTTCCAAGTACAGTGGACCCCCTCCTTACGATATTAATCCGTTCCTGAGAGCTCATCGTTAGCTGAATTAATTTTCCCCATAAAAAATAATGGAAATCAAATTAATCCGTTCCTGACACCCCAAAGTATGAAAAAAAAAAAATTTTACCACATGAAATATTAATTTTAATACACACAAACTGAAGAAGACATGCACAATTACTACTATGCTGAGAATAGAATACATGACACTTAGCTTTATTGAAGATCTGGTGATGATTGATAGGATGGGAGGAGGGGAGTGTGTGAAAGTTATTGTTTAGAAGGGGAATCCCCTTCCGTTAGGACTTGAAGTAGCAAGTCCTTTTCCAGGGTTACTTCCCTTCTTCTTTTAATGCCACTAGGACCAGCTTGAGAGTCACTGGACCTCTGTCGCACAACAAATCTGTCCATAGAGCTCTGTACCTCCCGTTCGTTTAAGACTTTCCTAAAATGGGCCATAACATTGTCATTGTACAGGTTGCCAACATGGCTTGCAGTAGCTGTGTCAGGGTGAGTTTCATCCATAAAGGTTTGCAGTTCAACCCACTATGCACACATTTCCTTAATCCCTTTTTTTCAATTCCATACTAATTCTCGCTCTTTTTACTACAGGGATGGCACTAGAAGCTTTCTTGAGATCCATGGTGACTTATTTTGCAGTTACAAGCACTAAAAACACTGGGATAATGTGAAATGTACCGAATGTATGCGTAGACGCGACCGCACTGGCTGGCTTGTAAATACTGGTGCTGAGGCCAAACATGGGACGCGTCCCGGCCGAAACACATAAGGCGAGGCGAAATTTTTGTGTTCAAATGCTTCGTATGGCAGATTTAACGTAACGCGATGCGTTCGTAAGGCAGGGGTCCACTGTAATCTATGCGTGCGTTTCCTGGAATATCTTGGAAGTAAGTTATTGACCTATTTCATGTTGCATCACCGTTACTAGTGAACGGATTGAAAGGATTTTCACAGCAAACATAAAACTGAATGGTTTAATTTTGGGTGGTGATATTTTAGAGGTACAGTGGAACCTTGACTTACGAGTGCCCCAACATACGAGTTTTTTGTGTTATGAGCCATCGCTCAGTCGATTTTTTGCTCTGAGTTACGAGCCAAAATCCGAGTTACGTTTCAGAACTCTGCCACTAGTTGGCATTTCTCTTGTGTTGTGCTTGCATTTTGTGCAATTATTTTTCAAAGTTTCTTTTTTCTAACCATGGGCCCTAAGAAAGTAAGTGCAAAGGACAGTGCTGAGAAGAAAAAGAGGATGATGTCCCTTGAATTAAAGAATGATATCATAGATAAACACGAGTGAGGTGTGCAGGTTGTGGACTTGGCCAGGCAGTACAAACGTAGTACACCTACCATCCGACTTACGACCTGCTCGACTTACGACCACTTGACTTACGACCGTGTTTTTTATGCCAAATTTCTGGGAAATAAACAACTATTTGTGTTGTACACAGTGTTTATCCTAAACCTTACAGTATAAAATACAGTACTAACAACATAAAAAGTAAAGTAAAACATGAAATACCAAAATAAAACAAAATAAAGTCATTACAAAAATATTTTGTTGATATTCAGTAGTAAAGTTCGACTTACGACCGGTTTCTCGGAACCGAACTTGGTCGAAAGTCGGATGGTAGGTGTACTTCTACGATATGTACAATACTAAAGCAGAAGAAGTTGATAAAGGCTATAGTGCCAGCCAAGCGATAAAGTGTACCATTAAGAGTATAGCAAGTAGCCTTTCTTTTCCACCCTGCACCTCCACCTCCACCAGTACCTGTTCTCCAAGATAAATACGTACGTACACTTTATAAAACCAGTTTATTTCTTTACATTCTCTATTATGTTTTATTATGTGTTTATACAATATTTCTTATTTATAAATATATTGTTTCATTGTTTTCCTTATGAAACTAGTGATCTAGTACAGTTAGCCTCACAAACACTCCTTTTCAGAAGGGGAAGAATGGGAAGATATGGTCAGAGCGGGAGTGGCCACCACCACTTTTCACATAATGACATATTTTATTCATTCTAGAGTATATATATCATGTTTCAATGTTATTTATTTTGTTTATTATGTCATATTAGATCACTTATGATAGATAAATAAGCCACAGAGTTGATATTAGCATTATCTTGAAGTATTTTCTCCTGCCTCCCAAGAGCAGGAATTCTCCTGGAACGGATTAATGGCATTTCAGTTAATTTCAGTGAGGAAAATTGATTTGATGTACGAGCAAATTAAGTTATGAGCTAGGCCACAGAACAGATTAAACTTGTAAATCAAGGTACCACTGTATCAGTAAGGGGTGATTCCTCGATTAGCGATGAATTCATTTACTGATGTGGTCTTAGGAACGAAACTCCATCAGTAAGTGAGGAGAGGCTGTACTGCATTGTTTTGGAATGTACAGTACATAAAAATAACCTAAGCTAACCTAGGTGATTTTTGACATGTCAACATTAGTCCATTGTTCATGAACTGAATACAGCGTACATGTATATTACTGGAATGCTGAATCTAAATGTTAGCTACTGATTAGGCCAGATGTGCATTTCATCACGATCGTTTGTCCTCTCATAAAAGTAAAAGTACTATTTATTTATGCTACTAATTTCTTCCAAAATAACAATTTCCCAAAGAAATAACTATTTTTTTTTGGGTTCAGATGAGCAGCTATATTAAATAGTGTGCCACTAGGCATACAGCAGCAAGAAATGGGAATGGGTTTCCTAATCATGTCAGGGCCTGTAATAACGTAAATAAATTTAAGACTAAATCTGAAGAGTACAGGTGTAATAAAGCTGCAAAGGAGGAGGAATATTACTTTTTGTGTTTTTAACATCATGCTACACTAGAGGTATCTGGTGAAGTTACCAACATTAATAAGCTAATCAAGCAGCAGACTTGGTGACTTAGTAAAATATAGACACATTATCCATCAACATGTGAAGAGTATTAATTCATGATTATTTTATTAATTTCAGTGTGTTCTTTATCCCTTGATAATGATGTGTTATTTCTGTTTTTAAATGCTGTATGTTTCTATTAATTTATTTTTCTATGTTGAGTTACTAAACATTTTCATTAATGTACAGTATTGTGACATTAAAATATGTATTTTCATCACAATAATATTTATGGTAGATATGTCATACTCTTTAATGCTGTATATTATCCATGTCCATAAGAATATAATAATAGAGAAGCATTGCAGCAGGCATATTAGCCAATTTTAGTCATATTCTTAAACCCTTCCCACTTCACATGTAATAATTGTATAAGAATAAAGGAGCACTGCAGTAGGTCTACTAGCCCCTGCTAGACAGGTGCTACTCACATCCATTTACTCCCAGTCATGTACACATTCAGTCTGTTCTTAAAGATACCTAAAGTATTCACTGTTGCAATACTGTTTTACTACACAAACTTTGATGACCCTTCCTCTAGCACTCCTCACAACCCTTTTTAACTCTTCCTCTGTTGTCCACTCCATCCTTGCTACTTTATAATCCTGCACTATCTCCTGCTCTGCTGCACTGATAACCCTTGTAGGTTTAGCACTTTTTTTTATTATTATAATAATAACAATGTGATACTGCATAGGATATCCTTTTTAAGTTTGAATTTCCAGTTTAAATTAATTATTTCAGATTCTTTCTTGCTTAAATGTTCTCGGTAATCTAAACTTCATATTTTTTTATATAAATCCAAACAGTCATCCTTTCCTGGGATGACCCCTTTCACTCTCTCCCAGATTTATACATGTTCTTGGATATCATGTACTAGTCCATCCTTTCTCAGTGTCCAATTCACCTCAACAACCCCTCCTTCACTCTCTGAATTATTATATCTTTCATAATGCCATACCATCTTCTGATTTTTGTACTCTGAATGCTTTGCATAATATTTAATTTTTGTACTCTGAATGCTTTGCATAATATTTACACCACCCATGGCTTTTTAACATATATAGTATCACTACTTCCAACCTCTTCCTCACTGCAGCAATTAAAAAGCCATTCCTCACATTCATATAAAAGGATTGGTACTGTTATATTCTGGTATGTTCTACCTCCCCTTTCTGTTTTTTTTTTTTTTTGCCTCTGTAGATATGTGAAATTTTTTTTTCTTCTGATGCATCAACTACCTCACATCCCCCCTTCATCTGTTTTATAGTTTACCTCATCTTTCATAGATCTGTCTGCTGATACGTCCACTGCCAGATATCTGAATGCCTTCACTTCCTTTGTATTTCCTCCCATCGATCTGATATTCTTTTTTCATTGCATAAATTATTTGTTACTCTCATCACCTCACACTTGTATGGTCACTTTTAATTTCCTTGATTTACAGATCCTCCCAAACTCCTTCACCAACTTCAGCAGCTTCTCTTTATAGAATATAGAATATATAATATATAATATATAATATATATATATATATATATATATATATATATATATATATATATATATATATATATATATATATATATAATTTATTTATTTATTTATTTTTTATTAACACATCGGCTGTCTCCCACCAAGGTAAGGTGGCCCGAAAAAGAAAAACTTTCATCATTATCATTCACTCCATGACTGTCTTGCCAGAGGCACACTTACACTGCAGTTATAAAACTGTAATATTAACACCCCTCCTTAAGTTATTGTGTGTATATATATATATATACATGTATATATATATATATATAATATAATGTATATATATATATATTATATATATACATATATATATATACAGTGGACCCCCGGTTTACGATCAGCTCCCAATGCGACCAATTATGTAAGTGTATTTATGTAAGTGCGTCTGTATGTGTATGTTTGGGGGTCTGAAATGGACTAATCTAATTCACAGTATTCCTTATGGGAACAAATTCTGTCAGTACTGGCACCTGAACATACCTCTGGAATGAAATAATATCGTAAACCGGGGGTCCACTGTATATGTATGTATGTATATATGTATATATATATATATGTATGTATATATATATGTATATATATATATATATATATACATATATATACATATACATATATATACATATACACAGTGGACCCCCGCATAACGATATTAATCCGTTCATGAGAGCTCATTGTTATGTGAAATTATCGTTATGCGAATGAATTTTCCCCATAAGAAATAATGGAAATCAAATTAATCTGTGCAAGACACCCAAAAGTATGAAAAAAAAATTTTACCACATGAAATACTGTATACATTTTCCTACACACAAAGAGAAGGATACATGCACAATAGTAGAGTAGTACATGCACAATATATATTGTGCATGTACTACTCTACTAAATGAAGAATAAATGACACTTACCTTTATTGAAGATGCAGCAATGACTGATGAGACACTGTGTCCTGGGAGTGCCTTTTCCTCCTGAGTACTGTAGGTCCTGTTAGGTATTTTCTTCCAGAACAGGCCTTATCACACTGTGTATGCCACTACGATTCTTAAATCTCTCAAACCAACCTTTGCTGGCTTTAAATTCACCAATATGAGCACTAGTTCCAGGCATTTTTCCCTGTTCACCTGGGTGTTAGTCGACTGGTGTGGGTTGCATCCTGGGAGACAAGATTAAGGACCCCAATGGAAATAAGTTAGACAGTCTTCGATGACACTGACTTTTTTGGGTTATCCTGGATGGCTAACCCTCTTTAATTGTTTCTTGGTATTCTCAATAAGCCACACCAACAACGGTGCTACAGCAGCAGCAGCAGCTGACAGTGCTACAGCAGCAGCAGCAGCAGCTGACAGTGCTACAGCAGCAGCAGCAGCTGACAGTGCTACAGCAGCAGCAGCAGCTGACAGTGCTACAGCAGCAGCAGACGGTGCTACAGCAGCAGCAGACGGTACTACAGCAGCAGCAGCAGCTGACGGTGGTACAGCAGCAGCAGCAGCTGACGGTGCTACAGCAGCAGCAGCTGACAGTGCTACAGCAGCAGCAGCTGACAGTGCAGCAGCAGCAGCAGCTGACAGTGCTACAGCAGCAGCAGCTAACAGTGCTACAGCAGCAGCTGACAGTGCTACAGCAGCAGCAGATGGTGCTACAGCAGCAGCAGATGGTGCTACAGCAGCACCAGACGGTACTACAGCAGCAGCAGCAGCTGATGGTGGTACAGCAGCAGCAGCAGCTGATGGTGCTTCAGCAGCAGCAGCAGCAGCTGACAGTGCTACAGCAGCAGCAGATGGTGCTACAGCAGCAGCAGATGGTACTACAGCAGCAGCAGCAGCTGATGGTGGTACAGTAGCAGCAGCAGCTGACGGTGCTACAGCAGCAGCAGCAGCTGACAGTGCTACAGCAGCAGCAGCATCAGCAGTTGACCATGGTACCACAGTATTTCGATAATATTTCTCACCCTTTTTACCACAGGGTTGGCACTAGAAGCTTTCTTTGGGCCCATGGTCACTTATTTTGCAGATAAAATCACCAAAAACGCTGTAATACAGTGGACCCCAGCATAGCGACTTTAATCCGTGCAAGAGGGCTGATTGTTATGCGAATGAATTTTCCCCATAAGAAATAATGGAAATCAAATTAATCCGTGCAAGACACCCAAAAGTATGAAAAAAAAATTTTTACCACATGAAATATACATTTTCCTACACACAAAGAGAAGGATACATGCACAATAGTAGAGTAGTACATGCAC
>NC_091292.1:16694945-16867445 GCF_038502225.1 Cherax quadricarinatus | reverse complement strand
ATATCCCCCCCTGCTTTTAACATTTCTGTCATGATCCCATCAGTTCCAGCTGCTTTACCCCCTTTCATTCTACGTAATGCCTCATGTACCTCCACCACACTTACATTCTGCTCTTCTTCACTCCTAAAAGATGGTATACCTCCCTGGCCAGTGCATGAAATTACCGCCTCTCTTTCTTCCTTAACATTTAAAAGTTCCTCAAAATATTCTCGCCATCTACCTAATACCTCCCTCTCCCCATCTACTAACTCCCCTACTCTGTTTTTAACTGACAAATCCATACTTTCCCTAGGCTTTCTTAACTTGTTTAACTCACTCCAAAATTTTTTCTTATTTTCATAAAATATATATATATATATATATATATATATATATATATATATATATATATATATATATATATATATATATATATATATACAGTGGACCCCCGCTTAACGATCACCTCCGAATGCGACCAATTATGTAAGTGTATTTATGTAAGTCCGTTTGTACGTGTATGTTTGGGGGTCTGAAATGGACTAATCTACTTCACAATATTCCTTATGGGAACAAATTCGGTCAGTACTGGTACCTGAACATACTTCTGGAGTGAAAAAATATCGTTAACCGGGGGTCCACTGTATATATATATATATATACATATAAGCATATATATATATATATATATATATATATATATATATATATATATATATATATATATATATATATATATGCTTGTACATGTATATGTAGTGTGACCTAAGTGTAAGTAGAAGTAGCAAAACGTACCTGAAATCTTGCATGTTTATGAGACAGACAAAAGACACCAGCAATCCTATCATCATGTAAAACAATTACAGATTTTTGTTTCACAATCACTTGGCAGAACGGTAGTACCTCCCTGGGCGGTTGCTGTCTACCAACCTACTACCTAGGACCAACCTACTATATATATATATATATATATATATATATATATATATATATATAATGTCATGCCGAATAAGTAAAACTGGTCAATTAGCAAGAACTCGTTTAAAATTAAGTCCTCTATAAAATTTTCTCTTATACATTTAAAGATTTTTTTTCATTTATGTTAATGTGAAAATTAATAATTTTGTACCAAAAGAACCTTAGGATACTTACCTAACCTTATTATAACAAGCGCAGTTTAATTTAGCCTAATTCAACTAAATATAATTTAGATAAGTTTACAATAATTTAATAATAAACAAACACAACAAAATATATTTTTTTGTTAGGTTCAGAATGATTTTTGTGAAATTATTGCATGCACAAATTTTAACTTGCCTTATTCGGCATTGCTATTAAAGCCAAAATCTCCAGTTAATCTTAAGTTAATTTTCAGCCTGCCCACAATGCTCTGCATTGTACAAGGGGCTTTTGGCATGTACACCCAACCACTGCATTTCTTTGTACATATGTACTACTATGTATCATGTCCAAATAATAATAAATAAATAAATAAATAAATTTGGCACAACATATATATATGTGAGGTGATGGCAACTAATCAATCAGTATTAAGTAGGCGTAAATCAAATTTGAGTCCATTTACCAGTTAGATGATTGATTTAACATGATACTGTATGTGTGGAATCCCAAGGTGAGCCCCATAATCTAACTCCAGATTGCTGTTGATTGCTTAATCTAAAAATAATCAAAGTTATTGTATGGTGCCTATGCAGCATTCAGATTCAAAATTTAAATTCCAGTTTTTATTTCTTTTTTTATGCATTACACAAATAATGTAGTTTACATGTAATAAAACATTGTTAGGCAAAAAAGAAAGTCACTAGTATACAATGCATTTTTAGTTACATTGATAGCTACACTCATTGTAAATATACTATAGTCATACCACAGTGTATAAGTTAAATATCTCTCTTTCTTTCTAGGAATATGCAAGTCATTGATCTAAACACATTGGAAAATTACACTGGGTGTTTCTTAAAAATACAACCCCTCTTTAAAGATAAAAAAGATGAATTCAAGATTGAAATGCAGAAGAATCTGGCAGCTTCTGCCAATCCTTATAAAATGAGTTTAGTGGGTGTTAAGCTGTCCCCCAACTTGTATAAGTGTAAAACAAATTCAATGGCAGCAAATATACTTGTAGAACTTCAACATTTTATAAATCAGGAAGATAACAAAGATAAATTTGAGTCATGTTTAAGTCAAGAGCTACAAAAAGAAGCATTCCAAGTTGCAATTAGACAAAAAAACTCCGGCTTGTTAAAACTCATGGTAAAGGTTTACCAGTTGGTAAACATACGAGAGCATCTTCTTCCTTTTGTAAAGGACTTACAAGACAAAGGTCATCTCAAAGAGGTGTGCACACTAGCTACTCTCCTCAGCCTCCAGCCAGAATTTTCTACAGCTGAGCTGATTGTACCCTTGTTCCTTCAAGATCGCTTATCATTAGCAGATGATTTTCTGGAAACGAGCCCCTCCCATAAGAAAGAAATTTTGATCTTTATTGATAACCTGATTGGAAAGAAAATAACAAGTGTAGATTTGGAAAAATACAATGTTAAAGATCTGAAGAAAATGAGATCCAGTAAACAATTGTGTAATATTGTTGCTAGACTGCTGAAAAGGTTTACAGTTGATCCTTCGGTTTGTCCTCACTTCCAGAAACACCGAGCTACAGGAGGATTACGTTTTTTATTTTATAAATATTATGTGGAGAAAACTATTCAGAAGCAGACATTTTGCAGCTTAGTGGATGATGCATTAAAAGAGCATCCATACCTTAAAATTACCTTGATGCACCTTTTCATTGAATACTGTGATCTAGCAGCAGCTTTACCGTATGTAGCTAAACTGCAGCTTGCATCACAAGATATTCCAAAGAAGATAAAAGATACAATGTTGCATTTCCCAGAGCTTTTAAATCAGAACCAGCACCAGGACCATAACCTCAAACATACTCAAGAAGAAGAAATGTGGGATGAAAGTAGTGAAGAATTTTACCCACTCAGTATACCGTTTGAGAAAGTTTTTCTCATTGACACAGTTGATGGCTTAGTGAAATGTACCAATGATTTGTTAACCAGTCCACTGTTGGGTGTGGATTCTGAATGGAAACCAACATTTGGAGTTGGAGCTCAAGAACAAGCAGCACTGCTACAGTTAGCCACAACTACACAGGTATTTCTGTTGGATCTCATATCACTCCAGCCAGTACTGAAAGACTGTCACTGGCGGCCTATTGGTGAGTTGTTTTCAGATCCCCAGGTTACAAAACTTGGATATGGTATTAGGGGAGATTTCAGAGTTCTTGATAATCTTAATGCAGAAATAAAAAAGGGATTGTCTAGTGCTAAAAATGTTATTGACTTGGATCACACTAAAGGAATACTTCTGAAAGAATATCCTAATATTTTTTCCCACAGTGATTCTGGTTTATCACATAAGGGATTAAGTGAATTGGTATATCGGTGTTTTGGGTTACCACTTGATAAGAGAGAGCAGTTTTCAAATTGGGCTGCAAGACCTCTTACTAAATCACAAATCATGTATGCTGCCATCGATGCCAGATGTCTCATTGATACTCATACATATTTGAGTAATCATGCTCAAGATCTTCATATTGCAGACTGGAAAAATATAAAGAGTAATGTTATAATTAAACCAGAAAAGAAAAAGAAGTCCCTAAAACAGTCTGATGCCAATCAAGCCAATGCTGAATTAAAGGATGTGAAAATGAAGGGCCCAAATTGTGCAGCAGACATTAAATTTGTTTGTGATACCATGGTACAGGTTTGTATCTCTTATGCTTGTTTATGTTGCTTAAAAATATTGCACCAAGTGCTGCTTTTTATCTTTAATTGCTATGCTTTGTAATTTGACATACATTATATTCCTAATATCAGAGTGAGATTGTATTGCAATCTAGATTTAATAAACACCATTTTCTCTGTAGGGTTTAGCAAAGCAACTTCGTTCTTGTGGGATTGATACAGAAGTATTAGACACTGGCAAGAGTTGTGATCATTGCATTAAGTATTATGAGAGAGAGAAGAGAGTGGTTCTAACCCGTGGTAGCTCTTACACACGATTACGCAAGTACATCCCTGCTGAATACGTGTATAATGTTCAAAGTGAGGTGAGTAAATAAAGCAAAATATTTTTTTTTTTTAAATGGGCCATTTGTTTCCTAGCAGTCTTTCAAGAATAGCACAAGCATCATGGCCCACCGAAGACCCACTGAACTGAGAAGTACAGTCACCATATTTTCCACCTCCAAAACTCTCAAGTCCAGCTAATACATAACACAGAATTCCCTCCACCAGTATATTTAGTGACAAAGAACACTCTTCTTCACTTACTTTGATCTATCATACTTGTACATGGATGCTGAATGTAATGTAATGTACCTGTTTCACATCCTCCTGATTTATATATGTACTATCCTGATTAACCTCTCTTGCTTTATGCTTCCTACATGACCAAACCCCTTCAACAACCCCCTCTTCTGCTCTTTTGAATGAACCCTTTCACTGTCTCTCAAATATATCTACATTATTGATGCCAGTGTCACAGAATTATGCACAGATAACCCACACATATGAGATGGGAGTTTATGACGACGTTTCGGTCTGACTTGAACCGTAACAAAGTCGCACTAACAGAAAGTGTGACTTTGTAAGTGATCCAGGTCGAACTGAAACATTGTCACAAGCTCCCCTCTCCTACGTGCGGGTTATTTGTTTATCATTCTAGTCATGGTATTGTGCCTTCTTGTTATTCACATAGAATTACATTTTAAGCACAGCACTCAAATATGCTGTGAGTGGTAAAATTTAGATTGGACATGAGGGAATAGGTCTGTGCAGTGGGTGGGCACAGTATTAAAAAATTGTGCCCCACACAGTGCATGATGGGGAAAACAAACCTCTTACTTTATGTTAAGTTTAAAACCTCTCACTGTGTGTTAAGTTTAAAACATCTCACCTTGTGTTAAGTTTAAAACCTTTCACCTTGTGTTAGAATTTAAATAGCTACCCTAAGGTGTTTTCTAGGATAATTTTTATGGTTTTATTGGCTATTTCTTGCTATCAAATAATGGAATGGAAGGCATACTAGTGAACTGAAGATGATTTTGGTTGGTTTCAGACTCGAGATAGCAGAAATATTTGATTTTTTGCAATTTTTCCTGAGGAAAGCTAAGGCCCCATACTTCCTCTCCCCCAGTCTGTTTTATGTTTTTTTACTAGCTCTGCTTCAAATATTGGGATGGCCTAAACCATGATCAATTATTCTTGGTTATAAGAAGGCCCCACTTTATGATGCTTCACGTTACGGTGATTCTCTAATACAGACATTTCAAATTATACCCCAAAATTCATTTATACTGCTCCTGATTTGCTATTACAGCATCTGTGCATCACCTGTTCACTCTCTGTTTACATTTTCCTTAAGCTTAGCTTCTCTCCCAATTATGTCTGGAAACTTTCCAAAGTTTCAAGTGTTTTAAAGTTATTGCTTATTTTATACAGTGGACCCCCGGTTAACGATATTTTTTTCACTCCAGAAGTATGTTCAGGTGCCAGTACTGACCGAATTTGTTCCCATAAGAAATATTGTGAAGTAGATTAGTCCATTTCAGACCCCCAAACATACACGTACAAACGGACTTACATAAATACACTTACATAATTGGTCACATTCGGAGGTAATCGTTATGCGGGGGTCCACTGTATATGTATACTCCTTTTTGTGTTCCAGTGACATCTAAGGGTAGTTGTGATAAAAAGAGGACTTGTACGTCTTTTACTTAAAGTGCAAAGTTAGAAATTATTAAATTCAGCAAGGTATGTCTATGGCTGAGATTGTATTGAGATACTACTGATAATTGTACTTACGTGTACCTGTACCTAAATAAACTTACTACTGTGTTGGCTTGCAGGTACATTAAAATTACTATTTGGCATTGTTACAGAGTAGGAGTAGCTATGTCAGGCAAAGGAGTTACTAAGAGTGTCTCCTAGTGTTGAAGATGCAATAAACAAAATAATAATAATCACTCTGGGGCACTTTAAATGTTGTATATTACATTATTATAGACATTTTCATTAATCCATCTATGAATTTTTTTTTCAAACTTAAGAAACATGCTACATATCACATGAATGAAATATATATGTACAATCGTAGCAAAACAAATTAACATAACTGTGATGTGTGATAGCCTGGTGGGTGTAAAGGAGTGTACGACAATACAGATATAGTGGACCCCCGGTTCGCGATATTAATCCGTTCCTGAGAGCTCATTGTAAACCAAAATTATCGGAAAGCGAATCAATTTTCCCCATAAGAAATAATGGAAATCAAATTAATCCGTGCAAGACACCCAAAAGTATGAAAAAAAAAAACTTTTACCACATGAAATATTAAGTTTAATGCAATAGAATAATTATAATAACAACAATAACAATAGAATAATTGACACTTACCTTTAATGAAGATCTGGTGATGATTGATGGGATGGGAGGAGGGGAGAGTGTTGAACCTATTTAGAAGGGAAATCCCCCTCCATTAGGACTTGAGGTAGCTTTTCCTCCTGAGTAATGTAGGTCCTGCTTGGCAATTTCTTCCAAAACAGGCCTGTTTCATCACAATTAAACACTTGTTCAGGTTTCAATCCTTCAGCCCCTATGTATTCCTTAAATTCATGCACATATTTTTCAGCCGCTTTGTGGTCTGAACTGGCAGCCTCACCATGCCTAATCACACTATGTATGCCACTACAATTCTTAAATCTTTCAAACCAACCTTTGCTGGCCTTAAATTCACATCACCACTAGTTGCAGGCAAATTTTTCTTTACCAAATCGTCATGCAACTGCCTAGCCTTTTCACAAATGATCGCTTGAGAGATGCTATCTCCTGCTATCTGTTTTTCATTTATCCACACCAATAACAGTCTCTCAACATTTTCTAACACTTGCGGTCGCTGTTTCGTAATCACAGTTGCACCTTTTGCAAGAACAGCTTCCTTGATTGCTGTTTTCATGCTCACTATAGTAGAGATGGTTGATTGGGGTTTACTACACAACCTGACCAGCTCCGACACACGCACTCCACTTTCGTACTTTGCAATTATCTCTTTCTTCATTTCAATAGTCATTAGCACCCTTGGTCTCGAAGGGTTGGCAATAGAAGCTTTCTTGGGGCCCATGGTGGCTTATTTTGCAGAAACAAGCACCAAAAACAGTAATAATGTGGATAATATGGAATGTACCGAATGTATCCTTAGATGCGCGCACACTGGCTGGCTTGTAAACATTGGTACACATGGGGAAGTTCAGGCCACACGTGGACACATCTCGTACGAAGCGCATCGCATACCGGGTTTTGTAACGGGAACCGAGGCAAATTTTTGGCGATATAATGCATCGGTTACCGGATTTATCGGATACCAATAGCATCACGAACCAGGGGTCCACTGTACTCCCCTACTTATGAACAGGTTTGGTTTCGAGTGGTCATTCCTAAGTCCATTTGTTCATAAGTCCAACGTATGTATGTATGAACATTGACTACCCTAGAAATGTACATATTTTAAACATACATGTGAACACAGGAAAAGTTAAAAAATACATTATTATGTCCACTTGTTTCCATTGTGATGGCTTGGCACTTCTTAGCACTACCACCTACATCAACACTGCTTTTGTGCTTAAAACCAGACATATTGGGTGTATAATAATCACAAATAACACTAAATTTGTGGAGAGAGCACAAGCAAATGTATGAACGATGCTGCTAGAGTAACCTACTATGTATTGTTTACATTTCAGTGCTTCCTGCAAAATTGTTAATCTTATCGAATGTTTGCAACATGAATGTTTCATACGTAGGGAGTCCCTGTAATTACTATAACATATTTTCTTTAACCCTTTGGGGGTCCATGCTGTAGATCTATGGCTATACGTTGAGGGTCCAAACCATAGATCTACGCCAAAATTCTAGCGGCGTCAAATTTAGCGCGAGGAGGTTGGTAGGCCTACATGTGAGAGAACGGGTCTGTGTGGTGCATGTGCGCGATAAACAAAAATTCTAGGCGCCCGCATAGCATTGTGGGAACGCCGCCTTAGTTACCTTTGTTCACCATGCCTTGTCGCAAGGCAGCTCTCACTCCAAGGCGAATTGGGACTCTCCTCTTCCTATCTGATAGTTCTGCTCTGATGGAAGTGGAAATGAAGACGAATTCTATGGCTTTGATCAATTAGTGACTGAAAGGAATGACCAGGATATCGAAAATAGTGCAGAAAATCCTGATGATTCTCAACCTTCTACCTCTGGTGTGGGCATGTCTCAGTCACGTTCAGTTGTACCTCGTCGCAAGGGAAAACTAATATTTTCGCGTGGCCAGGCCTCATACTTCAGTAATGATGATGATAGTGATGTGGATTGTGATTTTATTGCTCTTGACGATCATTCGAGTAGTGATAGTGAGGAATCATATTCACCAGTGAAGCGTCGGTATATATGCCACTGCATGTGCTCGGGTAGTGTTCCCTATGCAGTGCCCAGGGGACGGAGTACATCCTGGAGTACATCCCATGGCCCTACACCAGGAATAGACAGTGAAAGTGAGGATGATGTGGCTGCACTTGGCATGGATAGACCACAGGCATCAGTAGGTGGTGGTATTGGTGGTGATGGTGGTAGTGGTGATGGTAGTGCCACGGCCATGCATGACTCACCAGCCCAGGCTGGGACCCATGCCGCTGACTCCTCAGCTCAAGGACAAAGCGGAGCATCAGCCACCACCCCACCACAACTACAACTACCACCACAACCAGTTATGATGTCCAGTATGCACCAACAAACTGTATCTGGGATTGGCAGCAAAATCCCAATTTTGTTCCCAAGCCCCACCAGTTTGATGACTCTCAAAGTGGAATTCTGCCAACTTGTCCCCTTGGAAACACTGCAAATGAACTGGAATTCTTTGAACTATTCTTTGACCAGCCCTTGATGGAAACTATTGTCAGGGAAAGTAACAAGTATTTTGAGTACACCATGGCAAATACGATCATATCACCACAGTCAAGACTACACTGGTGGAAAGAGACAACTGTTGCTGAAATGTATTTGCTTTTTGCAACAATAATGCTTATGCCTCGTGTCTATAAGCATAATATAAAATCATACTGGTCCACAGATTGGCTAATTTGTACCCCGGCCTTCAGTGAAATCATCCCAGTGAACTGAAGTGACAGGTTATACAAGATTAGAAATGTTTTTATGTATCTGAAACAAAAGTTCAACATGTACTTTTATCCATTCAAGAATCTTGTAATTGACGAGTCTTTGATTTTGTTCAAAGGTAGGCTGTCATTCAAGCAGTATATACTGAGCAAGAGGAAACGCTGTGGTATAAAACTGTTTGTACTCTGTGACTGTGACAGTGGCCTGGTATTGGATATTATTGTATACATGGGAAGTAAAACATTGAAAGATACCAGGATGCTATTTTGTATCTGAGGTGACGTAGTGAGAAGCATGATGGCACCTTATCTCGGTAAGGGGCATACATTATATACTGATAACTGGTACACAAGCCCTTTACTCGGTGATTTCTTGTGAGTGAACATGATAGATATGTGTGGCACAGTGCGTTCTAATTGTAAACATATGCCCAGGTTCAACGCAGGCACTTGTAAAGGTGAGGTGCAGGTGTTTACTGCCAATGACATCATGGCATTACGGTGGCATGACAAACAAGATGAAACATTGTTGACAACCATTCACCGTAACGAAATGCAAGACAGTGGCAAAGTTGACAGAGTGACTAACGAACGTATTCGAAAACCAGTGACAGTGATTGATTATGCACAAAACATGCGCTTGGTTGACAAATATGACATGCAGATTGGCTTTGTTGATTGTGTTCGTAAGAGTTACAAGTGGTACATGAAACTTTTCTTCCATCTCATGAACATTTCAATGCTCAATGCATATAATATGTACCAATTGAAGACTGGCAACAGACCACAGTATGGTGAATTTTGTTTGTCTGTTGTCAGACAACTCATAATGAAGTACCAGGTAACAACACCTGCTGTACAAAACCGTCCTCGAACTCCTCAGGAAATACCCAAGCGTTTGAGGAGGGAAGGTGATCACTTCATAATACAGCTTCCTGCAACTAAGAAGAAATTTGCTCAGAAGAGATGTGTTGTCTATGCACAAACAAAACAACGGCAACAAAGACGCAAAGACACTCGGTTTATGTGCGAGGAATGTGAGGTACCTCTGCATGATACCTTGTTTCAAGGACTTCCACAAGCTGCAGCAGTTCTAAAAACATGTCCAGTGACTATACATATGTAAATATATACAACATTTGTGCATGTTTATTGTAGTAAACAAAAGTGGTAAACAATATTATAATAATAACTTTAGTGCAGTTATTGTGTTCAGTACAGTGAGTGTATATTATATACAGTATATATATATACAGTATATATATATACAGTATATATATACATTATATACAGTTGTTCGTATTTTTGTTTAATAAATGTATGAAAGGGGGGAAGGTACCTAGGGATTGGCAGAGAGCATGTATAGTCCCTTTATATAAAGGGAAGGGGGACAAAAGAGATTGTAAAAATTATAGAGGAATAAGTTTACTGAGTATACCAGGAAAAGTGTACGGTAGGGTTATAATTGAAAGAATTAGAGGTAAGACAGAATGTAGGATTGCGGATGAGCAAGGAGGTTTCAGAGTGGGTAGGGGATGTGTAGATCAAGTGTTTACATTGAAGCATATATGTGTACAGTATTTAGATAAAGGTAGGGAAGTTTTTATTGCATTTATGGATTTAGAAAAGGCATATGATAGAGTAGATAGGGGAGCAATGTGGCAGATGTTGCAAGTATATGGAATAGGTGGTAAGTTACTAAATGCTGTAGAGTTTTTATGAGGATCGTGAGGCTCAGGTTAGGGTGTGTAGAAGAGAGGGAGACTACTTCCCGGTAAAAGTAGGTCTTAGACAGGGATGTGTAATGTCACCATAGTTGTTTAATATATTTATAGATGGGATTGTAAAAGAAGTAAATGCTAGGGTGTTTGGGAGAGGGGTGGGATTAAATTATGGGGAATCAAATACAAAATGGGAATTGACACAGTTGCTTTTTGCTGATGATACTGTGCTTATGGGAGATTCTAAAGAAAAATTGCAAAGGTTAGTGGATGAATTTGGGAGTGTGTAAAGGTAGAAAGTCGAAAGTGAACATGGAAAAGAGTAAGGTGATGAGGGTATCAAATGATTTAGATAAAGAAAAACTGGATATCAAATTGGGGAGGAGTATGGAAGAAGTGAATGTTTTCAGATACTTGGGAGTTGACGTGTCAGTGGATGGATTTATGAAGGATGAGGTTAATCATAGAATTGATGAAGGAAAAAAGGTGAGTGGTGCGTTGAGGTATATGTGGAGACAAAAAACGTTATCTATGGAGGCAAAGAAGGGAATGTATGAAAGTATAGTAGTACCAACACTCTTATATGGGTGTGAAGCTTGGGTTGTGAATGCAGCAGCGAGGATGCGGTTGGAGGCATTGGAGATGTCCTGTCTAAGGGCAATGTGTGGTGTAAATATTATGCAGAAAATTCGGAGTGTGGAAATTAGGAGGTGTGGAGTTAATAAAAGTATTAGTCAGAGGGCTGAAGAGGGGTTGTTGAAGTGGTTTGGTCATTTAGAGAGAATGGATCAAAGTAGAATGACATGGAGAGCATTTAAATCTGTAGGGGAAGGAAGGCGGGGTAGGGGTCGTCCTCGAAAAGGTTGGAAGGAAGGGGTAAGGAAGGTTTTGTAGGCAAGAGGCTTGGACTTCCAGCAGGCGTGCATGAGCGTGTTTGATAGGAGTGAATGGAGATGAATGGTATTTGGGACCTGACGATCTGTTGGAGTGTGAGCAGGGTAATATTTAGTGAAGGGATTCAGGGAAACCAGTTATTTTTATATAGCCGGACTTGAGTCCTGGAAATGGGAAGTACAATGCTTGCACTCTAAAGGAGGGGTTTCGGGATATTAGCAGTTTGGATGGATATGTTGTGTATCTTTATACATATATGCTTCTAAACTTTTGTGTTCTGAGCACCTCTGCAAAAACAGTGATTATGTGCGAGTGAGGTGAAAGTGTTGAATGATGATGAAAGTATTTTCTTTTTGGGGATTTTCTTTCTTTTTGGGTCACCCTGCTTCGGTGAGAGACGGCCGACTTGTTGAAAAAAAAAAAATACAGTATTGGTCTCACAGGCCACAAATGTTACTAGAAAAAGAAAAAATTAGAAAAGAAAAGAAAAAAGTATAAAAAACGTAAAATAAAGAAATGCGAGTTTGTGGAAATCGCTGATGTTGCCGCCACCCGGTCATTTTGGGTCAACTTCTCACCTCTGTATCTCGGTAAATACTGATCAGAATTTTTTTTTTGTTTTATTACCTTCACAAAAATATAATCTTTAATTCTGTAAGAAAAAGTTTTTTTTTTTTTCTTTCCAAAAATTTCTTGAACACTGGGGCACCCCTTCAGATTTTGCCTTTGAACTCTGAAAGGGTTAATACCACCACCAGAAAAATTGTATAGTATTACTGGGGGATAATTATAGACAAACATTCATTTCTTATGTCTTCACTCATAAATAGCATCACTTGCTCTCAAAAAGATGTGTTGCTGTTATGTATTCAACTGCACCAACGTGAAGACAGTTTGTACACAATGTAAAGTGTTTGTATTGTGGTGGAAATGTTCCAGAAATGTGTGCATAATGCAAAATGAACACGTATCAACCAGCAAGTACAGGTATTATATGCGTTTGTGTGACTGTCCGCTCTCGGGTTGTTGACGTTCTCCATGGGCTTCATGTCTCTGTTGTTTACTTGGTGTCTCTCGTATACTCGTTCTCTCATGTTTACTCATTCTCTTTCATTTATTCGTTCTCTCATTTACTCATTTTCTCGTTCTCCCTTGTTTACAATGACGTCTAAGGGTAGTTGTGATAACAAGAGATGTAAGCCTCTTTAACCCTTTGAGGGTTTCGGACGTACTAGTACGTCTTACGCTCAGGGGTTTTTGATGTACTAGTATGCATAAATTCTAGCGCCGTCAAATCTCGCGGGAAAAGGCTGGTAGGCCTCCATATGAAAGAATGGGTCTATGTGGTCAGTGTGCACAGTATAAAAAAAATCCTGCAGCACACAGTGCATAATGAGAAAAAAAAAAACTTTCACCGTTTTTTTGGCATAAAACAGCGACTTTGCACTGTATTTTCGTATGGTATTTATTGTTGTATTCTAGTTTTCTTGGTCTCATTTTATAGAATGGAATGCATATCACAGAAATTGAGATGATTTACACTGGTTTTACAATGAAAAGTACCTTGAAATTGAGCTCAAATTAGCAGAAATGTTCGATTTTTACCAAAGTTCAAAAGTAAACAAATCATGCCAAGCGCCCAATACACGTCAACTGGTGAGTCTAACATTCTTTTGCAAGTGTGCCAATATGATTTATATTATTTTTTACACTAATGCAGTAGTCTGCATAACAGTAAATCTTCTATTTTTCGTGAGAATAAAAATTCAAAGTGGAAAGCAAAAGAATGTAAAAGGGGCCTTGAGACGTGACTAATGAACAGAAGAAATGTCGTTTTAGTGCCAGGAATGTATTTCTTGTTTGTTCTGGACCCTATTCGGAAATTGGCATTTTTTGAAATTTGTGTGAAATTGGCAAAATTGCTAAATTCTGACCACTGTATTGGATAGTTGAAAATGGTAAATGGGTGGTTTCTTGCACTCATTCAATAGAAAAAATGTAGTTCTAGCGAAATATTCATGTTTTTTGTCGACTAGTACAGAGGAATTGGCCAAAAATGGGGCTCAGATTGGGCAAAATCGCCGATGCGTAAACATCGCCGAGACCGCTAACTTCGTGAGAGCATAATTCCGTAAGTTTTCCATCAAATCTCATAATTTTGGTGTCATTATGATCGGGAAAAGATTCTCTATCTTTTCATGAGATTTTTTTTTTTTTTTTTTAAATTTGGCCGACCCTGAGAACGAGTTTCTGAGAGGGCCTGTCGACCCTCAGAAAGTTAAGCCTTTCAGGGTCAAGACCCCTGATCTCAAACTTGCTCTCAGGCCAAAGAATTTTCAAAAGAAAAAAAATTATGAAATGATAATCTTTTTCCAAAGGTAATGAAACAAAAGTATGAAATTTGATGGAAAACTTATGGAATTACGCTCTCGTAAAGTTAGCAGTCTCGGAGAGATTTGTGCATTGGTGATTTTGCTCATTCCATCGAGTGAGTGCAAGAAACTACCAATTTATCTATTTCAACTGCCCAATAAAGTGATCAGAAAAAATGTAATTTCACACAAAATTCGAAGACTGCCCATTTAAAAATAGGGTCCAGAATAAACAATGTAGATATTCCTGGCACTAAAAAACATTTCCTCTGTTTCTTAGTCACGTCTCCAGGCCCCTCTTATATTACGTCTGCTTTCCATTTTGAATTTTTATTCGCACAAAAAATAGAAGATTTACTGTTATGCAGACTACTGCATTGTTGTAATAATGTGTATAAATAATATCAGTGCATTCCTAAATGTGCATTAGACTGGCCAGTTGGATGCATATTGAACATATGACATCACTTGAGTACTCTGGAATATCGGTAAAATTTAAACATTTCCGCTATTTTGAGCTCAATTTCAAGCTACTTTCAGTCCTGAAACCAATCAAAATCATCTTAATTTCTGTAATATATCTTCCATTCAGTCAAATGAGATCAAGAAACTGAGAATACAACAATAAAAATTATACAAAAATACACCACAAAGCTGCTGTTTTAAATCCAAAAACACGGTCGTAGTTTTTTCTCATGCACTGCGTGCTGCAGGATTTCTTTTATGTTGTGCAAACCTACTGCATAGACCCATTCTCTCATATCTAAGCCCAAATTTACCACTCATGGCTTATCTGAGTGAGCTGAGCTCAAGGCATAGTACAACAATGGGACCGACACCAAAAAGGTTAAATGGCAAGTTAGAAATTATTCAACTCATTGAACAAGTTATGTCAGTGGCAGTAAACATCAAAATAATAATAATAAAAATAATAATAGCTGTGTGGCATTGTAAATTTCATATGTTATAGACATTTTCATTAATCCATCTATGACATTTTTTGTTTTTTTCAAAATTATGTAGGAAGCACATGACATAAACAAAATACAGTAGACCCTCATATTACATGGTAGTTACGTTCCTCAAAATGCCATGTTAAATAAATTCGTGTTATATAAACTGAAGAATTTGTGGAGGGAATAGGGTTACATTCCTGGGGGACACCCATCCCCCCCACCCCCCCAAAAAAGCCAAAAAACTTGTTTTTAGACATCCAGATCTTACAAAAATAAAAATGATAATGTTTTTGTTGCTTAAGACTACAGATGCAACAGAAATAATAATCTTTCTTTCAACACACCGGCCATATCCCACCGAGGCAGGGTGGCCCAACAGGAAAAACGAAAGTTTCTCCTTTTACATTTAGTAATATATACAGGAGAAGAGGTTACTAGCCCCTTGCTCCCGTCATTTTAGTTGCCTCTTACAACACACATGGCTTACGGAGGAAGAATTCTGTTCCACTTCCCCATGAAGGTAAGAGGAAATAAACAAGAATAAAAACTAGAATGAAAATAGAAGAAAACCCAGAGGGGTGTGTATATATGTGCTTGTACATGTATGTGTAGTGTGACCTAAGTGTAAGTAGAAGTAGCATGACATACCTGAAATCTTGCATGTTCATGAGACAGAAAAAAGGACACCAGCAATCCTACCATCATGTAAAACAATTACAGGCTTTTGTTTTACACTCACTTGGCAGGACGGTAGTACAGTGGAACCTCAAATATCGAACTTAATCCGTTCCAGGAGTTAGTTCTAAATTCGGAAAGTCTGAAAAGTGAAGCAATATTTCCCTTAAGAAATAATGGAAATACAATTAATCCGTTCCAGAAATCCAAAAATATTCACAAAAAAAAAAAAAAACATTTTTTAGAGATTAATTATAGTTTTACATACACACAACAAATATAGTGTTCAATTATGTATTAATAAATTTAAATAAACATATAAAATAACATTTTACTTACTTTATTGAAGATTGGTGATGGCATCTGGAAGATAGGGAGGAGGAGTGAGGGAGTTGGGGTTAGTGTTTGGAAGAAGAATCCCCCTCCATAAGGACTTTAGTTATCAAAGCCCTCTCTGGGGTTACTTCGCTTCTCTGTCTTTTAATGCCACTAGGACCAGCTTGAGAGTCACTGGACCCCTGTCTCACAAAATAACTGTCCACAGTCCTCTGTTTCTGGCATCTCTTTAATATTTCCCTAAAATGGGACATGGTTCTGTCACTGAACTTGTTGCAAAGATGGCTTGTTTCAGCTTGCTCAGGGTGGTACTTCTCCAAAAACATTTGGACATCATTCCACTTGAACATAATTCCACTTCTGTATTATTTCCTTCTTCACATCTATGGTGTTTCTCACTTTCTTTTCCACAGGGGTACCACTAGCAAGTTTCTTTGGGCCCATTGTAGCTTATTTCACAGTCCCACAAGCACTAAACACAATGAAATAATCGTAAAATGTTTGAATGAGAGCACAAGTTAGTGTTCACTCGAGCATCAACAAAACCAGACTGGCTCATGGCACCTATGTAGGGACGCAGACAGAGTGGGCTGCCGGACAGGTCCGGTACCCAGCGGTTCGAAAATAGGGGCGAGTTCGATAATAGGGACAAAGTTGGTTGGAAAAAAGGATTCTATTTTTGAAGAGTTCGATAAGCGATACGTTCGAAATTTGAGGTTCTACTGTACCTCCCTGGGCAGTAGCTGTCTGCCAACCTACTTCCCATTAGAAATAATAATATTTACCTTAAATTGTGGTTGCTGGTGTATGTCAGTGATTGTGAAGAGAGTGGAGATGCATGGTGTGGCCCTACTGGGTTGAGGTGGATGGTTGTTGGTTGTCGGCAGGAGTGGATGGTTGTGGTTGTGGTTCTAAAGTCGATGGTTGTATTGAAATGTGCATAAATTCTGTAATGGATCTCTGGCTTCTTTTACCCTGCAGTGCATTATACATTATTCCAGAAGCTTGGTACTGCCAGGTTGGAGTCAGAGCCCATTGATGCAACTAGTTTTTTCATCATTTTTGTTGTGTAGTTACTCTTGAATGACTTAATAACTCCCCAAGCCAGTGGTTGTATTAAAGATGTATTTGGAGGTAAAAATATAAATTTTAGATGTGGGGTCACATCCAGCAAAGCTTCTGGATGAGTAAGGGAATTATCAAGAATGAAGAGAGCCCTGAATGCAAGGTTCTTGTGCAGGTAAAACTAGACTTCAGTAATAAAGTGATGCTTAAACCAGTCAATAAATACAGTGGACCCCCGATTAACGATATTTTTTCATTCCATAAGTATGTTCAGGTGCCAGTACTGACCGAATTTGTTCCCATAAGGAATATTGTGAAGTAGATTAGTCCATTTCAGACCCCCAAACATACACGTACAAACGCACTTATGTAAATACACTTACATAATTGGTCACATTAGGAGGTGATCGTTAAGCGGGGGTCCACTGTATTTCCTCTGTCATCCATGCTGACTGGTTTGACCTCCAAATTACTGGTAAGGTGTTTTTATCTGCACCTTTCAGAGCACAAGGACTCTTAGTGTGGTAAATAACCGTGGGCTTACATTTGATATCGCTTGATGCATTACCGCAAAGGAGCAAGGTGAAGTGATCCTTTGCTGCCTTGAAGCCCGGTGCAGCCCCATGAAGACAGTGGTCTCACCCACAGCCAGGCCGCAGCCTGAGCTAGGAAAATATCCCATGAGCGACGCTCCAAATTTTTTGCCCTTCCGCAAACTGAACCATGTTAAGTTAATTTTACGAAGTGTTGTGTAAAATTATGCTGCAATTTTTCAGTAGTGTAATAACCAAAATGTGCCAAATAAATCTGTAATATGAGGGTGTATTGTATATACAGTCATAGTAAAACAAATTAACATAATTGTGAGGTGTTGTATTCAGGCAAGCTACCATACCTGGCTTCTTACAATACTACTCACCTCTCACCCTACATTACCCCTTTGGCTGTCGCAACCCCAAATCCTGAGGTGTCTCCTGGCGTCGCAAAATATTTGAAAAAAAAAAAAAAACTTATGAAAAAATAGAGAATCTTTTCTTATGAAAAAATAGAGAATCTTTTCCCAATGGTAATGACACCAAAAGTATGAAAGTTGATAGAAAACTTACGGAATTGCGCTCTCGCAAAGTTAGCGATCTCGGCGACATTTACACCTACTTTGAGCCCTATTTTCGGTCAATTCCATTGTTCCAGTCCACCAACTCGTAGCTATTTCTTTAGAACTCCATTTGTTCTATTGATTGAATACAAGAAACTGCCCATTTACTGATTTCAACTACCCAATAAAGTGGTCAGAAATTGGCAATTTGGCCAATTTCATGCAAATTAAAAAATATGTCAATTTCAAAATAGGGTCCAGAATGAACAATGCAGACATTCCTGGCACTAAAATAACATTTTCTCTGTTCATCAGTCACATCTCCAGGCCTCCCTGTTATAATCCTCTTGTTTTTTATTTTGAATTTTTATTCAGACAAAAAATAGAAGATTTACTGTTATGCAGACTACTGCAATATTGTAATAATTGTATAAATAACGTCAACCCATTTGTGACTGCATATTAGAAAGGCTAGTTGGACGTTTATTGAACAATGACGTTATTTGTTTACTCTTGAACATCGGCAAAAATCAAACATTTCTGCCACTTTGAGCTCCATTTCAAGATCCTTTTCATAGTAAAACCAATCAAAATCACTTCTGTTTCTATAACATGTTTTCCATCCTATCAAATTAGACCAAGAAAACAAGAATACAACCGTAAATACTATACCAAAATATACCTCAAATTCATCATTTTAATTCAAAAACACAGTTGGAGTTTTTTTTTTCTCCCATTATGCACTGCATGCTGCAGGATTTTTTTTTTTATACTGCACACACTGACCACACAGACCCATTCTCTCACATGTGGGCCTACCAGCTTTCTCCTGCTTGATTTGAAGCCGCTAGAATTTCTGAGTATACATATATATGTCGAACACATTGGCTCGTAAGACGTATATGTACGACCAAAACAGCCAAAGGGTTAAGACTACAAATATTTTAAGGTAAGTAATGAGCATACTCTATGTGCATTTTACATTTTTATTGTTTTTATGCCTGGTCTCAGACCGGGCCATGGGGGCATTGACCCCCGAAGCCCTCTCCAGGTAAACTCCAGCTCTTTTGCTAACTTAATATATGATAGTGTAAACATTTTATCAGGCATTTATACACATTTAACAGTGAAAAAGGGTGATTCACTTTATGGCAGTAGCTTGGAACCTAATCTGCCATATTTATTTATTTATTTATTTATTTATTTAGAAATTTTAGCATACAAACAGAGGTACAAAAAATACAGGTAAGAGCAGCATGCCAAAGCCACTTATATGCATAGCATTACGGGCTGGCTTAAAATTAACTTAAGATTAACTAAGCAATGATGAAATCAGTGATAAGACATTATTGTAAACAGATAACTATAAAATACAAATGAGTATTACAAAGACAGGTCCTATGGTTGCATGCATTGCTGTTCATTCAGTAGAATGGAGTATTCTGTTAGGTAGTGTATTTAAAAAAAATAACAAAGTTAGGTTATAAGCGGATTAGGTTCCTGTACATTGTTATTCAAGAAATGGTGTAAAATGTATTTTATTGTGTGATGATGGATTTAAATTGGAGGGCAAATGTTATATAGGAGAGACCTGGGACATGATTATGACAGAGGAAAGATTGCTTTAGTGGCCTGGAATTCCTAGAATGTTTATTTTGGACTCTTTTAAATTGAAATGATTTTTTTTATTATTAACACACTGGCCAATTCCCACCAAGGCAGGGTGGCCCGAAAAAGAAAAACTTTCACCATCATTCACTCTATCACTGTCTTGCCAGAAGGGTGCTTTACACTACAGTTTTTAAACTGCAACATTAACACCCCTCCTTCAGAGTGCAGGCACTGTACTTCCCATCTCCAGGACTCAAGTCCGGCCTGCCGGTTTCCCTGAATCCCTTCATAAATGTTACTTTGCTCACACTCCAACAGCCCGTCAAGTTTTAAAAACCATTTGTCTCCATTCACTCCTATCAAACACACTCACGTATGCCTGCTGGAAGTCCAAGCCCCTCGCACACAAAACCTCCTTTACCCCCTCCCTCCAACCTTTCCTAGGCCGACCCCTACCCCGCCTTCCTTCCACTACAGACTGATACACTCTTGAAGTCATTCTGTTTTGCTCCATTCTCTCTACATGTCCAAAGCACCTCAACAACCCTTCCTCAGCCCTCTGGACAACAGTTTTGGTAATCCCGCACCTCCTCTTAACTCCCAAACTACGAATTCTTTGCATTATATTCACACCACACATTGCCCTCAGACATGACATCTCCACTGCCTCCAGCCTTCTCCTCACTGCAACATTCATCACCCATGCTTCACACCCATATAAGAGCGTTGGTAAAACTATACTCTCATACATTCCCCTCTTTGCCTCCAAGGACAAAGTTCTTTGTCTCCACAGACTCCTCAGTGCACCGCTCACCCTTTTCCCCTCATCAATTCTATGATTCACCTCATCTTTCATAGACCCATCCGCTGACACGTCCACTCCCAAATATCTGAATACATTCACCTCCTCCATACTCTCTCCCTCCAATCTGATATCCAATCTTTCATCACCTAATCTTTTTGTTATCCTCATAACCTTACTCTTTCCTGTATTCACTTTTAATTTTCTTCTTTTGCATACCCTACCAAATTCATCCACCAACCTCTGCAACTTCTCTTCAGAATCTCCCAAGAGCAGTGTCATCAGCAAAGAGCAACTGTGACAACTCCCACTTTATGTGTGATTCTTTATCTTTTAACTCCACGCCTCTTGCCAAGACCCTCGCATTTACTTCTCTTACAACCCCATCTATAAATATATTAAACAACCACGGTGACATCACACATCCTTGTCTAAGGCCTACTTTTACTGGGAAATAATCTCCATCTTTCCTACATACTCTAACTCGAGCCTCACTATCCTCGTAAAAACTCTTCACTGCTTTCAGTAACCTACCTCCTACATCATACACCTGCAACATCTGCCACATTGCCCCCCTATCCACCCTGTCATACGCCTTTTTCAAATACATAAATGCCACAAAAACCTCTTTAGTCTTATCTAAATACTGTTCACTTATATGTTTCACTGTAAACACCCGGTCCACACACCCCCTACCTTTCCTAAAGCCTCCTTGTTCATCTGCTATCCTATTCTCTGTCTTACTCTTAATTCTTTCAATAATAACTCTACCATACACTTTACCAGGTATACTCAACAGACTTATCCCCCTATAATTTTTGCACTCTCTTTTGTCCCCTTTGCCTTTATACAAAGGAACTATGCATGCTCTCTGTCAATCCCTAGGTACCTTACCTTCTTCCATACATTTATTAAATAATTGCACCAACCACTCCAAAACTATCCCCACCTGCTTTTAACATTTCTATCTTTATCCTATCAATCCCAGCTGCCTTACCCCCTTTCATTTTACCTACTGCCTCACGAACTTCCCCCACAGTCACAACTGGCTCTTCCTAACTCCTACAAGATGTTATTCCTCCTTGCCCTATACATGAAATCACAGCTTCATCAACATTTAACATTTCCTCAAAATATTCCCTCCATCTTCCCAATACCTCTAACTCTCAATTTAATAACTCTCCTCTCCTATTTTTAACTGACAAATCCATTTGTTGTCTAGGCTTCCTTAACTTGTTAATCTCACTCTAAAAGTTTTTCTTATTTTCAACAAAATTTGTTAATAACATCTCACCCACTCTCTCATTTGCTCTTTTTACATTGCTTCACCACTCTCTTAACCTCTCTTTTTCTCCATATACTCTTCCCTCCTTGCATCACTTCTACTTTGTAAAAACTTCTCATATGCTAACTTTTTCTCTCTTACTACTCTCTTTACATCATCATTCCACCAATCGCTCCTCTTCCCTCCCGCACCCACTTTCCTGTAACCACAAACTTCTGCTGAACACTCTAACACTACATTTTTAAACCTACCCCATACCTCTTCGACCCCATTGCCTATGCTCTCATTAGCCCATCTATCCTCCAATAGCTGTTTATAACTTACCCTAACTGCCTCCTCTTTTAGTTTACAAACCTTCACCACTCTCTTCCCTGATGCTTCTATTCTCCTTGTATCCCATCTACCTTTTACTCTCAGTGTAGCTACAACTAAAAAGTGATCTGATATATCTGTGGCCCCTCTATAAACATGTACATCCTGAAGTCTACTCAACAGTCTTTTATCTACCAATACATAATCCAACAAACTACTGTCATTTTGCCCTACATCATATCTTGTATACTTATTTATCCTCTTTTTCTTAAAATATGTATTACCTATAACTAAACCCCTTTCTATACAAAGTTCAATCAAAGGGCTCTCATTATCATTTACACCTGGCACCCCAAACTTACCTACCACACCCTCTCTAAAAGTTTCTCCTACTTTAGCATTCAGGTCCCCTACCACAATTACTCTCTCACTTGGTTCAAAGGTTCCTGTACATTCACTTAACATCTCCCAAAATCTCTCTCTCTCTCCTCTACATTCCTCTCTTCTCCAGGTGCATACACGCTTATTATGACCCACTTTTCTCATCCAACCTTTACTTTAATCCACATAATCCTTGAATTTACACATTCATATTCTCTTTTCTCCTTCCATAACTGATCCTTCAACATTACTGCTACCCCTTCCTTAGCTCTAACTCTCTCAGATACTCCAGATTTAATCCCATTTATTTCCTCCCACCGAAACTCCCCTACCCCCTTCAGCTTTGTTTCGCTTAGGGCCAGGACATCCAACTTCTTTTCATTCATAACATCAGCAATCATCTGTTTCTTGTCATCCGCACTACATCCACGCACATTCAAGCATCCCAGTTTTATAGTTTTTCTTCTTCTCTTTTTTAGTAAATGTCTACAGGAGAATGGGTTACTAGCCCATCGCTCCCGGCATTCTAGTCGCCTCATACGACACGCATGGCTTACGGAGGAAAGATTCTTTTCCACTTCCCCATGGATACTGAAATGATACTGTATTGAATTAGTATCAGCTGTAAACATCGAATTTTCTATAGTTTTAAGTAGGTTGGTAGACAGCATCCACCCAGGGAAGTACTACTACCCTGCCAAATGAGTGTGCAATGGAAACCTGTAATTATTTTACACAACAGTAGGATTGCTGTTGTCTTTTGTATCTGCTTCATAAACAGGTACAAGTTATCACTGCTACTTACACCTAGTTCATACTGTACATGCAGTTGTGTATATACATGTATGTGTATATACACTCAACTGAGTTTCTTTTCAATTTATTAATAGTTCCTGTCCTTGTAGTGTTTCCTTTCACCTCCATGGGAAAATGGAGATGAATGCTTCTTCTGTAAGCAATGCATGTGGTAAAATAATAATAATAATAATAATAATAATAATAATAATAATAATAATAATAATAATAATAATAATAATTTATTTTTTAACACATTGGCCGTTTCCCACCAAGACAGGGTGGCCCAAAAAAGAAAAACTTTCATCATCATTCCTGCCATCACTGTCTTGCCAGAGGTATGCCTACACTACAGTTATAAAACCAACATTAACACCCCTCCTTCAGAGTGCAGACACTGTACTTCCCATTTCCAGGACTCAAGTCCGGCCTGCCGGTTTCCCTGACTCCCTTTATAAATGTTATCCTGCTTACAGCACGTCAAGTCCTAAAAACCATTTGTCTCCATTCGCTCCTGTCTAACACGCTCATGCACTCTTGCTGGAAGTCCAAGCCCCTCGCACACAAAACCTCCTTTACCCCTCTCCCTCCAACCTTTCCTAGGCTGACCCCTACCCTGCCTTACCTCCACTTAAGATTTGTATACTCTCAAAGTCATTCTATTTCACTCCATCCTCTCTACTTGTCCAAACCATCTCATTAACCCCTCTTCAGCCCTCTGGATAATAGTTTTGGTAATCCCACACCTGGTGTTTAAAATGTTGACTGATTTGTGTGTGAGTCTACTTGTAGTCATGTACATGAGTGTGCAGTGAATAGGTTGATGGGTGAGTGAGTTGGATGTGTTGCCTCACTTTAAAAAGTTTTGTCCGTGCTGATTACATCTTTTTTTTTTTATTGCAGGCTGCCAAACAACAACTTGTAGAGATAGTAGTGGTGTTCAACATTAAGGTGACTTTGAGTGATGTATTTGCACGGTGCTCCAAATGTAACTCAGATTCTTATATGTGTGTGCCTGCTTCTGTACTTATTACATTGTCTGCAAAGACCTATAAAGGTTTCTGGGGTAAAACAGTAAAAGATGAATGGGTTGAGTGCCAAGGAGGATGTATTAATCTTGCAACTGGTCGTTCTAGATCTGGAGTTTTGATTCAAGTGGAACCTGTACCTGATTCTGTATTGCAAAGCATCGAAGTGTTTTACATATGTTGTCAGTGTGGAAAATGCTATTGGGAGGGATCACATCATAGCAGAATTGTAAGTGGAAGATTAAAGGATATTATTGAAGATGACAAACTAGTTAATAGTGCTGATAATAGAAAAATTCTTAGACAGATAAGTGAAAAGGAAGCAGAGGATGAAGCCACTGTACAAGCTGTGGATGAACCCAAAATGGTTACTATTCCTTTATCACTTAATGATTCGTCTGCAAGTTCTGATGCTTTAAGTGATACTGTGAATTAATGAGCAATATCCAAGCATCTAATTAAGTAATAAAGTGTAGATATAAGACAGAAAGTATTATTTATAGCAAAGTATTTGATATTTGTATTTTGATATCTCATAATAATATAGGAAAAATTTCCTTTTAGTTGTATATACAGTACTTGTAGGTATGCATTGACATTGTGTGATTTGTATGACTTACTACATTGTATGCTGTTATTCTTTTACCATTTCTTACTAATAAGAATCATTCTTTGTTCAGATCATTAGGCATTGATCTGTATATTATTCACTTAATAAGCTTCAGTTTTATTTATTATTTATGAAAATTGTTTTATTTTTTCTTGTACAAGAAGTTCTTGCTTAACGTTTCGTTATAACGTTGATGAAAAAAAATCGATTCCTGGCCGAGGCCATTGTCTGTGTGGAGTTTGTATGTTCTCTCCATGTCTGCATGGGTTTTCTCCAGGTACTCCAGTTTCCTCCCACATCCCAAAGATGTACACATTAGGTTAATTGGCACATCTAAATTGTCCCATTATGAGTGAGTGTGGGTGTGGGTGCGCCCTGCAATGGAATGACGTCCTGTCCAGGGTTGGTTCCTGCCTTGTGCCCTGAGCTACTGAGATAGGCTCCAGCCACCCATGACCCTGAACTGGAATAAGTGGGTTGGAAAATAAATGAATACAAATTATTGTAAAATAAAAATTCATAAATTATATAGTACAGTGGACCCTCGACCAGCGATGGCATCGATTAACGATAAATCTGACTAGCGATACATTTTATCGCAAAAATTTTGCCTCGATTAGCGCTAAAAAACTCGACCAACACTATTCCTTCCGTCTGAGACGCGTCCACTTCTGGCCAGTGTTTACAAGCCAGCCAGCCACCGCGGTTGCTTCCAAGCATACAATCAGAACATTTCATATTATCACAGCCTTTTTAGTGATTGCACCTGCAAAATAAGTCACCATGGGCCCCAAGAAAGCTTCTAGTGCCAACCCTACAGCAAAAAGGGTGAGAATTACTATGGATATGAAGAAAGAGATCATTGCTAAGTATGAAAGTGGAGTGCATGGCTCCGAGCTGGTCAGGCTGTACACAAAACCCCAATCAACCATCGCTACTATTATGGCCAAGAAAACGGCAATCAAGGAAGCTGTTGTTGCCAAAGGTGCAACTATGTTTTCGAAACTGAGATCGCAAGTGATAGAAGATGTTGAGAGACTGTTATTGGTATGGATAAACGAAAAACAGATAGCAGGAGATAGCATCTCTCAAGCGATCATATGTGAAAAGGCTAGGAAGTTGCATGACGATTTAATTAGAAAAATGCCAGCAACTAGTGGTGATGTGAGTGAATTTAAGGCCAGCAAAGGTTGGTTTGAGAGATTTAAGAATCGTAGTGGCATACATAGTGTGATAAGGCATGGTGAGGCTGCCAGTTTGGACCAAAAACCAGCTGAAAAATATGTGCAGGAATTCAAGGAGTACATAGACAGTGAAGGACTGAAACCTGAACAAGTGTTTAATGGTGACACTGACAATGTTGTGAAACACGTTAGGAATGTCATAAAGGAACAGGAGGTACAGGCCTCTATGGGCAGATATGTTGTGCGACAGAGGTCCAGTGACTCTCAAGCTGGTCCTAGTGGCATTAAAAGAAGGGAAGTAACCCCGAAAAAGGACTTGCCACCTCAAGTCCTAATGGAAGGGGATTCCCCTTCTAAACACTAAGACCATCAACACACTCCCCTCTTCCCATCCCATCAATCATCACCAGATCTTCAATAAAGGTAAGTGTCATGTAACTGTGCATGTCTTCTTCAGTTTGTGTGTATTAAAATTAATATTTCATGTGTTAAATTTTTTTTTTCAATACTTTTGGGTGTCTTGCACGGATTAATTTGATTTCCATTATTTCTTATGGGGAAAATTAACTTGACTAACGATTATTTTGACTAACGATGAGCTCTCAGGAACGGAATAATAGCGTTAGTCGAGGGTCCACTGTATATGATAATCATACAAATGCATGACAATAAACAATGCAGTACAAATGCACTTAGCAAGCCTGCCATATTTGTTATTGTTGGTTTTTGAACTGCATGGTGGTAAGATGTGTTCTTTACAATTTTTGCTTTGCAAACATTTATTCCTTGATTTAACCCTGTTTCAATGAGTGCTAAAGGTGCACTGCACCCCTGATGTTGATATCAATTAGCCTATGGTAAAATTGTTTCATTATATGTCGTTTCGCTGAAAGTCACAGTTTCCAAGAACCTGTTGAAGATGTTAAGTGAGGACTTAGTGTATTATTTACATAATATATTTGTCACAATTTTTAATAATGACTTTAAAATTATTTGCATCTTTTATCAGTATATTCTAAGCTAGATTTTTAGATTGTTTTAGCCAAATAAAAACTAGAATATTATAAGTGCCTGTATATGAAATAATACATATAGTTAATAATGAGGGAAAAAATGATAACAGAAGCTAAGGATATAGTATGTGGAGAGGATTGTGGCTAATTGTACAGTATTACAAAGAGTTTACAGTTTTACAGAATAATTACTGTAACTGTTTGGTATATCAACTTTTTTTTTTAGGAGGGGGGATATTTTTTGTATTGCTGCACTTTCAATATATGTAAAAGAAGGGAGGAAATTATGTACTAGTGGGTAGCTACATGCCCCATTCTATATGCAGTATTGTGTTATTTTGGAATGTCATATCATGGATATGGTATACCATATGGATAGGGTATACCCATATCCATGATATGAGTATACCATTGAGGTTCCCCTAACAAAGCCTTTGACTATTCCATAGGATGTGACCTGCCACAAAAGGCTCAGTATTGTGACTGGAACAATACACAAATAACCCAAACATAGGAGGAGAGACTTATGACTATGTTTTGGTCCGACTTCAACCGTTTACTAGTCACATTACCACACGAGAGTGAGGGAGCCAGTATATATAGGTGAGGGGGACAGGGACGAGACAAAGAGAGGAAAACAGAAGAAAGTGGAGTAATACTGGTAAAGGTAATGCATTACTTCTACCACTACTCCACTTCCTCCTTTCTTTGTCCTGTTCCTGTCCTCATCAAAGGTTCTGTCTTCTATATGTGGGTTATTTGTGTATACTACCACTCAACTACTCAATACCTCTTAAGTGAAAGGACAACAGGTGTATGGAAATTGGTTCATATGAACTGTAACTTTATTTCTTAATACAATATGATGGCTTCGAAAAAATATTTACCATATAATCATCACAGATATAAACTTTGCAAATATGTATTATATTTAAATTCATGGATGCTGGGGATGAGAAAAACATTTATAACTTGTTTGGATATGCAAAAATTATAAATGCACTGTTATGATTTGCATTGTGAAATTCAGTAATGACCAATTATTTACACATTGAAATACAGTATTTTTAAATATGTAGTTCTTTTCAACCAGATATGTTTATCTGTGAAATTTATTATTGTAATTGTATTAATCTCTCTTGACTGCACTGTTATGATTTGCATTGTGAAATTCAGTAATGACCAGTTATTTACACACTGAAATACAGTACTTTTTATATAGTTCTTTTCAACCAGATATGTTTATCTGTGAAATTTATTACTGTAATTGTATTATTCTCTTTTTGATTATTAGCATAGAACTCAAAACAATGGTCTTGTAAATATAAGTTAACCACAGTGATTGAACATTTTTTCATTCCATATATGATTTAATTAGATGAATTGAAATAAATTTATATTCAGCTGAATACTCATAATGTATTTTGCAGAGAAATTTAGTATTAATTGTGATGAAATTAAGACACATGTGCAACATCTGGGTATCTTTATTGTAGACGTTTCACCATCCAGTGGCTTTATCAATACAAATTCCAGGACATAACTTGAAGATAGTAGAACTATGTACAGAAGATGAGGTAATCAGTCCCTCAACCTAGGAGTGATTACCTCATCTTCTGTACATAGTTCTACTGTCTTCAAGTTATGTCCCGGAATTTGTATTGATAAAGCCACTGGATGGCGAAACGTCTACAATAAAGATACCCAGATGTTGCACATGTGTCTTAATTTCATCTTGTCGGTATTGTATACCATTCTTGTACAGTATTAATTGTAGATTGTATTTCATGAAACTCTAAACCTATGTGGATCATTCATCACAAAGCATGGTGGAGTCTTGATCATGTATACCCTAATTGCAGCCCAGCCTCTAGTCTCCGATCAGTCGGTGTAAGTGATCACCCTCAAATAATCATCAAGATTTGCCATTAACCCTTAAACTGTCCAAATGTAGATCTACATTTTTTCAACATTTGAAAGTATGTAAAAAAAAGTAGATCTTCTTTTCTTTTTTTTACATTTGAAAACATGTAAAAAAAACTTTGATCTACTTTTTTTTTTGTTATATTTGAAAATATTAAAAAAAAACGTAGATCTACTTTTGGAGCACTACACATGTGAACGTAAATTTGTTTGGACAGTTTAAGGGTTAACTTTTAGAGGTAAAATAAATTTTTTTAACAATCTTACAGTTGAGTTTTATATAAGAGCTGATTTTGATTTAGTATGACATCCTGGTGGTTTCTTGTATAAGAGCCCTCACAAGAAGTGAGATGCACTGTTTAAATACTGTTTCATTATGTGCTTCATCTGACAGTCTTTAACCCTTTGACTGTTTACGACATATAAATACGTCTTACGAGCCAATGTTTCTGACGTATTTATAAGCACAAATTCTAGCGGCTTCAAATCAAGCGGGAAAGGCCTGGTAGACCTACATGAGAGAGAATGGGTCTCAGTGGTCGGTGTGCACCCTGTGAAAAAAATCTGGGACCCAGCGGTGCATTGTGGGAATGCCATCTTGTTAGTCCATTTTCACCATGCCTCTCGGTAAGAAGTTCCTCACTCCTCGGCGGATTGGAGGTCTTTTGTTCCCAAGTGATAGCTCTAACAGTGATGAAAATGTCAGTGACAGTGAATTCCAGGGTTTTGAAGCGAGTGTTACCGGAAAAAGTGCCCAGGATAACGTAATTAGTGATGAAAACCCAGATGACCCACAACCTTCCACCTCTGGTGCTGGGCCGGCTTGTTCACATTCACGTTCGCCTGTACCAGGACGAAAGAGGAAACTATTTGGTCGTGTACAACACCCAGATGTTAGCAGTGAATGTGATAGTGATAGTGATTTCAAGGCCATTGAAAGCAGTTCTAGTGACAGTGAGGGTGAATATTCCCCAGTGAAGCGGCAGTATGTACGACGTAGCATGCGGTCTGGTAGTGTTTCATATGTTGTTCCAAGGGGAAGGAGAAACTCTGGGAGCACATCCCGTGGCCCTACACCTTGACCTGATATTGAAGATGATGGTATTGTAACGATGGATATGAATGATGTGAGTGAGGGAGCAGGCAGTGGTGGTGATAGTGAGGGTGGCACGGCCCATGTGGCACCATCAGCGGGCCACGCTACTACCCACGCTGCTGACTCTGCACAACAACCAGCCTCACCCGACCCCACACTCCCACAACCTGCACAACCACAACCTGCACAACCATAACCTGCACAACCACAACCACGGTACAATATCCAGACCCCACCAGCAGACCGCATCTGGGATTGGCAGGACGGTGACGAGTTTGTTCCCAGTCCCCATGACTTTGATGAAACACAAAGTGGAATAAAGCCATCATGTCCACTTGGGAACAATGCCAGTGAACTGGACTGCTTTGAGTTATTCTTCGATGAACCCCTGATGGACATCATTGTCAGGGAAACAAACACATACTGTGATTACACCATGGCAAATACAATTCTCTCACCAAAATCATGGCTACACAAGTGGAAGGAGACAACTGTGGCAGAAATGTACCTGTTTTTTGCCACAATAATGCTTATGCCACATGTGTATAAGCACACTGTCACCACATACTGGGCAACAGAACGCCTGATTTCAACTCCAGGTTTTAATGACATTATAGGTGTCAATCGTATCCTGATACTGTTACGTATGTTACACTTTTCAGACAAAACCAGGCCTGACAGAAGCGACAGGTTATATAAGATAAGAAATGTGTTTATGTACCTGAAACAAAAGTGCTGCATGTATTTTTATCCCTTCAGGAAGCTTGTTATTGATGAGTCCTTGATTTTATTCAAAGGAAGAGTCTCATTCAAGCAATATATACCAAGCAAGAGGAAACGCTTTGGTATAAAGCTATTTGTACTGTGCGATTGCAGAAGTGGTCTAGTTTTGGATATCATTGTGTACACTGGCAGTAATACTTTGAGAGATACCATGAAGTTATTGGGTATCTCTGGTGATGTGGTTCGAACAATGATGGAACCATATCTTGGTAAGGGGCATATGTTATTTACTGATAACTGGTACACAAGCCCCTTACTCAGTGATTTCTTGTGAGTGAACTTGACAGGCGTGTGTGGCACAGTGTGTCATAATCGTAAACATGTGCCAAGGTTCGATGCTGGCACTCGCAGAGGTGAGGTGCAAGCCTTTGCTGCCAATGACATCATGGCATTTCGGTGGCATGACAAATGTGATGTCACATTATTGACATCAGTTCACCGAAACGAAATGGTACACAGTGGCAGGCACAACAGAGAGACCAGTGAACCCATTCTAAAGCCTGCAGCTGTCATGGACTACAACCTCAATATGCACTTAGTGGACAAATGTGACATGCAGATTGGGTTTGCAGACTGTGTACGCAAGAGTTATAAGTGGTATATAAAACTTTTTTCCATCTTGTTGATATCTCTATGCTGAATGCTTATAACATATACAAGTTGAAGACCAAGAAAACACCAAAATATGGTGAATTTTGCTTGTCAGTAATCAGACAAATAATTGCAAAGTACCAAGGAGCAACACCTGCAGTAGACCAGCACCCACGAAATTACCAACACATGTCATCTCGTTTCAGGCCTGGTGATCACTACCCCATGCAACTGCCTCCTACTACTGCCAAGAAAAATGCTCAGAAGAGGTGTTATGTATGTACACATACCACAAAACGCCCACAAACACGCAGAGACACTCGTTTTATGTGTGAGGAGTGTCAAGTGCCCCTCTGCATATACCCATGTTTCAAAGAGTTCCACAAGCTGCAGCAGTTCTAGGAACGTGTTTAGTGACTGTACATATGTATATATATTATGGAACAATAGTAATAAACATTGTTTTGTATTGTTTGTTTGTGTAAACAAAGTGTATACACAAACTAATAGTGATAAAGTTTGTTCTGTTATTGTGTTGTAAATAATGAGTGTATATTTGAACAATGCACCTTACATTGGTCTCACAGGCCACATAAGTTACCTGGAACAGAAAAATATTGAAAAATGCCAGAAACCTTTGAATTAGAGTAAATAAAAGAATACCGGGTGGGCGGCAGTCGCCGCTGTTGCCGTACGCACGTCACTTTCTGCAAACTTTGTGGCTCTGTATCTCGGTAAGTAGTGATGGCAAAAAATTTTTTTTTAGGCTTAAAACACTCAGAAAAATATTCCTAACATTTTCATAAGAATTTTTTTATTTTTTTCGAATATTTGGCGACATAGAATGACAGTTTCAGAGAGGGGCCTGAAACAGTCAAAGGGTTAATGCTGTTGCAGTGCCATAGTCTTCAAGAAAACTGATAAGAACATAAAGATGGAACACTGCAGCAGGCCTATTGACCCATGCTAGGCAGGTCCAAGCCACACCTGCTTAACCCTTAAATGGTCCAAACGTATATATACGTTTTTTCAACATCTGAAAGTATGTTAAAAAATGTAATCTTTTTTTTTGTTTTACATTTGAAAACGTGTAAAAAAAACTTTTATCTACATTTTTTTTGTTACATTTGAAAATATGTAAATAAAAGTAGATCTACTTTTGTAGCAATACGAATTTGAACGCCGATTTGTTTGGACCGTTTAAGGGTTAAAAAGGAAGGAGCACTGCTGCAGGCCTAAATTCAAATTCATTTATTTCTTTGCAAGTAGCACATTGAGATTATAGTTTTACAATAATGGGTTGCGGTGCAAAGAGAGCCTCTATTATGCCTAGGCATTATGGGCTGACTTTATTTAACGGCTTACTGACTACTTATCACTAAAGAAATTATCATAGTTGTACAGTATTTCTATTAATTATAAGTGAACCTAATTTATACTAATGGGCCTATTGGCCCAAGCTAAGCAGGTCCAACTCACACACTCTCATGTATTTGTCTAACCTATTTTTAAAGCTACACAAGGTGTTTTAGCTTGATGCTACTCTATTACCAAACCAATGCTTCCCTATATTCTTTCTAAATCTAAATTTTTCCAAATTGAACTCACTGCTATGAGTCCTGTCTTGGTTGGATATTTTTAGCAAGTTATTTACTTTTTTTTTTTTTTTTTTTTTTTTCAACAAGTCGGCCGTCTCCCACCGAGGCAGGGTGACCCAAAAAAAAGAAAGAAAATCCCCAAAAAGAAAATACTTTCATCATCATTCAACATTTTCACCACACTCACACATTATCACTGCTTTTGCAGAGGTGCTCAGAATACAACAGTTTAGAAGCATATATGTATAGAGATACACAACATATCCCTCCAAACTGCCAATATCCCAAACCCCTCCTTTAAAGTGCAGGCATTGTACTTCCCATTTCCAGGACTCAAGTCCGACTATATGAAAATAACCGGTTTCCCTGAATCCCTTCACTAAATATTACCCTGCTCACACTCCAACAGATCGTCAGGTCCCAAGTATCATTCGTCTCCATTCACTCCTATCTAACACGCTCACGCACGCTTGCTGGAAGTCCAAGCCCCTCACCCACAAAACCTCCTTTACCCCCTCTTTCCAACCCTTTCGAGGACGACCCCTACCCCTCTTTCCTTCCCCTATAGATTTATATGCTTTCCATGTCATTCTACTTTGATCCATTCTCTCTAAATGACCAAACCATCTCAACAACCCCTCTTCTGCCCTCTGACTAATGCTTTTATTAACTCCACACCTTCTCCTAATTTCCACACTCCGAATTTTCTGCATAATATTTACACCACACATTGCCCTTAGACAGGACATCTCCACTGCCTCCAACCGTCTCCTCGCTGCTGCATTTACCACCCAAGCTTCACATCCATATAAGAGTGTTGGTACTACTATACTTTCATACATTCCCTTCTTTGCCTCCATAGATAACGTTTTTTGACTCCACATATACCTCAACGCACCACTCACCTTTTTTCCCTCATCAATTCTATGATTAACCTCATCCTTCATAAATCCATCCGCCGACACGTCAACTCCCAAGTATCTGAAAACATTCACTTCTTCCATACTCCTCCTCCCCAATTTGATATCCAATTTTTCTTTATCTAAATCATTTGATACCCTCATCACCTTACTCTTTTCTATGTTCACTTTCAACTTTCTACCTTTACACACATTCTCAAACTCATCCACTAACCTTTGTAATTTTTCTTTAGAATCTCCCATAAGCACAGTATCATCAGCAAAAAGTAACTTCCCTTAATTTATTCCTGTTTTAGATTTATACACTTCAATCATATCCTCCCCTAATTCTATTCCTGTCTAAAGAATGCAGATTCAGTGCCCTCAGTCTTTCCTTGTACGAAAGATTTCTGGTACATGGGATCAACTTTGTCATCGTTCTCTGTATGTTTTCCAGCATATTTATGTACATTCTGTAATATGGTGACCAGAACTGTGAAGCATGCTCTAATTGAGGCCTAACTAGCAATATGTAGAGTTGAAGAATAACCTGAGTACTCCTGTTATTTATACTTCATGATATGAAGCCAAGAATTTCTATTCGCTTTATTGCAAACACTTAAACACCCTTGTCTTGGATTTAGATTACTACTCACCAGAAGATTAAGATCTAAGATCTACATTATTATTATTTAGTTTATAAGTGCCATGGTTATTTACTTTTCCTAGGCTTAGGTCTTTACATTTCTTCTTCTTTCAACAAACCGGCCGTATCCCACCAAAGCAGGGTGGCCCAAAAAGAAAAACGAAAGTTTCTCTTTCCAACTTTAGTAATGTATACAGGAGAAAGGGTTACTAGCCCCTTGCTCCCGGCATTTTAGTTGCCTCTTACGACATGCATGGCTTACGGAGGAAGAATTGTGTTCCACTTCCTCATGGAGATAAGAGGAAATAAACAAGAACTAGTAATAAAATAGAAGAAAACCCAAAGGAGTGTGTATATGCATGCTTGTACATGCATGTGTGGTGTGACCTAAGTGTAAGCAGAAGTAGCAAGACGTACCTGAAATCCTACCATCATGTAAAACAATTACAAGCTTCTGTTTTACACTCACTTGGCAGGATGGTAGCACCTCCCTGGGTGGTTGCTGTCTACGAACCTACTGCCAAGGACTTTACATTTTTTTTTATTATGGTGACCAGATCTATTCAGCGGCCTCTCCTGCTACTCTCTCTAGCCTTAACCCCATTCATCACCAAGGATTACGTTTATGCCTTGGTGCTTTTCGCTCTTCCCTTGTTGAGAGCCTCTATGCAGAAGTGAATGTTCCATCCTTGTCTGATCGCCGTGATGCCCATTGCCTTCGCTACTATGTACGCTCTCACGATCTCCACAATCCTTCCATTTATAGAATGGTCACCGATATTAGTAGACATTCTTTATTTGTTCGCCGCCCCTGTTTGCTCCGTCCCTTTTCTCTTCGCCTACATTCGCTCTTGTCTTCTCTTCAGTTACCACCTTTATATGTTCATGTAGCATCTCACTTTTCCCTACCCCCCTGGGAAGTTCCAGCTGTTCGGGTCTGTTCTTTCTCACTCCCTTGCTCGAAAGCCCAACTGCCTACGGTGGCTTCCTGCTCTCTTTTTCTTGATCACTTCCACTCTCATTCTCATGCCATTGCTGTGTACACAGATGGCTCTAAGTCTTCAGATGGTGTCGGGTTCACAGCAGTGTTTCCGGACAGCGTCGTGCGAGGACATTTACTATCTTCGGCTAGCATTTTTACTGCTGAATTGTATGCCATTCTTGCAGCACTTATTCGTATCGCATCTATGCCTGTGTCATCATTTGTGGTAGTCTCAGACTCCCTTAGTGCTCTACAGGCTATACGAAAATTTGATACATCTCACCCCCTAGTTCTCCGTATCCAACTTTGGCTACGCCGTATTTCTACCAAGCATAAAGATATTGTTTTTTGTTGGGTCCCTGGTCATGTCGACGTACAGGGCAATGAACAGGCAGACACTGCTGCGCGGTCAGCAGTGCATGACCTACCAATTTCCTATAGAGGTGTTCCATTTCTGGACTATTTTGCTGCAATAGCTACCCACCTTCACACCCATTGGCAACAACGTTGGTCAACTCTGCTCGGTAACAAACTTCATTCTATTAAACCGAGCATAGGTTACTGGCCATCTTCTTGTCATCAGTGCCGAGGTTGGGAGACCACTCTCTCCCGCCTTCGCATTGGTCACACTCGTCTTACTCATGGGTATCTCATGGAGAGACACCCTGTTCCTCTCTGTGAGCAGTGTCAAGTTCCAGTATCGATTAGCCACATTCTGTTAGACTGCCCTCTCTATCAACGAGCATGCAGAATTTACCTCCAACGTGGTCTTCGTTCTACTACTCTCTCTTTACCTTCCCTTCTTGCTGATGGACCCTCCTTTAATCCTGACTCTCTCATTGACTTCTTGACAATGACTGATTTACTCCACAAACTCTGATGATGATACCTTTTGCACTCCCCTCAGCCCTTTCTAGTTCAGTCTCTTGCTGCCCTTTACCCTTTCACCATCCACTACCCCGCTGTTATCCGTAACCTATTACTCATCCATCTCCCTTTTGCCACCTGATGCCCTCGCTTCCTTCCTGCCCTGCAGCGCTGTATAGTCCTTGTGGCTTAGCGCTTCTTTTTTATTATAATAATAATAATAATAATTTAATAGCATGGACATCACAATTTCAATGACCTTGTAACCCACAGCATACCTACATGTCCTTGAGATTGCGAACACTGTACTTGTACTTACTGTCTCCAGGACTTGAATTCAATTAACAAATTTTCCCAAATTCCTTCAAACTGTTATGATCACCATTAATTTTTTACTCTGTTTTTGAATAGACTTTACATAAGATGGACTGTTTTAATGGCTGATTAAATCTCTCCAGTCTTAATAACCAATTACTGTACTGTATAAACATTTCTTAACAATGTAAAAATTAGACTGAATTGAGCATATAAAAAAAGTTTGCACATTTCCAGTAAATATGAAAGAGAGTCAAATTAAAGTTTCACGTCACTTGATCTTAAAAAAAAAAAAATGACAACTTGGTCTAACATTGCTTGAAGGTTTTTGCCAGGAACTATTTTTCCATGCAAAGAATTTGAAACTCTGTACCTTCCAAGAAAAAATTAAAAATCATGGTTCTATAGGATAATCACTTAAACTTTTAGCATTACTATACTGGTGACTTTTATTTCAAGAACTTTGCTCTTAACACTCAGCCACTGGTGTGTCAACCATCAGTCATAGCTGTAAGTGGATCTTTTCAACTTTCACTACATTTCAAAAGGCAAAGTCACTGGTGTGTCAACCATCAGTCATAGCTGTAAGTGGATCTTTTCAACTTTAACAAATTTTGCCTTTTGAAATGTAGTGAATCTCTTTTTCATTAAAAAAAAAAAAAGTTTTACCTTTCTTAGAGCTATTTGCCTTTTCATCATACCTTGTTTGACATACATTCATGTAAAGGCAATGAAAATCAAAACACAATACTCAAAATTTGCTGTTATGTCAAAACCGAAAACTGTCAAAGATATTTTGTATAACTGTCCACTCAACTGTACATGTGATGTTCAATGCTACAAAAAACATGAAAACTGGAAAAATAGTTCTATGAAATCCATGAATGAATTATCAAAGTTTCTATCATTACTTAATTGGCTTAGTTTCCTGCAGCAAAAGACAAACCAAGTGTTGATCAAGCCATGTAATGAAGCTTTTCTTGCATTAACAAAATAAAACATGATACTTTTCCAAACCATTAATATGAATTACCAGCCAACAATTAAAATTCAACCCTTAACAACAAGCAAGTTGTCTAGTCCATGGCTTTATCTTACTAATAAAACTTGTTTTAAATTGTCTGTTAATGTGCCTGTGGAATGACATGTCATATAAAACTATTTTTCTGTAGTCAACAAAGTTACAAGTAGTAGACATAGAAAAGATATACTGAAAAGCACAGAGCTTTTTTTTTTTTTTTTTTTTTTTTTTTTTTTTTTTTTTTTTTTTTTTTTTTTGAAAATGGTCCTGTTACTGCAACTTAATTAGTTCTGATCTCTTAAAGGAGGTACTTTGATGCCTGTGTGAAGCTCTTGATCCAAGTAACTGAACTTGTCCTCTTTTTTTTGGATTAATTCTGAATTCCTTCTATTCCTTAAATGCTACATAACCTCTGGGGGTTTAATGTTTTCCCCCAATTAGAATAAAACTAAATATTAGTTTCAACATTAATACATCATGACTGCCTATAGCTACATATGAGTTTCTTAAACAATAATGGATGGCCCAAACTATAAGAAGGGTGTGAGGTGGTGTGTATGTGGCATGCTGCCGAGGCTTTACATGACCCTAGTGAGTTTAGAGCTTAGTTCTGACTGTAATAATAATAATAATATATAGTATATATAATGGGGGTTTACACTGTATAAAACTTTCTCTTGTGGTGCAAGTAGAGTGCTATGATGACCCAGAGTGTAGTTCCCCAGAGGGTCTCTGTCAGTGTAGCCAGGTGAGTATGCATGAGACCCACAGCATAATGCCAAGGAAAGATGTTGTATGCTACATTATGACCCACATACAGGAAGATGCTGTTCATACCTGCAGAGCAAAATGTAAATGGCATCAGAGGCATGAAGAACAATTGTACGGTAAATAACGTACTGTATTCAGCAACAGGGTTATGTGAACTTTTCCCTGAAGAAAGGCTCTATCCAAAGAATTAATGCTACTGTTTCCTTCCTTGGAACAAATTTACATCCAACAACAAGAAACATGATAAAATGTGTGATATTCCGTCCAAAATGGTAAGTCCCATGTAAAAGTAAATTTAGCTTTGCTAGAAGAAAACTTGTTAGAAGGGTCATCACTCTGCCCCGTCCAAGTCCTGGTACTCGCCTGTCCTGCTTACCAATCCTGGTACTGACCTGCCTTGAAGAAGGAGGATGCACTTCCCCTTCTCCAGCATAGGTACTGACCTACCTAATAGACGGAGGTGTGTTGCGCCATTCCCTCCCCAACTCTGATACTGACCTGCATAGTAGAAGGGAGCAACGTGCACGAACGCCATCTACCAATTGACCCCTGTAACCATATATTTATCATTACACACAAAAAACTTGGTACTTACCTGCCTGGTAGAAAGGGGCGCCACTCCACACACCCCAGACATCGACCAGCAGGTAGCAGACAGCCAGCAGGAAGTAAGCGAAGCAGGAGGTAACCATGACGAAGGAGAGAGACCTGGTGAAACACATTAGTGAAATATAATGAAAATTGTGAGGATTTGGCTCGCACTAGGCTAGCCAAAAGCAGTCAAATCCAAGCAGTATTTTTTGTTTACCCCTAGCTGACTCATATTTTTGGGGTATCTACGTATTATTTTGAAGTACGTAGTAAGGAAATGCTGTAGTAATCTACCATTGTTTATAAAAAGATTTATTTGTGGTTTTTATTTTGTTTTGTCCTTACTTGAAGCTCAGGATAATAAATAGTTTTGTTTAAAAACTGTTTTATGGCAAAGTGCTGTACGACCCTTGTGGGTTTAGCACTTGCTTTTGATTATAATAATAAAGTTATGGCAAAGGGTATGCACCGGAATATGGAAGGGAGGCGGCAATTTGCACAATTTCGCTTAAGGTACTACATATTCAAGGACATCCCTGGGATCGAACCTGAATACTTCCGATTTCACGAGTGGTATGACTAAAGATTTAGTGCTTCCCCATGGACATAATAATATGACTCCCACTACTTTAGCGCTTCCCTGTGAATGAAACAATAACAGGTGAAAGCAGAGAGATGAGCGAGGACCCACCATAGGTTCTTGTTGACAGGGATAACACCATCGTTGATGGAGGCATTGCAGAGGGCAGCACCCACCGCCCCCAGCAGTACACACCACAGCAGCCAGCGACACGCACGACCATGGTGGCTCTGATGTGCCTGCAGCACCATACCTGCCTGTAGACCCAAAAACACCTGGAAGATCGATGTCAGCGACCCTGTGTGCATAAGACAAGTGATGGTTACTTCTTTCTCTTTGATGTCTGTAGTCTACTGATAGTTTCTTAACTCTCAACCACTCTTGTTCCACCTGAAGGGTATTCCGGGGATCAACGCCCCCGTGGCCCGGTCCACGACCAGGCCTCCTGGTGGATCAGGGCCTGATCAACCAGGCTGTTACTGCTGGCCGCACATAGTCCAACGTATGAACCACAAACCATACCCCCGGCCGGGATTGAACCCGCGGTCATAGAGTCTCAAAACTCCAGCCCGTCGCGTTAGCCACTAGACCAGCTAGCCACAATAAGATTCATCCAACTAGGTATATTTCTACACCATAGGAAAGTTAGCACAGGCACCTCTGTGACCACAAATGCAAGTTTTTACAGACGAATCTCCAGCTAGCGTGGCCGTGACGAACTCTAGCTCAAGTCCCTTCACTGCCGTCAACATGACTTAAGAAATCGTAATGACACGATTGCAAATAAACCATACCCCCGGCCGGGATTGAACCCGCGGTCATAGAGTCTCAAAACTCCAGCCCGTCGCGCTGGAGTTTTGAGACTATGACCGCGGGTTCAATCCTGGCCGGGGGTATGGTATTTTGCACTGCCTGCCCAGTCTTTTACTTTTGTAGGGAGTGATTTCTGTGTGCAGATTCGGGACAATTCCTTCTAGGATTTTCCACGTGTAGATTATGATATCTCTCTCTCTCTCTCTCTCTCTCTCTGTTACATATACGTATATAAATCTCTGTTGGTTACTCTAGGGGTCATTGCCATCACACATCCATTGTTGCTTAAAATACATACGTATACAATACAACGAAATCAGAAGACGGATAAAAATTAAGCATTATTGCATAATTTCTGTTGGAAGCCATTGATTTTCTTCATCATTATACAACCCATAACAATATTAATATCCGGGTATCTATATACGTATATTGCTAGGTGAAAGGGAAGATATGTACTTACTATCAAAATGGCTAGAATCCCTCAAGAAAACTTAAAATGATAAAATGGATTGGTATATGCATGACAGAAATTAACACATAAATGTCACAGAATAAAAATTGATGCAAGAAAAAACTTCCCCCCATATAATGAGCATAAAATGATGCAAAAACAAAAAATTAAGAATTTCGGCCCCTCACGGAAGGTTCCTTGATGTTGGTGAGGGGCTCTTGATTTAGGGAATTGGATTTGTGCTCCAGTTCCCCGACGCTGTATAGCCCTTGTGGCTTAGCGCTTCTTTTTGATTATAATAATAATAATCAAGTTCCCCGAATTAAGCCTCAATGCCTTCCACATCCCCCCACCCCAGGCGCTATATAATCCTCCGGGTTTAGCGCTTCCCCCTTGATTATAATAATAATAATTTCGGCAAATGGCTGTTTGAACTTTAAAATTGTACAAGAAAGAAGTGACCAAAAGCTTTCGTACAGAGAATACATCATGCGGCATTAACTAACTTAAGTTTAATGATAAGCTGACATAATTCCTTCATTTCTGGACTGTCTGAAGGCCTGGAAAAGCAAGCCAATACCAAGGAGTGTAACAAGCTTAACGGCACACACCCACAAATGCTCCCACATCTTACACATACAATAACATCATAGCTTTTGATTAATAGTTTAAGGATGGGGGCACAGCAACTGTATTTTCAGTGTGTTTAATTCGCCGGCGTAGTCCCGTCCTGGGCATTGGCCATGAAGTGACCCAGCGTTGGTTCCCCGCTGGGGATTTAGATTTTTTAGATTTTGCCACCGAAGTGGCTAGTTTATTGTGCACCCCATATCCATCCTGTGGACGGTAGCGCGAGAACGTGTGGATACACAAAAGGCCTAGGAACTAGGCCCCAAAGGGTTAACAGGAATACATATGGATTTATATCTACATATCTATAGTTCACTTATCTGTTACAAGCAAATTTAGGAAATTTGCTTAGTATATCTGGTATCTTATTTTCATTAATAAGATATCTTGACATGTCACATAGGTTATTATACTGTCTGTCTCTGTATTCCTCAATAAGTGGACAATTAAGCACATAGTGTTCAAGAGAGTGACCATATGCCTGATCACATAATTTACATTTAGTTTGATCATCATCTGTGTGTCTCCCAAACTGCCAGAAGTACTTGTAACCAAGCCTAAGCCTGGCCACTACATCAGTCAGTCTGTTCACATTGCAAGTTGCTCCATAAACATACTTATCTACGTTCATGTTATCATAGTGGGTTATAGATCTACTCAGGCTTCTAACTGCATTCCTATAACAATCATCTTCATTATTTACTTCTCTCCTAATATTATTCCTAATGCTAGACACAGTTATACCAAAGTTATATTCTACGTTCTCCTTCTGGATACTCTTCTTGGCTAACATATCAACTTTATCATGAAGGAGTAATCCAATGTGTGATGGGATCCATAGCAATTGTACATTAATTCCTTTGTCCCTAATTTTTGAGTATCTATACCTGGCTTCCCCAATGAGCATGTTGTTGGAGTCATTATATGAGCCAAGAGCCTTCAATGATGACATAGAATCAGTAATGATGATAGAGTCAAGCTCAGTGTCATAGGTTAGCTTTAGCGCCATTAGGATTGCAAACAATTCAGTTTGCAGTGTAGACGCCCAGTTGTTAATTCTTATGCCTAACTCAACAAATTTATTATCGTTCTTAACTAGGGAGGTGGCAACAAGAGCAGATGCAGCCCTGCCAGAAGACTCCTGTTTAGATCCATCAGTGTATATAACTTGTGATAACTTATTACTACCAGCTAGGCGAAAAATTTCTTCTTGAGCAGTTGCTCTAACAAGAGATTTAAGGAAGGGATTACTAGCAATGAGCTTCTTGGGAGGGACTTGTAGGTATGTGATATTAAATGAACACATCTTCCACGGAGGGGTGAAATGCTCTTGTTGCCTACAGTGATACAGTTCATGCAGGTTATAAAACTTAATGCAATTGCACGTTTTCACAATCCATTTAGATCTGTGTGTATTTACCTCTAGACACTTGGTAAGATTCACTGTGACAGTGTCTGGTTCGTTTCTCAACATTCTAATACCGAGTACAGTGTTAATTTCAACAATCCTATCAGTACCAACAATACCACCAGTCCGATAACATTCTTCTTTGCAAATATACAGGGTCTAAAGCCAGCAACAAACAACAAAATACCTTTCATCCGTGGACTGCTTGCAGAGGCAAAGGCAATGTTCGCGGCTTTCACTGAGACCCACATAAAGGATCACTTGGACAATGAAATATGGATCCCAGGTTACAACCTATACAGATGTGACAGAGTGAACAGGCAAAAGGGGGGGGTTGGCCTGTACATTGCAGAGTCACTTGTTTGCACAGAACTGCTTAATGCCTCAAATGACGTAGTGGAAGTTTTAGCAGTAAAGGTCGAGAACCAAAACCTAGTCATTGTGGTAGTCTACAAGCCTCCGGATGCAACATCCCAGCAATTCCAGGAACAGCTGTTAAAAATTGACCACTGTCTGGAAAATCTTCCAGCTCCTGCACCCAACATCTTGCTCCTGGGGGATTTCAACTTAAGGCACCTAAAATGGAGGAATATAGCAAATAATATTGTTGCAGTAATAACACCAGGAGGCAGCTCTGATGAAAACTCACACTCACACAAGCTTTTAAATCTCTGCACAAAATTCAATTTAAACCAGCAAATAATAGAGCCTACTAGACTGGAGAATACACTAGACCTCATATTCACTAACAATGATGATCTGATAAGAAATGTCACCATATCAAAAACAATATACTCAGATCACAACATAATTGAGGTTCAGGCATGTATGCGAGGAGCCCCAGACCGACAAAATGAGACTAGTCACGAGGGAGCATTCACCAAATTCAACTTCAATAACAAAAACATAAAGTGGGACCAAGTAAACCAAGTCCTAACCGATATAAGCTGGGAAGATATACTAAGCAACACAGACCCAAACTTATGCCTAGAACAGATTAACTCGGTGGCACTCGATGTATGCACAAGGCTTATTCCTCTAAGAAAAAGGAGGAGTAGATGTAAAATAGAAAGAGACAGGCGCTCCCTTTACAGGCGACGGAAAAGAATAACAGAGCGGCTAAAAGAGGTCAATATATCTGAAATGCGTAGGGAGACACTGGTCAGAGAAATAGCAAGCATCGAACTTAAGCTAAAAGAATCCTTTAGGAGTCAGGAATCGCGGGAAGAACTAAAAGCTATAAATGAAATCGAAAGAAACCCAAAGTATTTCTTCTCCTATGCCAAATCAAAATCGAGAACAACGCCCAGTATTGGGCCCCTACTTAAACAAGATGGGTCCTACACAGATGACAGCAAGGAAATGAGTGAGCTACTCAAGTCCCAATATGACTCAGTTTTTAGCAAGCCGCTAACCAGACTGAGAGTCGAAGATCAAAATGAATTTTTTATGAGAGAGCCACAAAATTTGATTAACACAAGCCTATCCGATGTTATCCTGACGCCAAATGACTTCGAACAGGCGATAAATGACATGCCCATGCACTCTGCCCCAGGGCCAGACTCATGGAACTCTGTGTTCATCAAGAACTGCAAGAAGCCCCTATCACGAGCCTTTTCCATCCTATGGAGAGGGAGCATGGACACGGGGGTCGTCCCTCAGTTACTAAAAACAACAGACATAGCCCCACTCCACAAAGGGGGCAGTAAAGCAACAGCAAAGAACTACAGACCAATAGCACTAACATCCCATATCATAAAAATCTTTGAAAGGGTCCTAAGAAGCAAGATCACCACCCATCTAGAAACCCATCAGTTACACAACCCAGGGCAACATGGGTTTAGAACAGGTCGCTCCTGTCTGTCTCAACTACTGGATCACTACGACAAGGTCCTAAATGCACTAGAAGACAAAAAGAATGCAGATGTAATATATACAGACTTTGCAAAAGCCTTCGACAAGTGTGACCATGGCGTAATAGCGCACAAAATGCGAGCTAAAGGAATAACAGGAAAAGTCGGTCGATGGATCTATAATTTCCTCACTAACAGAACACAGAGAGTAGTCGTCAACAGAGTAAAGTCCGAGGCAGCTACGGTGAAAAGCTCTGTTCCACAAGGCACAGTACTAGCTCCCATCTTGTTCCTCATCCTCATATCCGACATAGACAAGGATGTCAGCCACAGCACCGTGTCTTCCTTTGCAGATGACACCCGAATCTGCATGACAGTGTCTTCCATTGCAGACACTGCAAGGCTCCAGGCGGACATCAACCAAATCTTTCAGTGGGCTGCAGAAAACAATATGAAGTTCAACGATGAGAAATTTCAATTACTCAGATATGGTAAACATGAGGAAATTAAATCTTCATCAGAGTACAAAACAAATTCTGGCCACGAAATAGAGCGAAACACCAACGTCAAAGACCTGGGAGTGATTATGTCGGAGGATCTCACCTTCAAGGACCATAACATTGTATCAATCGCATCTGCTAGAAAAATGACAGGATGGATAATGAGAACCTTCAAAACTAGGGAGGCCAAGCCCATGATGACACTCTTCAGGTCACTTGTTCTATCTAGGCTGGAATATTGCTGCACTCTAACAGCACCTTTCAAGGCAGGTGAAATTGCCGACCTAGAAAATGTACAGAGAACTTTCACGGCGCGCATAACGGAGATAAAACACCTCAATTACTGGGAGCGCTTGAGGTTTCTAAACCTGTATTCCCTGGAACGCAGGAGGGAGAGATACATGATTATATACACCTGGAAAATCCTAGAGGGACTAGTACCGAACTTGCACACGAAAATCACTCACTACGAAAGCAAAAGACTTGGCAGACGATGCACCATCCCCCCAATGAAAAGCAGGGGTGTCACTAGCACGTTAAGAGACCATACAATAAGTGTCAGGGGCCCGAGACTGTTCAACTGCCTCCCAGCACACATAAGGGGGATTACCAACAGACCCCTGGCAGTCTTCAAGCTGGCACTGGACAAGCACCTAAAGTCAGTTCCTGATCAGCCGGGCTGTGGCTCGTACGTTGGTTTGCGTGCAGCCAGCAGCAACAGCCTGGTTGATCAGGCGCTGATCCACCAGGAGGCCTGGTCACAGACCGGGCCGCGGGGGCGTTGACCCCCGAAACTCTCTCCAGGTAAACTCCAGGATACTAGAAATACCAAGCTCCTTCCTCATGTTAAGAACTTTTGTAGATCTGGGACAGCCATGAATAATCCTGAGAGCTTCATTTTGCATTAACTCCAAGGGTCGGAGAGAACTTTCTCTAGCTAATATCAACATGGGAGCAGCATAATCAATCAAGGACCTAACATAGGCTATGTACATCATTCTCACGATTCTCACATTAGCACCATAGTTGGGATTGTAGCCAGCAACAGCTTTGAGAGCATTTAGCCTAGCTTTACATTTCTTGTTTAGTTGTGGTATAGTGGATTTGTTAAAGGGTACATCTACACCAAGATATCTGTAAGTTTTAACATAGCTAATGATTTCACCCTGCAAATAGATGGGTGGGGGATGTCGTTTGCTTGTTAATATCTTTGTTTTAGAGGAAGATATTATGAGGCCTAGTCGATTACAAATTGCTTGAACTTCATTAAGAATGATATTCATCTTCTTATGCCCTGTTGTATGGATCATGATATCATCAGCATAGCTTATAGCTATATGTTTAGGTGAGGCAGGTAGAGCATTTAGGAGAGCATTAATCAGAATATTAAATAGCATGGGACTAAGAACTCCTCCCTGCGGTGTACCTAAAGACATTTCTTTAGAATCACTTCTGAAGCCTTGGTAAAGGACAGAGGATACTCTAATTGACAGGTATCCTATTATCCAGCAGAGTAAGCTACCACCAATATTCATTTTGGCTAGTTCATGTAGTATAACGGTTCTGTTCGCAATATCAAATGCAGATTTTAGATCAAGAAAAGTGGTGAAACTAGTAGAGGTGTGTACAGTGAGAAAGGTGGAAATACAGTTCTGCACACTTTTACCTTTCATGAACCCATAGAGGTAGGGGGGAAGTTGATGTCTGATTCTGTAGTACAGTCTGTTAAGCATCATTCTTTCAAAAGTTTTACAAAGACAACTAGTTAAGGAGATCGGCCTAAATGTATCAGGCTGTTGGGGCTTAGGAATAGGCACAATGAGACTATTGGTCCAGGAAGTAGGAAGAACGCCCTCAATGTAACTGAGATTATACAGTGCCAACAGAGGGTTATCAGGCACGTGCCTTAGAGTTCTGAGAATATCATAGGTTATACCATCCTCTCCAGGAGCAGTTGATCGACCTTTGGTTAATGCATTATCTAATTCATACTCGGTAAAGAGGCAATCACTCTCATCAATATTTTGGCTCATAAAATTAATCAGTTTCAACATTTCTTCAGAAGTACTCTCTAATTTTTTTCTAATATGAGATGGAAGGTTTTCATGCCTGGATGTTTTGGACCAGTCATTTATGAGGTCATTTGCTTTTTCAAGAGGAAAGGGATGAGCAACATTGCCAGTCTTTTTCCTGGTTATTTTATTTATACCTTTCCAAGCCAAACTCAAAGGGGTGGACCTATTTAATCCACTAACAAACTGTTCCCATTCCTGTTTCCTAAGTTCTTCCTTTCTATTCCTTGCATTTGTTAGTGCAGCTTGGAACGTTCTGAGCAGGTCTGGGGTTCTACATTCACGGTATGCTTTACCAATCCTCCTAGCTGCATGTGTTAGATTGCGCAGCTGTGGATCATTATAGTATTTACATTGGTTTTTATTGTTATTTATAGTGGAGGGTCTTTGTTTCCTATTCCTGCCCACTTGATCTGTGAGAACACTCTCAATAGTGGTAATTAAATCATCATTAAATTTTTGTGTGCCAATGGGCTCGTAATTCTTATACCATTGATCCAAGTGGTTAATAAAGTTGTCTCTGTGTTCTGGTTTGAGAATAAGTTTCCTCCTTCTGTATTTAGCTCCTTGATTGCTGGAGATGTGATCAAGATTGACAATTGTTAGTCTTGGGAAGTGATCAGATAGAAGATCATCAACTATGACAGAGTCATGCATCGTATATGATGTATTAAATCCAAGACACAGATCTAGTATGCCACCATATATGTGAGTAGGCTCAGTAGTGCCCACAATTCGAACATTATCATGCTCATTTAGCAATCTCACTAGTTTAGTTCCATTGGTGTTTGTTATAGACCCACCAATATTCTTATGTCTGGCATTAAAATCTCCAAGAATGATGGTAGGTTCACTATTGATGCGATCTGGTAAAGCATCAGGTCGAAGCTGGTTCGCTGGGGCATAGAGATTAAAAATGTTTATGGAAAAATCGCCTGCATATACTTTGACACCATGATACTGCATGTTAACTCGACTCTGCAAGGAAAGGAGTGAATGTGGCAAGTTCTTTCTGACATACATCACACAACAGTTGGTTGACCTTAGGTTATAAGCTGCATATCCAGGCAAGTTTGGTGGAGGTGCTCCATCTTTCAATCTACATTCCTGCAAACAGATGACATCAATATTCTTGGTTGCACTAATATGATGTAAGTCAGGCAACCGCTTCCTGATGGAAGCAATGTTCCATGAAAAGATTTGTAATGTATCCATTGTAGTGAGTTATTACAATCTCTTGCTCATAAGATGGTAAAACTATTATGCTTTGACTACAGTGTGCAGGCACTTAAGAGCAAATAGCATAGTTTGTACGTCTTTATCTTCAGGACCTTTATTTTTAAGCATTTTTCGGCATATTGGCAGCCAGTTCCAAGGCAAGTCTTGAAGGCAAGAGTCATGGGCTTCTTTCTTACAAATTGCTGGAAGCTGAACGGGGATTGCTGCACTTTTGACATCATCACCATGCTCAAGAGCATCATCCTGATTACATATATTTATTAAACTTGTCAGGATCTGTTCAAGATGCTCAATTTTTTTCTGGAAATTTGTTATAATATGAGGAAGGTCAGGCAAATCCAATGCCTCTCCGGAGGATGGCACTTCTGGGTTAGTGCTTTCTTTAACACCTATCACCTTAACAGGTACCATGGTTACATTAGTGTTCTCTGTTTCATCATTCATTGCAGGTAGGTCCTGTGCATCTGACTCATCTCCAATTTCCAGGGAGGTTACCTGTGTGGTGTCCGTCTGACTGTTGTAGTTGTGTGTATTGGGAGAAATGACAAACTCATCCCCATATTCAGGTGTAGCCATAGGTATCTGTAGTGGCAGACCAGTAGTTCCATATGTGCTAGCAGGGATGGCTAGCTCCTCCACAGCTGGTGTGTGTGATGGCATTCTGGTATCACCAGAATTGTTTGCAGTGAGGTGGGGTTCTTGCACACTTTGCAGAGGTTCAGTCTCAGATCTGGCTGTGGTAGACTGGATAGCCCCATCCTCAGTTACCATTAAAGGACTGTTATCAGGTTTACATCGAAGGTTGTTTGGGTTCTGACTGCAGTCCTTGTGGGAAACTGTAACCCCAACTTCTTTACAGTTAATACACTTAAATTTTTGGCTGTCAGGGCCTACTGTGCATTCTCTAGTGGAATGTTTCCCAGCACACTTACCACACCAAGAATGTAGTATTCCACAGTCTACTGCAACATGGCCATAGTGCTGGCATTTGTAACACCTACGTTTAGGGGGTAGGTACACTTCGATGTTTAGGAAACGTAAACCATGCACCCAGATATTCCGGGGGAGGGGCACAGGACCCACCCAACTGGCAATAATTTGGGATTTTCCTTTAAGTCTTTTAGGCTTGATGATATGCTCACTTAGAGTCAGATGGGATGGGTCCATGCAGAGAGGGTATCCAAAGATTATGATACTGACCCATTTTTTAAAGTGGTGAGTGTCTGATGGAGGTCGGAGCAGCTTAATACCCCCATAAGGTGTACTAAGTAGATCATTGATCAGTTCTGCATTCTGTTCCACAAACACAAAGTTGTGTGTGTTTTTCCTAAATTGGATCCTTGAGTTAGGATGCTTGTTTACAGCTGTCATTAGCCATGCACACTTAGCAGGCAGCGGGGTGTTGTCAGGGAAGTTCAGCTTAACACATTCTTCCTTTGAAGAAAGACTTCTTGCAGCCTCTGTGCACCAAGGACGTTTAGTATCACATTGTGTACGAGTCAAGTGAGTCTGACTACGTCGACGCTCTAGCCCTTTCTCGCTTTTTCTCTTTTGTTTACTTTTGAAGGTCTGGAAGCTATCATCATTTCCATCACCTGCAGAAATAGTTTCCTCTATGACAGTTGCCATGTTTGCCAGTGATGATATCTGGTGTAAGACTCACAACACAAGAATTCCTCGCTTATCTTTTCCTTATAGCTTATGCAAGACCAAATATTCACTACAAAGTCAGAAGTTCAAAATAGATCACAAGACACAAGTGCTCAAGTTCAATGAACACCTCCAACCATACTCAACCCAGACCACCACCACTCAATACGACACACACCCCACCAAAAACACACTCAGAGACCTCTTGTATGTGTGTTAATAATATGGTACATATAATGATATAATGGATGGTACAGGCGAGGTCTTACACCTTATCACAAATTACAAAGATGAAAAGAGAGAGAGAGAGAGAGAGACAAAGTAGGTAATATTGAGCATAAAATTAGAATTCTGTCATACATCACATTAAACATGAGGTTCAGATTCAATGATAACTTCCACTTGAGATAGTTCGGGCTACTGCCACCTAATGTACCTCACTGAAATAATAATATAGCAGACATCACAATGAATGCTGAAGACAACCTCTTACCCCAACCATAGATTGTAAACAGTATTACTAAAAAAAAAAAAAAAAAAAAAAAAAACTAGGTAATGTTACAATGACAATGAGATAAATCACTGTGGTGGACTTGCTTGGTCCATCCTGGGTAACTCACACGTTACTATGTTATATATGTATGCAAGCATAAGTGTGCAGCTGTAGATAGATGAACCAGTACCTAAACAATCTCACTTACACACGCGTTACTATGTATGAGAAGTGTTACCAAGTACACCAAGTGTACACTTTATCACTTAGAATATACTTTTGTTGATGTAAATATAGGTGAGAGTGGTACACCGCTGGTCGTAATAAACACTCTCAACTTCTCAAAGTCACACACTAGGCCCAGCTTCTGGAGAGGTACCAGCGTTTTAATGTGTTTATTATGTGTCAGTGCGAGTCTGCAGTCATTAAATTGGTGTATCAGAAGTTAAACACTACAATCCAGTTGATCAAATAGTCTAAAACAATTTACACAATGTATAACTAGAAGTATAATGATTGCAAATTGTTGGGCGGTACTAGTCCAGAGCTCCGCAATCGAAAAGATATCCTTTCAGAATTCCCTTAGAATTGAAAACATGACTAACCACAAAATGCCTTTGAGATAAAAAAAAAAAGACACTTGCAAAAACTCCTTATGGATCGAAGATAAGGCTAGTCCTGAATTTTTAGACAGAAGGCAGGATCGAAGGTAACACTAACCCTGCATTTCTTGGGAATCTTCTAGAACTCCTTTAGGATCTTAATTAATTAAAGGCAGAAGTCGCTCAGGAATTCTTCGGGATCGAAGGCAAGACTCACCTAGGACTCCTTCTGGATCAAAGGCAGCGGAGCCGTAGACCTCCTTGGCTGTGGGATTTTGGTAGATGTGTTGAGATGTCAAGAGCCAGCGGTCCACCTCTCCGGCAGCGCCTCCCACACATTCTGGTGACGATGTGTTGTCTTGCAGCAGCGCCACACCACCAGGACCCAGGTAACCCCTGCATCAGATGAACACAGTGAGACAAGTGTTGGTAATCATATACGTATTCATAGTGTGGGTGCCATTTTGTTTCCAAACAAATTAAATTATAAGAGTACAATATTTTACTTAATATCAAACGATAGGAATGTAGATGTATATCTAAATGAACTTAAATAAATGTGCTACCTCATGTTATAATGTATCTACATTCCAGTGTTCCCTCATTAAAATTAATTTACTGTAGGCGTGGTATAAATAGCAAAAAGGCACAATACCATGACTGGAACAATACACAAATAACCCGCACATAGAAGAGAGGAGCTTACGACGACGTTTCGGTCCCACTTGGACCAATGGTCCAAGTCGGACCGAAACGTCGTCGTAAGCTCCTCTCTTCTATGGGCGTGGTATATATATTGAACTTAGTGCTGTGTTTAATAAGTGCCCTTTCCCTTTCTTACCGTCTCCCCACAACTGATTTTCATGGGTTATCTTGGGCTACTAACTCTCAGAGATAATAGACAGTTTTGTTTTTGTTAGGCCTTAAGATCGATGGCAAGAATGGAGATAAAATAGTAACATAAAAAATGGTTAATTAAGCGGTCTGACCACTTAGAGTGAGTTTTATAGGGTATTTTTTTGTCACAAAGCGACGAGTTTATAATCCGAATGAAGTCTACTTCGAGTGATGTCATTGTGTGGTAGTTATGTCAGAGTCATTGAAGTGTGGTAGTTATGTCAGATATCCTTTAAATTAGCCATAATTATATAGTGTGCACAAGTCGGACCGAAACGTCGTCATAAGCTTCATTCTCATATATGTGGGTTATTTGTATATTGTTCCTGTGGAAAATTACATTTATCTGAATGTATCATTATATACATAACAGTAAATGAACATAGATAATTATTAATCAGTTAGACAAGTAGGAATTTGGGACACCTAGGTCGCAAAAATGTCCCCCTTCGATACCTACCACTGTCATATCCACAAGTTGCTCTGGACCTATTAATTAAATGAATTATACATCTCCAGGAATACTGGTAAATATAAAAATTTGTGGACTGTATATTAAAAATAATAAATGGTTATATATATACACAATTACATAACAGAAGGAAAATATATCTTAATATCACTCACCAATTTGACTGGAGATTAATGTCATGTACAGGACCCCCCCCCCCCTTTTGCCTACATTTATGAAGAATTTACTGGCCAGAAATTAAACATAATTTAGACAGCTTATCTGAGTTCCTGGAGTTGTCCTGTCCTGTCGCCTGATTCTCAAATTATGCAGGAATGCACATCCAACAATTTCGCCTCCTATTTGAGAGGTGTCAGCCCGATTTTAACCTCTAGAGCACGAAAAATTCTTCCCATTATTCACGTGTTATTCAATTCAAACAAAATGGTGACTGTCCTCTTTTTAAAAATACACTTTTATTAAATACAATATAAGGCATCTATTTACCTATAAATTACCGTATTTCCGGAAAATATACAGTATTTTCACAGTTCCAGTCAGTATGAATGAATGGGATACCAGCGTAAGTTTTTAGCGCAGTTAAATATCAGCACTGAAGATCTGAAGCCAGTCAGAAGAGTTATTCACAAATAATTTCATGGAAACTAATATCCCATGACCTGGTGGCTAAAGCTTTCATTTCACACGGCGAGGGTCCGGGTTCGATTTCCGGCGAGGATAAAAACATTGGGTGTGTTTCCTTACATCGGTTTTCTGTTCCCCATCAGTAAAATGGGTACCTGGGTGTGGGTCGCATCCTGGGACAAAACTGACCTAACTTGCCCGAAATGCTCTGTATAACAAGTGACTTTTTATATAGTAGTATGTCATTGATGTCAGCTAGACCTGTATACCTTGTACATGTACTTGTAGAAATAAAGATATTATTATCCCAGCTTACCCAATAAAAAATAGAAAATTACATCAACAAAAAAATTGGAGACACCCGCTAAGGTATATCACCTTTGAAAGTTTATAGTCATTTAGAACAGTCTCTGGTTATCGTGCAGAGACCAAGATCTCTAAATAAATCAACACTATGTTTAAAGCCGCTCAGAAACTTAATTCTTAAGTTATTGGCATTGAAGACCTAAAGCCGACAGGATAATGCATCCGTAAATTATCGCTTGAAAACCAGTAATTTAATTTTTCCAATTTAATTGACAAATTAGCACCTACGCAGTCCTAGGTCAACCCAAAAATTTAATTACAATACACTGGCATTCGGGTTTGAAGTCGATCACAAGAGCCATCCTCTAGTTATTTCGTGAAAGCATATTAAAAAAAAAGGCAAATTTAAACATACACAGCCACAAATCAATATAACCCTTTTGAAAAGTGTCCGCCCTTGTTGAGAGCTTGAGACTCTCCAGAAAAGGCATTATCCAACGATTCCGAGTGTTTATCCACATATGGGAGGTGTTTACCCTCATATGGGAAGCACTGATCCTCGTATGGAAAGTCTTGGTCCTTGTGTAGAAAGTGTTGGTCTTCGTATGGAAAGTGTTGGCCCTCGTGTGGAAAGTGTTGGTCCTCGTGTGAAAAGTGTTGGTCTCCGTATGGAAAGTGTTGGCCCTCGTGTGGAAAGTGTTGGCCCTCGTGTGGAAAGTGTTGGTCCTCGTGTGAAAAGTGTTGGTCCTCGTGTGAAAAGTGTTGGTCTTCGTATGGAAAGTGTTGGCCCTCGTGTGGAAAGTGTTGGCCCTCGTGTGGAAAATGTTGGTCTTCGTATGGAAAGTGTTGGCCATCGTGTGGAAAGTGTTGGTCCTTGTATGGAAAGTGTTGGTCCTCGTAAGTAAAGTGTTGGTCCTCGTGTGAAAAGTGTTGGTCTTCGTATGGAAAGTGTTGGCCCTCGTGTGGAAAGTGTTGGCCCTCGTGTGGAAAGTGTTGGTCCTCGTGTGAAAAGTGTTGGTCTTCGTATGGAAAGTGTTGGCCCTCGTGTGGAAAGTGTTGGCCCTCGTGTGGAAAATGTTGGACTTCGTATGGAAAGTGTTGGCCCTCGTGTGGAAAGTGTTGGCCCTCGTGTGGAAAGTGTTGGTCCTTGCATGGAAAGTGTTGGTCCTCGTAAGTAAAGTGTTGGTCCTCGTATGGAAAGTGTTGGTCCTCGTGTGGAAAGTGTTGGTCCTCGTATGGAAAGTGTTGGCCCTCGTATGGAAAGTGTTGGTCCTCGTGTGGAAAGTGTTGGTCCTCGTGTGGAAAGTGGTCCTCGTATGGAAAGTGTTGGTCCTCGTATGGAAAGTGTTGGTCCTCATATGGAAAGTGTTGGTCCTTGTATGGAAAGTGTTGGTCCTTGTATGGAAAGTGTTGGTCCTCGTATGGAAAGTGTTGGTCCTCGTATGGAAAGTGTTGGTCCTCGTATGGAAAGTGTTGGTCCTCGTATGGAAAGTGTTGGTCCTCGTATGGAAAGTGTTGGTCCTCGTATGGAAAGTGTTGGTCCTCATATGGAAAGTGTTGGTCCTCACATGTGACACTGACTCACGTAGGACAGCCAGGGACGGGAAGGAGGAAGGTGATGAGTGTGTGGACAGCGAGGATGAGCAGATGAACCACCCACTGGGGTAAGATCTGCACTACGTCCGACATGGCGATGCCCGCATCACTCTGCAAGAGGTAACATACGCTACAAAAGTTATTATACATCTAGAATAAAAGTTCCATTAGCTTTACTGTTGGACTTTGTATATATTGTGATGAGTATATGCTGATGCGAGTGCACTGAGAGCAGCAGTTTTATATTCACTTGGAAGATTGTGTGCCTAATTACTTATAATATATATATATATATATATATATATATATATATATATATATATATATATATATATATATATATATATATATATATATATATATATATATATATATATATATATATATATATATATATATATATATATATATATATATATATATATATATATATATATATATATATATATATATATATATATATATATATATATATATATATATATATATATATATATATATATATATATATATATATATATATATATATATATATATATATATATATATATATATATATATGTGTATATATATGCTAAACAACCACTCTGAAAGAATAGAGAAATTCCAAGCGCATTCGTGACTACTCACATTATCAAGGAACTATGAAAGTAAAGCATCCAAGGAAGCTATATAAGGGGTCTGGCCAGCACCTCACTATCAGATCCCACAACGGTTAAACACCTGACGCGCGCCGACCCAACTTGGATAGGTCCTATGCACAACTCACCCACAAACTATTCTACCCAAGAAAATTTAAAAATTATTATTTGTCCAGTGTATTGTTAAATTCTTCCCAAATTCTATTAATTATAAACGGATCTAATTTATATAAACCAAAGGAAATATTCATATTATTGTCAAAAGTGCTTTTTATGAAACAAGATTCAATTATATTCCTGCCGACCATGGACTTGCTTGATACTACTTTCTCAACTTTTTGAAAATCAATTGGATGGTTAAAATCTCTTACATGAATAGAGCATTGGAATCTTGTCCAGTTCTAATGCTATATTTATGTTGTTTTAATCTTGAACTAAGATTTTTTCCAATTTGACCGTAATAAACTTTATCGCAAATTTTACAAGGAATCTTATAGACACATCCATCAGCTTTGTAGATGAATGGTTCAGAGAACCGACATGTTGATAAATTAGACACATGTGCAACTCTTGGGTATCTTTATTGAGGAAACGTTTCGCCACACAGTGGCTTCATCAGTCCATACAAAGGAGAATCTTGAAGAACAGGTTGAGGGACTGATTACCTCATTCTCCTCCTGTTCAAGATTCTCCTTTGTATGGACTGATGAAGCCACTGTGTGGCGAAACGTTTCCTCAATAAAGATACCCAAGAGTTGCACATGTGTCTAATTTATCAACATCCATCAGCATTTTGGGGGGAATTCTTTATCAAAAGTTTTTTTACTGTATCAAGATTTTTGAATACAACTTTAATATTAAAAGTCTTAAGAAGAGAAGGCATATCAACCAAGTTTTCATGGTAAGGGAGAACCAACATATTTTTAGTTGAATAAGGCTGGTTGTCCCTTTTTGGATTATAAAAAGTATTTCTAGCAACTTTAAAACATTTATCAATTACATTTCTTGGGTATTTTAAATCATTACCTATTTCATAAATTTTGGATATTTCCTCATCTATGAACTCAGGACTACAAATTCGTAAAGCTCTCAAAAACATTGATGAGAAAACAGACAGTTTGACTATCTTGATCTTGTATTCAAAAATCTTGATACAGTAAAAAAAACTTTTGATAAAGAATTCCCCCCAAAATGCTGATGGATGTGTCTATAAGATTCCTTGTAAAATTTGCGATAAAGTTTATTACGGTCAAACTGGAAAAAATCTCGAACTAAGATTAAAACAACATAAATATAGCATTAGAACTGGACAAGATTCCAATGCTCTATTTATTCATGTAAGAGATTTTAACCATCCAATTGATTTTCAAAAAGTTGAGAAAGTAGTATCAAGCAAGTCCATGGTCGACAGGAATATAATTGAATCTTGTTTCATAAAAAGCAGTTTTGACAATATGAATATTTCCTTTGGTTTATATAAATTAGATCCATTTATAATTAATAGAATTTGGGAAGAATTTAATAATACACTGGACAAATAATAATTTTTAAATTTTCTTGGGTAGAATAGTTTGTGGGTGAGTTGTGCATAGGACCTATCCAAGTTGGGTCGGCGCGCGTCAGGTGTTTAACCGTTGTGGGATCTGATAGTGAGGTGCTGGCCAGACCCCTTATATAGCTTCCTTGGATGCTTTACTTTCATAGTTCCTTGATAATGTGAGTAGTCACGAAAGCGCTTGGAATTTCTCTATTCTTTCAGAGTGGTTGTTTTGCATATTCTGAAATCACCTATTTACTGTGATCTTATTGCGCATATATATATATATATATATATATATATATATATATATATATATATATATATATATATATATACACACATGTATATATATATGTCGTGCCGAATATGTAAAACTGGTCAATTAGCAAGAACTCATTTAAAATTAAGTCCTCTCTGAAATTTTCTCTTATACATTTAAAGATATATTTTTTTCATTAATGCTAATGTAAAATTTTTTAATTTTGCACTAAAAGAATCTTAGAAAACTTACCTAACCTTATTATAAAAAGAGCAATTTATTTTAGCCTAACCCAACTAAATATATTTTAGATTTGTTTACAATAATTTAATACTAAACAAACAGTGAAATATATTTTTTTAGTTAGGTTCAGAATGATTTTGGCGAAATTATTGCATACACAAATTTTCACTTGTCCTATATGTCCTAGGCTAGAATATTGCTGCACACTAACAGCACCTTTCAAGGCAGGTGAAATTGCTGACCTAGAAAATGTACAGAGAACCTTCACGGCGCGCATAACGGAGATAAAACACCTCAATTACTGGGAGCGCTTGAAGTTCCTGAACCTGTACTCCCTGGAACGTAGGCGGGAGAGATACATGATTATATACACCTGGAAAATCCTAGCGGGACTAGTACCGAACTTGCACACGAAAATTACTCACTACAAAAGAAAAAGACTTGGCAGACGATGCAACATCCCCCCAGTGAAAAGCAGGGGTGTCACTAGCACGTTAAGAGACCATACAATAAGTGTCAGGGGCCCGAGACTGTTCAGCTGCCTCCCAGCATACATAAGGGGGATTACCAATAGACCCCTGGCAGTTTTCAAGCTGGCACTGGACAAGCACCTAAAGTCGGTACCTGACCAGCCGGGCTGTGGCTCGTACATTGGTTTGCATGCAGCCAGCAGTAACAGCCTGGTTGATCAGGCTCTGATCCACCAGGAGGCCTGGTCACAGACCGGGCCGCGGGGGCGTTGACCCCTGGCTTAAATAGCGTTGCTATTTAAGCCAAGATCGCAAATTCTGCCTATTCGGCACGATATATATATAATATATATATATATATATATATATATATATATATAAGGGTGTGATAAAAGAGAAAAAGGTAGCTTATGAGAGGTTTTTACAAAGCAGAAGTGTTATAAGAAGAGCAGAGTACATGGAGAGTAAAAAAAAGGTGAAGAGAGTGGTGAGAGAGTGCAAAAGGAGAGCAGATGATAGAGTGGGAGAGGCACTGTCAAGAAATTTTAATGAAAATAAGAAAAAATTTTGGAGTTAAACAAGTTAAGAAAGCCTAGGGAAAGTATGGATTTGTCAGTTAAAAACAGAGTAGGGGAGTTAGTAGATGGGGAGAGGGAGGTATTAGGTAGATGGCGAGAATATTTTGAGGAACTTTTAAATGTTGAGGAAGAAAGGGAGGCGTAATTTCATGCACTGGCCAGGGAGGTATACCATCTTTTAGGAGTGAAGAAGAGCAGAATGTAAGTGTGGTGGAGGTACGTGAGGCATTACGTAGAATGAAAGGGGGTAAAGCAGCTGGAACTGATCGGATCATGACAGAAATGTTAAAAGCAGGGGGGGATATAGTGTTGGAGTGGTTGGTACTTTTGTTTAATAAATGTATGAAAGAGGGGAAGGTACCTAGGGATTGGCGGAGAGCATGTATAGTCCCTTTATATAAAGGGAAAGGGGACAAAAGAGATTGTAAAAAATATAGAGGAATAAGTTTACTGAGTATACCAGGAAAAGTATACGGTAGGGTTATAATTGAAAGAATTAGAGGTAAGACAGAATGTAGGATTGCGGATGAGCAGGGAGGCTTCAGAGTGGGTAGGGGATGTGTAGATCAAGTATTTACATTGAAGCATATATGTGAACAGTATTTAGATAAAGGTAGGGAAGTTTTTATTGCATTTATGGATTTAGAAAAGGCATATGATAGAGTGGATAGAGAAGCAATGTGGCAGATGTTGCAAGTTTATGGAATAGGTGGGAAGTTACTAAATGCTATAAAGAGCTTTTATGAGGATAGTGAGGCTCAGGTTAGGGTGTGTAGAAGAGAGGGAGACTACTTCCCGGTAAAAGTAGGTCTTAGACAGGGATGTGTAATGTCACCATGGTTGTTTAATATATTTATAGATAGGGTTGTAAAAGAAGTAAATGCTAGGGTGTTCGGGAGAGGGGTGGGATTAAATTATGGGGAATCAAATTCAAAATGGGAATTGACAGTTACTTTTTGCTGATGATACTGTGCTTATGGGAGATTCTAAAGAAAAACTGCAAAGGTTAGTGGATGAGTTTGAGAATGTGTGTAAAGGTAGAAAGTTGAAAGTGAACATAGAAAAGAGTAAGGTGATGAGGGTATCAAATGATTTAGATAAAGAAAAATTGGATATCAAATTGGGGAGGAGGAGTATGGAAGAAGTGAATGTTTTCAGATACTTGGGAGTTGACGTGTCGGCGGATGGATTTATGAAGGATGAGGTTAATCATAGAATTGATGAGGGAAAAAAGGTGAGCGGTGTGTTGAGGTATATGTGGAGTCAAAAAACGTTATCTATGGAGGCAAAGAAGGGAATGTATGAAAGTATAGTAGTACCAACACTTATATGGATGTGAAGCTTGGGTGGTAAATGCAGCAGCGAGGAGACGGTTGGAGGCAGTGATGTCCTGTCTAAGGGCAATGTGTGGTGTAAATATTATGCAGAAAATTCGGAGTGTGGAAATTAGGAGAAGGTGTGGAGTTAATAAAAGCATTAGTCAGAGGGCAGAAGAGGGGTTGCTGAGGTGGTTTGGTCATTTAGAGAGAATGGATCAAAGTAGAATGACATGGAAAGCATATAAATCTATAGGGGAAGGAAGGAGGGGTAGGGGTCGCCCTCGAAAGGGCTGGAAAGAGGGGGTAAAGGAGGTTTTGTGGGCGAGGGGCTTGGACTTCCAGCAAGCGTGCATGAGCGTGTTAGATAGGAGTGAATGGAGACGAATGATACTTAGGACCTGACGATCAGTTGGAGTGTGAGCAGGGTAATATTTAGTGAAGAGATTCAGGGAAACCGGTTATTTTCATATATTTGGACTTAGAGTCCTGGAAATGGGAAGTACAATGCCTGCACTTTAAAGGAGGGGTTTGGGATATTGGCAGTTTGGAGGGATATGTTGTGTATTGTGAAGGCTTACTCAGCCCTGTAACAACTTCAGACAGTATTACTCAGGCTGGCTCCTCCTCAGGAAAATTAATGAATAGAAAAAGAAATAATAATTCACAAAGATAAACACTTTATTTATTAAATCAAACATAAAACAATAAAACATGAAAGGTATATCCTATTTGAAAGAAAAATGAAAAATGAAATGAATAAAATAACATTTGAACTCAACGCTAATATCTACAGGGGTGTCTGGTGTTGGCGACACTGTTGTTGAAATCGTATCCGTTGCTGATGATGGGGTTACGTCCTGCAATTTCATACAGGTGCACAGGTAATTAGATCCAAAATGGAGAAGTCTCTGGACGTTAGTCCTTCTCCTGTTCTTCTCGTTGATTGACAGGTGACCCTCACTGTCATCCAAGCTGAAAAGATAGACAGGTTACCCACTGCTTAAATAATCACTCTCCATGGCAGTGTACATTACTCAAAAGACGTGGTGATTATTACAACAGTCAACCTAGAGCAAGACTGAAAGGACTAAGTTTATTATTGGTTAAAAGTGAAGCTTTTAACCAATAAATCCACTAGAATGCAAGGCAGGCATGTACTTACAGTAGTGTTGGGAGCTGTGAGTCGAGTGATTTAATGTTTGACCAGAGCCCCACACGTCACCTTTCGAGGGGAGGGGTGGAAGAGGGAGGGGAAGGGATAGCGGGAGCTAGACTGACCCTATGTTAACAAGCAGCCGGCAATCAAACTATCACTTTAGGGGTGGGGGAGAAAAGGCGGGAAAAACGGGAGCGTGACTTACCCTACCTTAACTAGTAGCCGGTAATGAAATTATTGTTACTATATTGCTACTCCTATCTATTGAACTTTTCCCTCACACTCCCCCATACCAAGACATAGTCAAGGAGTATAAGAAGAATAGGCGAGGAAAAAGTTCTAACATGTGGAAGTCGCATAAGGCAACAAATCTTCTACTGACTGTCACGACTTAACAAGTCAGAAATAATTGGATGAACCGTTGATATACACAATATGGAACTTAAAAGCCTGGAGTGCCAATGTCAACCTCAAGAGGCGACTGTTGGTTCCCTTAAAAGTTTCTAGGTATATCTAAGGTTTGTGGTCCGTTTCTAAAATGAATTCTTTTCCCAGCAAATAAAATTTAAGTTTGGAGATACCCCACACAAGGGCTAAACATTCCTTTTCTATTGTGGAGTATCTTGTTTCTGCGGGAAGGAGTTTCCGGCTTTGGAAGCATACAGGGAAGGGAGTACCATCATGGTATTGTAGTAACACCGCACCTAAGCCAGTATTGGAGGCATCAGTTCTCAAACAAAATGTTTTATTAATATCAGGAATCTTAAGAATAGGGTCTTTCGAAAAGATACTTTTAATCTCATTAAACTTATCCCGAGCTACGTCGGAAAGTTCAAGAGGTTCCTTCACAGACTTTTTAAGGAAGTCGGACAAGATGCCTGTAAGATCAGTAAGGTTCGGGATAAACCGTGCATAAAAATTTACAGAACCAAGAAAGCTTCGCATGAGCTTCTTGGTTTTGGGGAATTTAAATTCTAATAAAGCTTTGATCTTACTGGGGAGAGGCTGCAGAGAGTTATTAGAAAGTATCAGTCCAAGATATCTAATCTTGTTATACCCAAGGAAGCATTTCTTCGGCTTGGCAGTGAGGCCATGTGAGCATAACCTACGCAAAACTGATGTTAATGTTTGGATATGTTCGCCCCATGTAGATGTCATTACGTAAATGTTATCAAAATAAACTGAAACATTTGGCATATTACCCAAGACCTTTCTCATCAGTCTCACGTAGGTAGCACAGGCAGTTACCAAACCGAAGGGCATAGTTCTATACTGCATCAGTCCTTGGTGTGTAGGAAAAACGGTGTAATGCTTAGAAGAAGGATCTAACATTACTTGATGATATGCCTGCGCAGTATCAATCTCTGAAAAGAAGGAAGAGTCATAAAATTTGTGTAGATCGCTATCTAATAAGGGCATAGGCTCAGCATCCCACTGAGTTATAGCATTAAGGCCTCTGAAGTCAATAGAAAGTCTATATGAATTATCCTCCTTCTTAACCATGACTACTGGTGAACAATATGAAGAAATTGAAGGTTCAATGATCTTTAGTTTTAATAATTTGTCTACCTCTCGGTCAAATGCATCCCTAAGGTGAACTGGAACTGGGTATAATTTTCGTTTGATAGGATTGTCCGTCACTAAGTCAATCTTATGGACTACCGTGGAGGTAACACCTGGAATATCAGTAAAGACGTCTGAAAAGTTACTCACATTGAAGTAGTTCATGTCTCTTATGGTCATCCAAAGATTCGTTAATATTAATGTTGGTTGCATCCGAGTGGTCAAGAGTCACCAAGTCATGTAGTTCTTCATCATAGTCTAAGTTAGAGGTGTCAATTACGCACACTTTACATTCTTCAGTTGTCTTATCAAGTTTGTGTGGAAAAACTAAGTCAAAGTTGTTAAGGCAGTTAACCGAATTTCTTCGGTAATATTTCTTAAGGATGTTGATATGATAAAGCTTAGGTTTCCCCTCGACTTCTATGAGGTAGTCAACTTTCCCACAAATTTTTAATACTTTATATGGACCTTTCCATGCTACTAATAATTTATTTGACTTGATAGGCAAAAGTACAAGAACTTCATCACCTACTTTAAAACTTCTCCTCTGACTTTTGGAATCAAAATAGGTTTTGTACTGGTCCATTGACAAACTTAAGTTTTTCGAAACTATGTCAGAGGTCTCCTCAAGTTTGGATCTAAGGTCAAGGAGAAACTGGTAAGAAGACTGAACCTCAGCATTTACCTCCTCATTAGTCCATAAGACATGAAGGATGGACAATGGGCCTCTGGCCTGTCTACCATAGAGAAGTTCAAAAGGTGAAAACCCCAAAGAGTCACTGGGAACTTCCCTCATGGCAAACAAAGCACAGGGTAGGTAACGATGCCACTCCTTAGGTTTAAGGGAGCAAAGTTTCCTTAAAATGGACTTGAGAATCGAATGCTGGCGCTCAATCCTCCCATTACAGCTGGGATGATAGGGTGTGGTGAAGAGAGGCTTCACTCCCAGAAGTTGGTATAGATGTTGCATTAAGTCAGATGTGAATTGTGTCCCACGGTCAGACAAAATTTCTCTAGAGATGCCCACTCTGGAGAAGATGGACAAAAGGGCTTCAGCCACCTCTGTAGTAGTTATGGTCTTTAAGGGAACGGCTTCAGGGAAACTCGAAGCATAATCAACTAATGTTAATATATATCTATGTCCCCCAGATGAAAGTGGAGATAAAGGACCAACGATGTCAATAGCTACTCTTTCAAACGGTACCGTAAAGATAGGCATTTTGACCATAGGTACTCGCCTGGTACCTCGGGAGGATGACAGTTGGCAAACTTTGCACGATCTACAATAAGTAGTGACATCTGAGGACATTTTAGGTTAAAAATAGGTTTCCCTAATTTTATTTAAAGTTTTACGATGCGAGAAATGTCCGGCCACTGGCAGGTCATGAGCCATTTTAAGAACAGTCTCTCTGCATTGACTTGGAACAACTAAGATGGGATAGTCTGTCTCATCTGAATTTAATTTGAATACTGACTTGTACAAGATATCTTTTATATATTCAAATTTATATGAAAAGTTTTTCCTTTGGATAACTTGATTTTGTTTAGCGGCATTATGGCAATTCTGAAGAGAAGGGCAATTACGTTGTAAATTGGCAAAGGAGTCCTTCGATACATCTAAAGGCTTAAAGTCAGGGAGAATCAAAGGATGGACAGTAGGGGAAGCATGGGCTTTGGTCTGAGCCCTAGTCAAGACATTTATGGTATCGGAGGTGATATCTTCACTTTCATCTAACAAGTGAACCGGTGATCCTACTACCTCGCTTTCGAGAGTAGCATCACTGGTTTTTAATCCCACATGAATCTCACGAGACATTGTCTCATCTGAACTTTCGAGGGGCTTCTCCGACTCTACAGGAAGAGGATCTGAAACACTTATATCCATCTTTGGTGATGAAAGGTCAACCTCAGAAGGAAGAATGGCACCTTTAACATTACCTATTAGTACGGAGCAAGAAGTGATGGGAGCTAGTACGGCTTCAGACCAACCTGTGAACCATTTAGACCTAATGTAACAACGGATGGTAGGAAAAGTGTCTGTACGGCCCAAGTAGTCTGAAAGTATAGCAGAGGAATGAGTCTCTAAGATTAGGGAACAGCTTATCAGAAATTACTATACATGTGCATCCAGTGTCTCGTAAAATGGTAGATATATTTAGTCCATTAACTGTTCCTGAACAGAAGGGTGCTTGGTCATTACAGTCTTTAAAACATCTTCCAACTTTTTGGACCTTCTTAGGACCTTAACACCACACAAATGACAAACAGGAATAAAAGAAGTCATTTTACTTTCCACTAGAGGCTTTGATTTCTTAAGGTCTGATGAACCCTTGCCCTTAGGGTTCGATCCCTTTAGGTCTTTATAGGAATTGTGAGCCTCAGCATATAGGTCAGCAGCCTCAGCAACTTCCTCAGCTTTAATCAGGTTACGTTCTCTAATGAATGTTCGTATCTGGTGAGGAAGAGCTGTCAGGAACTGGTCAGCAACCATGAAGTCTCTAAGAGATTCATAACTGTGATCAATTCCTGAACTCTCTATCCAAAAGTCGAACAAACGAAAGAGTGTTACCTGTAACTGTTGAAAGTTCTGGCCAGGCTGTAAGGTGGCATACCTGAAATCTTTCCTGTAAGAATTAGTGGTTTTTTGATATGCTTTAAGGATTGCCTTCTTTAGTAGGTTATAATTACATATGATATCCTGCGACAAAGTTGCATAGACATTCAAAGCAGTACCAGAAAATAACATTCCTAACCTGGTAGCCCAGGTGTCAGCAGGCCATTCACAGAGGGTAGCGGTATTTTCAAACCTGATAATGTATGAAGTTATGTCTTCCCCCTCTGTGAAGGGAGGTAAATTAGGTGTTGGAATATGTGCACTGACTGCACATTGTTCCATTACTCCTTCCTCTAATTGTTGTTGTGTAAAAGTTAACTTTTTATTCTCTAATTCAAGGCGAGATTTTTCGAGCTCGCGATCCTTTTCTCTTTCCTCAAGTTCTCTTAATTTAACTTGTTCTTCACGTATCTTAGCTTGTTCCTCACGTTCTCTAGCTCTTTCCTCACGACCAAGTCTATCACGCTCTTTTTGGTCTTCTCGCTCTCTTTGTCTCTCGGATTTCTCTCTCAATTCTCTCTCTCTCCTTTTTCTCTTTTCTTTCGATTCTCTTTCGATTCTCTCTCTCTCCTTATTCTCTTCTCTTTCCCTTTCTAACTGTCTTTCTTCTCTCTCAATTCTCTCTCTTTCAAGTCTTTCCTAGATCTTAGCATTAATGAAAGATTCTAAATTTTTCCCTGTTATTCCTAACTTACTTCCAGCGTTCATCCAAAACTGGTATTCATCCATACTTGCAAGAATAACTTAAACTATCAGGGGAAATGAAACGGGTATTAAAGAAAACGGAGGGTTCAATTCCTGCTCCGCTCAAACTGTAAATAAACCAGAGGGCTCGATCCCTGCTTCAATTAAACAACTTGTATTAATTAAAACGAAGGGTTCTATGCCGGCTCCTGAGCAAACAGTAAGTAGAATGGGGTCACTTGACCATCCAATCTTGTCACCAACAAATCAAGAGTGTCCTATGACAGTTCCCTTGATATAATAAAGAGCTCAATGAAACAAGTTGTCACTGGAAAATCTCGGGTCCCTAGAGTCTAATCCTCCAAAGTGTTTCAAGCTCACATGAAAAAGTGGCAGAATTAACTATTATATCCTGCCTGACTTGACTTACAATAAATTGAGACTAACAATCACCAAATCTTTCAAATACCTGTACTGTAGTCCTACCATAGAGAATGATTACTCATGGCTGGTGGTAACCGTCTGTGGTATGCAGCGTTGAAGTTCCAATGGTAGATTCGAGATGGAGTTGAATCTTGATTCAGTAGAGTTGATCCTGGCAAGGTCGCCACTTGTGAAGGCTTACACAGCCCTGTAACAACTTCAGACAGTATTACTCAGGCTGGCTTCTCCTCAGGAAAATTAATGAATAGAAAAAGAAATAATAATTCACAAAGATAAACACTTTCTTATTTATTAAATCAAACATAAAACAATAAAACATGAAAGGTATATCCTATTTGAAAGAAAAATGAAAAATGAAATGAATAAAATAACATTTGAACTCAACGCTAATATCTACAGGGGTGTCTGGTGTTGGTGACACTTGTTGAAATCGTAGCCATTGCTGATGATGGGGTGGGGTGGGGAGGGGGTCGCAGGTGTTGGTGACCATCCTCTGGCTAGTTCTTCACAGTATACCAGTGAGTAGTATCCCGATGACAGGAAAGCAGGTTCTTTACCGCTGCAATGATGTGGGGTTACGTCCTGCAATTTCATACAGGCGCACAGATAATTAGATCCAAAATGGAGAAGTCTCTGGACGTTAGTCCTCCTGTTTTTCTCGTTGATTGACAGGTGACCCTCACTGTCATCCAAGCTGAAAAGATAGACAGGTTACCCACTGCTTAAATAATCACTCTCCATGGCAGTGTACATTACTCAAAAGACGTGGTGATTATTACAACAGTCAACCTAGAGCAAGACTGAAAGGACTAAGTTTATTATTGGTCAAAAGTGAAGCTTTTAACCAATAAATCCACTAGAATACAAGGCAGGCATGTACTTACAGTAGTGTTGGGAGCTGTGAGTCGAGTGATTTACAGTTTGACCAGAGCCCCACACGTCACCTTTCGAGGGGGGGGTGGAAGAGGGAGGGGAAGGGATAGTGGGAGCTAGACTGACCCTACGTTAACAAGCAGCCGGCAATCAATTATTATTATTATTATTATAATCTATCAGCGCCTTGTGGAAGGTATTCAGGCTTAATTTGGGGAACTGGAGCAAATCCAATTCCCTAAATCAAGAGCGGAACCTTCCTTGAAAATCAAACTATCGGGGGTGGGGGAGCGTGACTTACCCTACCTTAACTAGTAGCCGGTAATGAAACTATCACTTTCGGGGAGGGGGAAGAAAGGCGGGAGCGTGACTTACCCTACCTTAACTAGTAGCCGGTAATGAAACTATTGTTACTATATTGCTACTCCTATCTATTGAACTTTTCCCTCACATGTATCTTTATACGTATATGCTTCTAAACTGTTGTATTCTGAGCACCTCTGCAAAAACAGTGATAATGTGTGAGTGTGGTGAAAGTGTTGAATGATGATGAAAGTATTTTCTTTTTGGTGATTTTCTTTCTTTTTTGGGTCACCCTGCCTCGGTGGGACACGGCCGACTTGTTATATATATATATATACATATATATATATATATATATATATATATATATATATATATATATAAATATATATATATATATATATATATATATATATATATAAGTTTTCTTTAGTCCCTGTATTAGTGGGGTACAGATGACATGTAGCCTTAATGATCCTGGTACTGGGGATCGGCAGAGACAGTAGCAGCAGCACTCACCAGGTACTTGGGGCAGGTAGAGACAGCAGCAGCTCTCATTTGGTACTAGGGGTCGGTAGAGACAGTAGCAGCAGCACTCACCTCGTACTGGGGGTCGGTAGAGACAGTAGCAGCAGCAGCAGCACTCACCTGGTACTGGGGCGGCTTGTCAGGAGAGAGAGCTAAAGCCACACCGGCAGTGACCAGGTAAGTGATGGCAAAGCGCTGAAGAACTCCAGGCACGCGGTACTTGTCCAGCCAGATCCACCCTCCCAGAGAATTGAGGATGATGCCCAGCACAAACAGTTTGATGGATCGCTGATGCCGAGGGGCAAGGAAAGTTAGTAATTAGTTACTGGCAAGTTATGAGATAAAGCACCATCTCACACCCTGACGAGATTACACTGTCAGGAAGGAGTAAATAACGTGGGATCAAACCCGGGTTACCAGAGGTTAGGGAAGCTTCACCTTCCTGATCCAGATTAGATCACATATGATGGAACACCACGTTCACGGAAGTGTAAAATTTTAACTTGCATGATGGTTCACTGATTATCATCTCATCTAAGAGACGTGGTTAGCACAGCAGATGACTTAGGAAAATCCAAAATAGAATGATTCTCATTTATCGGTAGAGGGAAAAAACAGATAAAATATGGTATAGAGAAAATTATCGTAGAAATGATCCACGAGATGAGGACTATTGAATATAAACTTGATATAAGATACGTATGTGGAAATTAATGGGGAAAAAGAAAAAGCAGAGATGAAAGGATGACGGTGGGGAAGAGGATAAAGACTGGGGAGACCAAAGTATAGAGGACTCACTTTAAGAATCCTGAAAAATATCTTTGGTTTAGGAGTCTGGCGGCGTAGAGCAGAGCGAAGTCCCATTGGTATACAAACCCCCATAATCCACATGAACCTGTCGAAATACATATAATTCCATTTTACTACATTCACTACTGACATGTATGTCAAGAATCTGCGTGTCCTGAAACTGCATGTATCTGTCAATAATGTGTTTAAAAACTTTTCTTAAAAAAAAAAAGACTATAAACTAAATTTCCTAATCATAGAGTATACACTAACACATCTTTATACTGCTTGTTATCTGCTGTTGGTGAGGCTGATGTGTCGTGGGATTGATATGAAGAAAGACTCACCAAGGAAAGACGAGGTCGGCTACCTGGAGACCATTCCAGGTAGCATGTTCCAAGAACCAGTAGTTCCCGGCGCCATAGTTGACGAAGATCATGATGACGATACTCATCCTGTAGTAGAGTATACATGTACTATTCAGGTGAGCAAACAGCACAGAAGTGGTAGAAGAGAAGCAGTATGCAACATATATCACTGAGGTATAGCCAGGATTTTAGCGAAAGAAGGATTATTATTATTATTATTAGTAGTAGTAGTAATTTTTTATTAGTGTATACAAAGCACTAAACGTATGAGTTTCATTCATGGCAAGGAGGCGATGAGGTTTGATCCTCCGTCCATTAATAGCGATACAAAAGTTCTGTTCATGTAGCCCGGGTTCTCGAAAAGCAGGAGAGAGGAAGAGGAGGAGAAATAGAGGGAAGCGACTAGCTAGGAGAACAGCTTACCCTCTGAAGGTGTCCAGGGACTTAAGACGAGGTTTGGGTGCTGCTGGTGGTGGTGTGGTGTTGCTTTTGTCAGTCTCCCGTATTGTTGTGGTCGACCCCGCCATCTGTAGCTCCACCTGCCATACACAAGGTTTCATTATAAGTTACCTCAGCCACACTGAATCATTATGAGTTACCTCAGCCACACTGAATCATTATGAGTTATCTCAGCCACACTGAATCATTATGAGTTACCTCAACCACACTGAATCGTTATGAGTTACCTCAACCACACTGCTTTTGATGTATCCACCACCAGTAAAAAAAAAATTCGTGTGAGTTGCATGACACTTGTTTTGCCGCGTAATTTGATGATAATAGTAATAATAATATTATTCCTGTTGTCAGTTTGCCATTTTCGATAAATTTTCTGGCATTGCCTTGTTTCGACTGAGAACACGTCTTCAATCGTTTGTTCAACACGTCCCAGACTTCTCTGTTGTGAGCTTTCTCCTGATTATCAGGTCTTTACTGTGTGTGTGTTTTAATAGTAGTAGTGGTTACTAGGTGTCAGAGGCCCTTGTCGATAGACATTTGGCCTGATGTGTGTGTTTGTCATGATCCAATGTACCGTACCTATACTGACCTGGGAGCCGTCATCTCGACTGTGAGTGTACCTCCTAAGCATCCATTGGTAGAGGGCGAGGCAGCCAGCAGCCAGGATGGCCAACCCTGCATACACAGCTACGGCGATGACGATTGCTGCGGCAGACATTAAGTTATTCACTGTGGTGGTGATGAGGGAGGGTAGTATTGGTGAGGGAGGTTTTTTTTGGTGGAAATAGTGAGAGAAGGTGATGGTGGATGTTGCTGTAATGAAGTATAAGGGAAGAGTAGTGCATATGAATAAAAAAGAAAGAACACTTCAGCTGTGAATCAATATATGTATACGACACATTTACCAGAACTATAAAAGTTTTAAGTATTGTTGCTGACCTCCGTACTCGAAGACCGGATCTTTGAGTGTAGAGAAGGTACAATTGCTTTCCTCTGTCAAGTTGAGGAGGTAAACACCAAACTCTCCCAGCTTAGCGGCCGACACCTCGCACACAACTGGCCTGTACAATACAAACTATTAAGTGAAGCTATCGGTGATTTTTACATGGCAAGTCCTAACATAACTTGTATACCCATGAACAATTTAACCACAATGAATTGGAAATAAATTCCTAGCATTTAATGATTTCTAAATCGTTTTCTTAAACATAAACAGAACTGACTGAAAGATCATGAATATGCTTGGAATTTATTTCCCAGTCATCATGGATAAATTGTTTAGTATGTGTTTGCAACAGTTTAACAACAATATATATTTCACCTATCACAACAAACACGCCTATATTAAGGCATGAATAAAATTCATAACACATCATGGCTTGGTGAAATGCGAAGATAATCACTAATACTAAGACGGATTCATCCTAGCTACTGGGAGTGAAGCAGCAACTACGACCAGCCGGCCACGGCAGGTGCTTATTAAGACACATACTACACACACACACAGACACACACACAGAGACAAGAGAGACAAGAGAGAGAGAGAGGGATGGGTGGATTGCATTTTCTTGGACTGCAAGAAGGCGTTTGACACAGTTCCACACAAGAGATTAGTGCAAAAACTGGAGGACCAAGCAGGGATAACAGGGAAGGCACTACAATGGATCAGGGAAAACTTGTCAGGAAGACAGCAGCGAGTCATGGTACATGGCGAGGTGTCAGAGTGGGCACCTGCGACCAGCGGGGTCCCACAGGGGTCAGTCCTAGGACCAGTGCTGTTTCTGATATTTGTGAACGACATGACGGAAGGAATAGACTCCGAAGTGTCCCTGTTTGCAGATGAAGAATTCATTCGATCGAAGACCAGGCAGAATTACAAAGGGATCTGGACAGGCTGCAGACCTGGTCCAGCAATTGGCTCCTGGAGTTCAACCCCACCAAGTGCAAAGTCATGAAGAATGGGGAAGGGCAAAGAAGACTGCAGACGTAGTGCAGTCTAGGGAGCCAGAGACTACAAACCTCACTCAAGGAAAAAGAGCTTGGGGTGAGTATAACACCAGGCACATCTCCTGAAGCGCACATCAACCAAATAACTGTTTCAGCGTATGGGCGCCTAGCAAACCTCAGAACTGCATTCTGCCATCTTTCAGGACCCTGTACACCGTGTATGTTAGGCCCTTATTGGATTATGCGGCACAATTTGGAACCCACATCTAGCCAAGCACGCAAAGAAACTAGAGAAAGTGCAAAGGTTAGCAACAAGACTATTCCCAGAGTTAAGAGGTATGTCCTACGAGGAGAGGTTAAGGGAAATCAACCTGACGACACTGGAGGACAGGAGAGATAGGGGGGACATGATAACGACATACAAAATACTGAGAGGAATTGACAAGGTGGACAAAGACAGGATGTTCCAGAGATTGGACACAGTAACAAGGGGACACAGTTGGAAGTTGAAGACACAGATGAATCACAGGGATGTTAGGAAGTATTTCTTCAGCCACAGAGTAGTCAGTAAGTAGAATAGTTTGGGAAGCGATGTAGTGGAGACAGGATCCATACATAGCATTAAGCAGAGGTATGATAAAGCTCAAGGTTCAGGGAGAGTGACCTAGTAGCGACCAGTGAAGAGGCGGGGCCAGGAGCTTGGACTCGACCCCTGCAACCTCAACTAGGTGAGTACAACTAGGTGAGTACACACACACACACACACACACACACACACACACACACACACACACACACACACACAAACACACACACACACACACACACACACAGGGAGGAGAGACGCTGTGTGTGCCACTAGCCACGATCTTCAACACATCCCTCGAAACTGGATAACTACCTGAGGTATGGAAGACGGCAAATGAAATTCCCATTTTTAAGAAAGGAGACAGAAACGAAGCACTAAACTATAGACCAGTATAACTGACGTGTATAGTATGCAACGTCATAGAGAAGAGTGGTGGAGCATCTGGAACGGACAAGATTATAAAAGACAACCAGCACGGATTCATGGAAGGCAAATCTTGTGTTACAAACCTCTAGGAGTTTTATGACAAGGTAACAGAAGTAAGACACGAGAGGGAGGGGTGGGTTGACTGTATTTTCTTGGACTGCAAGAAGGCCTTCGATACAGTTCCCCACAAGAGATTAGTGCAGAAGCTAGAGGATCAGGCACGTATAACAGGAAGAGCACTGAAATGGATCAAAGAATACCTGACAGGGAGGCAACAACGGGTCATGGTACGAGATGAGGTATCACAATGGGCGCCTGTGACGAGTGGAGTTCCACAGGAGTCAGTCCTAGGACCAGTGCTGTTTTTGGTATATGTGAATGACATGATGGAAGGGAAAACTCAGAGGTGTTCCTGTTTGCAGATGATGTGAAGTTAATGAGAAGAATTAAATCAGATGAGGATCAGGCAGGACTCCAAAGAGACCTGGACAGGCTGGACACGTGGTCCAGCAACTGGCTACTTGAATTTAACCCAGCCAAATGCAAAGTCATGAAGATCGGGGAAGGGAAAAGAAGACAGCAGACAGAGGATAGGCTGGGTGGCCAAAGGCTGCAAACCTCACTCAAGGAGAAAGATCTTGGGGTGAGTATAATTCCGAGCACGTCTCCGGAAGCACACATCAACCAGATAACTGCTGCAGCATATGGGCGCCTGGCAAACCTGAGAATAGCTTTCCGATACCTCAGTGAGGAATCGTTCAAGACACTGTATACCCTGTACATCAGGCCCATACTGGAGAATGCAGCACCAGTTTGGAAACCACACCTGGTCAAGCACGTCAAGATATTAGAGAAAGTGTAAAGGTTTGCAACAAGGCTAGTTCCAGAGCTAAGGGGAATGTCCTACAAAGAAAGGTTAAGGGAAATAGGCCTGATGACACTGGAGGACAGGAGGGTTAGGGGATTAGATTTAGATTTTGCCACCGAAGTGGCTAGTTTATTGTGTACCCCATATCCATCCTGTGGACGGTAGCGCAAGAGCATATGGATACACAAAAGGCCTAGGAACTAGGCCCCAAAAGGGTTAACAGGCGTGCATATGGGTTTTTATTTATCTACATATCTACAGTTCACTTATCTGTTACATGCAAATTTAGGAAATTTGCTTAGTATATCTGGTATCTTATTTTCATTAATAATGTATCTTGACATGTCACATAGGTTATTATACTGTCTGTCTCTGTATTCCTCAATAAGTGGACAATTCAGCACATACTGTTCAAGACAGTGACCATATACCTGATCACATAATTTGTATTTAATTTGATCATTATCTGCATGTCTCCCAAACTGCCAGAAGTACTTGTAACCAACTTTAAGCCTGGCCACTACAACATCAGTCAGTCTGTTCACATTGCAAGTTGCTACATAAACATACTTATCTACATTCATGTTATCATAGTGGGTTATAGATCTACTCAGGCTTCTAACTGCATTCCTATAACAATAATTTTCATTCATTAGCTGCCTGACTGCGGTGGAATGTGGTTGTGCACAGCACCCCTCTGCTGTTTGTCAGGAGAGCTCTCATAGCAACAATATGGCGCTGAGTATCCGACGTAGGGTGAACACTGTCGGCGTTGAGCTGCTTCGTGGGGCGATTTCCCCCTCTACGGCGCAGGTGTTACTTCCGGCAATCATCAGGGAAACGTATGGAGTGCAGGATGATGAGGTTTATGGTGTGGCCCTGAATGGGGCCTATCGTCTATTCGTCAAGTTAAATTCGACGGCTGTGTACGAGTCGTTAGTGACGAAATTTGAGCATGTGAGTATTGATGTAACTCCAGCTGTCAAAGTGCGACTCATAGACGTCTCTCGCCACTATACGTGGGTGAAGTTGCGAAATGTCCCCTTCGAGGCTGACGAGGAGGACTTACGGAAGGTGTTTGCAGATTATGGTACCGTGCATCTGGCAACCCAAGGCAAGTGGGCGGCAGGTGCGTACGTGGGACGTCCGGAGGGTACATTCTCCCTCAAAATGACACTGAGGCACCCGATCCCGTCATACGTCGTGATGCCGGAGTTTAGGACCCAAATTCTAGTGGCGTATGCTGGGCAGCGACGGACATGCAGGTTGTGTGGAGAGTATGACCATATGGCGGCGACGTGTGGGAGGCAGTGGAGGGCGCCGGCGCAAACAGGTGGTGCACCAGTTACAGGTGTGGATGTCGTAGAGGAGAATTCCAAAGGAAACCGAGGAGATGGCCGTCTGTGGAGTGAAATTGTAGAAGAGTCTCTTGTGGTGCATGATGGGCGGGGCACGAGTTGTGTGGAGCCGAAAATGGCCACTTTGCCGGTGACGGGGGAGGAAGTGCTAATTCAGCAGGAGGTGCAAGAGCTGGAGGAGGAGCTCGACGAGGTATTGAAAACTTTACCTTCTTCGGGCGAGGATAATGGCTTGGTCCGTGAAATGGTGCCTGAGTTGAAAGGAGAGTGTGGCGGGACAGGCACGAGAAGGAAGGAGGACAACTGCAGGCACAGAGAGGAGTCACCGAGCTCTGTGCGACAGGTCACAGTAGAGGTTGATGTTCACTGTGAGGAATCTTCGGTAGACAGTATGGCGGTAGAGAGTGTTACGAGGAAGAGGGCGGCTGCGTCAGACTCAGATGATGTCCTGACGCCCGCGCAGAGGTCTGGGAGGAAGGATGTATATTCTCGTGACAGCCAGGATAAGAGGCATCGAAGAGGGGGGGGGTGGATGATGACAAACCACATGTTGACCCTGGGGCAAGAGGCCCTGGGAAGGGTGAGAGGAGAAAGGGTTGGAAGCTTTAGAAAGGCCTTAAGTGCATGACTGTGAATGTGAATGGACTGTGTACTGGTGTGAAGAGGGAATGCTTTCGTATGCTCTTACGTCGATACAGAGTGGACGTAGTCTTTCTACAGGAGCATAATTTCAGGGAGGGTAGAGTGCTCGAGGTGGACGGGTATACGGTGTTGACTCTGCCATCGGCACATTTGAAAGGTGGTGTGGGTTTATTGATAAAGGAGGTGAGCCCGTTTGTGTTGCAAAGACGTGAAGGGGGTGGGGGGGGAGGGTGTTGCGTGTGGATGGGTGGTGGATGGGGCAGAGGGTAACCTTTGTAAGTGTGTATGCACCAGCTGAAAATGATATGAAAGTCAAGAGGGATTTTGTGTGTGATGATCTAGTTTTTGCTTTCCGTGGTTTACCTGAAGTGGCCATCGTAGGTGGGAACTGGAATTGTGTGATCAGGAGAGCGGATGTGGAACCACGAGGGGCGGGGCATATGTTGACAGCATTACGCAATCTTTTGGTGGATGTTCAGTTGAGGGATGTGGTAGGTGGGGGAGCGTGGGAGGTGGAGCATACTTTCGTGAGGCGAGGTTACGCAGCTAGGTTAGACAGGTTGTATATATCTCATAAGGTATTGTCAAAGTCTGTCCGTACTATTGAACTAGCTTTTTCAGATCATAGGGCGGTTGTCGCAGAAGTAGAGTGGGATTCTCTAGCTTGTATCTCTAGGGGATATTGGAAATTAAATACGAGTCTGTTGGAAGATGAGGAGGGGTTGGGGGGTTTTACGGAGCTGTGGGAGAGATTAACTGAGGAGGTACAAGGTGTGGAGGACGTGGTGACGTGGTGGGATGGTGTGGCTAAGGACCGGATTCGGCATTATTATGTGAGGGAGGGGAAAAGGATTAATTCTTTAAAATTTGGGTTGATTAATTATTTGGAGGACAGGTTACGGGGTTGTTATGTGAAAGGGACAGTAGAGAGTGTCTATCCGATGGACGACATTATGATACTTAAAGAGCGGTTGCGGGAAATTCAGGACGAGCGGTTCCAAGCGGTGAGAGTAATGGCGGGGGTGGAGGAGGTGTTATGGGGAGATAGGCCGTCTTCGTGTGTGTTGCGCAGACAAAAACAACGTCGGCAGGCAACAACTATTCCATGTTTGGAGGTTCTTGAGTCGGTGGGAGGGTATAGGGTGGGTCAGGTTATCCACACTACGGATGGGATGGGGTTGTTTGCGGATAAGTGGTACGGAAAGTATTGGCGGGAGGAAGGGGTAGGATTAGGGGATTTAGAGAGGGTGTGTGGAAGTGTGCCATGTAGGTTAGGACACAGTGATAGGGAAGCTTTGGGGGGGACATAACTGAGGGGGAAATATGGAGAGCTTTGAGTGCCATGCGAAAGGGCAAAGCACCGGGAATCGATGGACTGCCGGCGGAGTTTTATCAACAGCATTGGGAGTTAATAAAAGGTTTTTTGGTGAGGTTACTGAACTTGATGAAGGTAAGGGGAAGGTTGGGTGAAAGACAGGCAACAGCTGTAGTTGTTTTGGTACCGAAGGGTAAGGAACAGCGTTCGCTCAGGGACTATAGAACAATATCGTTGTTATGCGCGGATTATAAGTTATTTGCAAAAATTTTAGGAAATAGGATCAAGTGTGTTGTAGGGAGGGTTGTATCGGAAACCCAGTTTGGGTTGCCAGGTAGGTCTATGGGGGTGGGACATGGTCTTTTAAGGGATTTCGTGGAAGAAAAAGGGGGGGAAGGGGGGGGGGGTTTGGTTGCACTAGACTGGCAAGGAGCTTATGATAGGGTGGAGCGAGAGGCGTTGAGAGCTATCCTTAGGAAACAGGGCTATGGGGAAGAAATAGTGGGATGGGTAGAGGCGTTATATAGAGGGGCAATGGTGAGAGTACAGATTAATGGAAGATTAGGGGGGAGGATTGTAATGGGCAGAGGTCTTAGACAGGGGTGTCCTATGTCACAGCTTTTATTTGCATGCATACAGGACCCCTTTTATAGAATGATGGAGTGCCATAGGGGCGTTAGTGAAGGGGTTGGGGGGGGTACTGGGGGCGTTTGGCCTGTTCTCATAGGGTATGTGGATGATACCACTGTATTGGTTAGAGAGGGGATGTCCATAAACGCCTTAGATGGAGTGGTCGACACGTTTGCATGTGCGACTGGTATGAGGGTAAATTCGGAGAAGTCCATGGTTATGGGGTTAGGAACTTGGGGGGAGAGGGTCGAGTGGGGTCGTGCAGTAGTAAAGAAGCGGGTGATGTCATTAAAAATTTGTGGTCTAATCTATGCTGATGATCTTGAGGTTGCACGTGTTAATAATTCGGTCAGGTTGGTAGAAAGGATACTGGGTCGATTGGGAGCATTGCGGCCTTATCATTTGACCCTTGTGCAGCGGGCCACTGTAATTAACGTTTTATTGTATAGCAAGGTTTGGCATGTGGCTGCCGTGTTCCCTTTAACGGGGACGGCAATTGCAACTATACTTAGAGGGGTTTTTAAATTTTTGTGGGGTTCAGGTTGTGACTGGCTTAGAAGGGATGTAGTAATGTTACCTGTGCGTCAGGGGGGGTTGGGTTTAATGAACTTAAAGAGGAGGGTTAAATGTATCTTCATTAAAAGGGAGGTGATGAGGGAGGGTGAGGGGGGGGGGTTGGTTAAGGTACACAATAAATTGAAACGCATGTTTTCTGGGACGGAGTTGAGGGAGTGTGAAACTATTTTGAGGGCAGTGGTGATGGTTAGGGATCTGGGTAAGGTAAAAATAAGTAGGCTGTGTAGGATGTCGGCGGAAAGGGTCGTGGCTCCGGTGGAGGGGATTTTCCCCATGTATGACTGGGGATGTATATGGAGAAGGTTTGGTAGGTTAAGGTTACAACCCCGTGGACGTGAGGTGATGTATCGGTTTTTGCATGGGATTTTACCATCGGGAGTGGTCTTACGAGCTAGACGGGTGGTTGAGGGGGGGGGGGTATGTGGAATATGTGGCGGGGAGGATTCTGCATTCCATGTAGTGTATTTTTGTGAGGGGTTGGGGAGCGTCAGGGGTTGGTTGAGCAGGGTGTTGCATAAGATAAGTGGTCAATACTTCTCTGTTCTGCGGGCATTGAGTCTTGATGTGGGGGGTATGGATGAAAGTATTATTAGGGCTGTGGGGTACATTATGGTAGATTATGTCTACATTATGTGGGGAATGAGGGGGAAAGGGGTAAGTGAGGTGAAGAGGAGGGTATTGGCTGTTACGTTTTATAAAACGTTGTGCCGTAATAGAGAACTTTATGGGAGGAGGTGGGAGCGGGATTTCTCTGAGGGATATAGAGACCTTACATTAGAGGTTTTATTAAATTTGTAAATTAGGTGGGTGGGGCAGGGTAGGGATGGTACAATGTGTTATGTTGATGGGCTGTCAGGGGTGAAAACGGGGTCGCCTCCTGTATGTAGCGGGTGAATGTGTATGAACTTGGGCGTATGATGTGTATTCATGGTTTGTGACGAGTATACTCAATATATGTGTTTGATTTTGCAGTGGGATTGTTCTATGTATGTTATTCATATGCATGTTTTAGATGCTTGTAGAGGTGTCAGTGTGTTGGATCCTTGTTTATTAATATATTCTGTGTTTGATGAACATATTGTTTTTACCTTATTCTCAATACATTACGTTAATTGTATTTAACGTATAAGGTGTCCTACTTTATAATTTACAACGTGACAATATATGCATATTATGGTGTGTTTTGTTAATCATATAACAATGCAATTGGAATTAGTCGTTTATTGGTTATCATAGGTGTAGGGGTTTTCATGTATGGGTGAGGAGGGATATTTGTGTTATCTCAAGTTCATGTTTGTGTGGTTGTTAATGATTTATTCTGTGTAAGACCTGTTTTTGTTTTTATCTATCTCTTGTATTGTATTGTTCTAAATAAAAAAAAAAAAAAAAAAAAAGCGTGACTGGGCTCGGGTGAGAGAAGACGTATGTAGTGTCATCTGCAAAAAGTGTGGGTTTGAGTAATTGCGAAGCATTTGGTAGGTCATTTATGTATAGGAGAAAGAGAAGAGGGCCAAGGACACTTCCCTGTGGGACACCAATTGTAATTGGTTGTGCGGAAGAGCTTGCCCCATTTGCGTACACATATTGGCTTCTGTTGCTGAGGTAAGACTTGAGGTAGTTGAGGGAGTGCCCTCTAATACCATAGTGTGACAATTTTACGTGGAGCAAGTCATGGTCAACTGTATCAAAAGCTTTACGTAAGTCAATGAAGATCCCCAGTGGGACTTCTTTTTTCTCTATTGCAGTGTATATATGTTCTAGCATGTGTATAATAGCATCATTAGTATTTTTATTAGGCCTGAATCCAAATTGGCAGGGGTTGAGTATGTTTTGGGAGATAAGGTAGGAGTAGATTCGTTTATGAATTAATTTTTCGAAGATTTTTGAGAGAGGGTGTAAGTTAGATATTGGCCTATAGTTATTCAACTCTGTTTGGTCTCCTCCTTTGTGGATCGGGGTGACCCTTGCTATTTTGAGAACTGTAGGGAAGGTGGAGGATTCAATGGATTTGTTAAAGAGTGTTGCAATGATTGGTGATAGTACTTGTGACGCTTTTTTGTATATAAAGGGTGGTAAGGTATTTAAATCTCCTGCCTTGTTTTTCAGTGCGTTGATAATAAGGGAGACTTCGTATGGGTTAGTCGGAGCTAGGAACAGTGCGTTCGGGTAGTTGCCAGTGAGGTAGTCATTTGGTGGGGTATCTGAGCTTGGGATATTATTGGCAAGGTTTTGACCTATAGTGGAGAAGAAATCATTGAGTCTGTTTGCTGTTTCTGTTGGTGGGAGTTGGGGTTCATCTTATCCATATCTATCCGAGACCAGTATGGATTGGATAGCACCCACAAGTACGGTGCTACAAATTAATTGTGGACTGTATAAATTATATTAGTGTCACTGAATGAAGGGGGGAGGGGTAGGCTACACATGGATATATCCATCAAGGAAAAACACTTGTACATAATCTCACCATATTACTCTGTGTATATTACTACCTCATATTTTTTTAAATACTATCAATTGATATTACTTACTAAAATTAATAATTACCATTTTTACTATAATTTCAATTTACTCTTAACATTTTTGACATTTAATAACCATTACTTGTCTAATTACCTTTACCTGTTTTAATACCACATTTACTATCTTAGAGTACTCGTAATTACCTTGTACTGCCATATAACCTCTAGTATAACTACCAGTGCAATATTGAATGAAATAAACATTACTTTTTCACTTTTTTTGTAATCATTATTACTTACTAAAATTTTATTAAACACTATATTTACTACCAGTCAATTTTACTTTTGTACATTAAACATTATTTTATACTTCCCATAACATTTTGTTGCCAAATTTTCAAGTTTGTATATTCAACTCCAACCTTTATATTATCCTTTGTACCTGTGTACCTGTGTACCTGTCTACCATCTTACTATCATATTATAACCAAGACATTACCATTGTTTTTTTACTATTATTCTTTTGGTACTTTAATTGTGAATTTTATCTTGCCAATTTAAATCTAGTTATACTCTTGATCTTGTCAACAATCTATACCAGACCCTAGTGCAATTGCAAGTACCATTTCAATTTGTATTTTTATATTATAAGTTTATATTATAATTCCTACTCTAAGATTGTTTTCATATCTTAGTGACTATATTGTGTGTGCAATTAGTGTATATTTCAATTATATTATTGTTCAAGGCCCGTAACTATCTTTTGCTAACTAGTACCAACTACCTCATATATTTTTTTTTTCTACTTTTTTTATTCTTTTGCTACCTTAACTTGTATATTTTATCTTGTCAATTTAAATCTAGTTATACTCTAATTCTTGTAAACAACTTATATAAGACCTTAGAGCAAATACAATTGAGAGTCTTGTGCCTTTTTTATACCATTAGATTAAACTCAGTTGTACTATAGCTCATTCTAGCTCAATACATAGTCAATACCAAATTCATTATATTAGACCATAGTGTAATTACTAGTGAGAGCCTAGTGCTATTTTTAATTTGTATTTTTATATTATTAGATTAAACCTAGTTGTACTATAGCTCATTCTAGCTTAATACATAGACTATATCAAAGTCATTACATTAGACATTAGTGCAATTACAAGTGAGAGTCTTGTGCTATTTTTAATTTGTATTTTTATATTATTAGTTTATACCTAGTTGTACTTTAGCTCATTCCAGCACAACACACAGACAACACCAACTTCATTATGTGTATTAGTGACTGTACTCTACATGACCAAAATGCTTTAGCTATATACTTGTCCAAACTTCCCACCACTACAGATATCAGTACTAAAACTCAACACACAACTCAGGATATAAATAACCATAATTTAAACCTAGAAGATGATTGATCACATTGACCCTGATCTAAACCTCCATAATCTGACACACAATCAAAACCTATTGGAAAGTAACTCCCTTTACTACACAGCATCACAAGCCAGCATTATCCTAAACAATGATAAAAGTCTATCAGTACTTAACTACAACATCAGGTCCTTAAGCAAACACTATGATGACCTCCTGGCACTCCTTGAATCACTAAAGACACCCTTCTCCTGCATTATTCTTACTGAGACCTGGCTTAAACAGGACACAATAGATATCTACCCTCTACCAGGATACACAGCAATCCACAACTGCAGACCATACCAAGTTGGGGGTGGTATTGCAATCTATTACTCTAACCAATTATCTTGTATTAGCACCAATTGCTTTAGTGATGAATATGGAGAATACATTTTTGCTAATTTTACTGTAAAAAACCTTAAGACGCCTTTAACAATCGGTGCCATTTACCGGATACCCCACACAAACATCCCAAACTTCAGTGAGAAATTAAAGGCACTAATAACAAACAGACAAATGAATAAGCACCACATTCTCTTAGCTGGAGACTTCAACATCAACCTTGGCCTACTAGATGATCAGCCTGTAACTGATTTCATCAACAATATGAACAACACATTTCTCATACCAACAATAACTAAACCAACCAGGCTCACTGAAACAAGTGCAACTATAATAGACCACATATGGACCAATATACTAGCCCCCCTTAAATCAGGGATAATCACAGATAACATTACAGACCACTACCCTACCTTCCTCTTGACAAACATTAGTAAACCACCACTTGAATACAACAAAGTCTCATTTAGACTCCATGATGAGGCCTCAATAAGGAAGTTCACAGCTGACCTAGAGACTGTTGACTGGCCTACAGAATTCTCCAAGGCCAATGGTACTGATGACTGGACAGACATTTTTCTTAACAAATTACTTAGACTATACAACAAACATTGTCCTATAAAAACGAAACAGATCACAAACAAACGGCTTGGTTGCCCATGGCTAACCAGCACCATTCTGAAATCCATTGATAAGAAACACCAATATGAAAAGCAATAAAGACAGGGCTTAATACACAAAGATATTCTTAAACACTATTCATCAGTCCTCACCAAAGTAATAAAGAAAGCCAAACAACTATACTACTCCAGTAGATTCACTGACACAAGAGGAGATATAAAAAAGACCTGGAAAACACTCTCTCAGATTCTAGGGACCCACAAACTGAAAAAAAAAACAAGAATATTGTCCTAACTAAACCTAATGAAACACCACTGCAACCCACTGACACAGCTAACAAGATAAACGACTTCTTCTCAACCATAGGTTCTAATCTCGCCAATAAAATCCCACGTACCAATGCCCATGCCGGGGACTACCTAGATGGGAATTTCCCAAATTCCTTCTATCTTGCTCCAACTGAGCCCACGGAAGTCACCGAGATTATAAAGTCACTTAAAAATAACTCAGGGAATCTGTCTCATGTCCCACCATTATTGTACAAGAGAGTGGCCCATGTCCTCTCGCATATTATCTCATTACTTTTTAACAAGTCACTAGAAACTAGCACCTTCCCGAAATTACTCAAGACGGCAAGGGTTACACCAATACATAAAGGTGGTGACCCTACAGATTTAAACAACTATAGGCCAATATCAAACTTACCATTGCTATCCAAAATCTTTCAGAAACTCGTGCACAGGAGACTGTATTCATTTATAACAGCACAAAACATACTCAACCCCTGCCAATTTGGATTCAGGAAAAATAAAAACACTAACGATGCAATCATAAAAATGCTAGATCTGTTTTACACAGCATTGGAAAATAAGGAATATCCACTAGGAATTTTTATTGACCTAAGAAAAGCTTTTGACACAGTAGACCATGGCATCCTACTCCACAAACTTGACCATTATGGTATAAGAGGCCATGCGCTTGCATATTTCAAATCTTACCTTACTAATAGGTATCAGTATGTCACCATTAAAGGCACAGCATCAACAACACAGCCACTTGATACTGGAGTTCCGCAGGGAAGTGTCCTTGGTCCCCTGCTCTTCCTCATATACATCAATGATCTTCCAAACGTATCTCGACACCTGAACCCCATTCTCTTTGCTGACGACACGACTTATGTCATCTCTCACCCTAATCTTGCCACCCTCAACACCTGGAGTTACCTGGAGAGAGTTCCGGGGGTCAACGCCCCCGCGGCCTGGTCTGTGACCAGGCCTCCTGGTGGATCAGAGCCTGATCAACCAGGCTGTTGCTGCTGGCTGCACGCAAACCAACGTACGAGCCACAGCCCGGCTGATCCGGAACTGACTTTAGGTGCTTGTCCAGTGCCAGCTTGAAGACTGCCAGGGGTCTGTTGGTAATCCCCCTTATGTGTGCTGGGAGGCAGTTGAACAGTCTCGGGCCCCTGACACTTATTGTATGGTCTCTTAACGTGCTAGTGACACCCCTGCTTTTCATTGGGGGGATGGTGCATCGTCTGCCAAGTCTTTTGCTTTCGTAGTGAGTGATTTTCGTGTGCAAGTTCGGTACTAGTCCCTCTAGGATTTTCCAGGTGTATATAATCATGTATCTCTCCCTCCTGCGTTCCAGGGAATACAGGTTTAGGAACCTCAAGCGCTCCCAATAATTGAGGTGTTTTATCTCCGTTATGCGCGCCGTGAAAGTTCTCTGTACATTTTCTAGGTCGGCAATTTCACCTGCCTTGAAAGGTGCTGTTAGTGTGCAGCAATATTCCAGCCTAGATAGAACAAGTGACTTGAAGAGTGTCATCATGGGCTTGGCCTCCCTAGTTTTGAAGGTTCTCATTATCCATCCTGTCATTTTTCTAGCAGATGCGATTGATACAATGTTATGGTCCTTGAAGGTGAGATCCTCCGACATGATCACTCCCAGGTCTTTGACGTTGGTGTTTCGCTCTATTTTGTGGCCAGAATTTGTTTTGTACTTTGATGAAGATTTAATTTCCTCATGTTTACCATATCTGAGTAATTGAAATTTCTCATCGTTGAACTTCATATTGTTTTCTGCAGCCCACTGAAAGATTTGGTTGATGTCCGCCTGGAGCTTTGCAGTGTCTGCAATGGAAGACACTGTCATGCAGATTCGGGTGTCATCTGCAAAGGAAGACACGGTGCTGTGGCTGACATCCTTGTCTATGTCGGATATGAGGATGAGGAACAAGATGGGAGCTAGTACTGTGCCTTGTGGAACAGAGCTTTTCACCGTAGCTGCCTCGGACTTTACTCTGTTGACGACTACTCTCTGTGTTCTGTTAGTGAGGAAATTATAGATCCATCGACCGACTTTTCCTGTTATTCCTTTAGCACGCATTTTGTGCGCTATTACGCCATGGTCACACTTGTCGAAGGCTTTTGCAAAGTCTGTATATATTACATCTGCATTCTTTTTGTCTTCTAGTGCATTTAGGACCTTGTCGTAGTGATCCAATAGTTGAGACAGACAGGAGCGACCTGTTCTAAACCCATGTTGCCCTGGGTTGTGTAACTGATGGGTTTCTAGATGGGTGGTGATCTTGCTTCTTAGGACCCTTTCAAAGATTTTTATGATATGGGATGTTAGTGCTATTGGTCTGTAGTTCTTTGCTGTTGCTTTACTGCCCCCTTTGTGGAGTGGGGCTATGTCTGTTGTTTTTAGTAACTGTGGGACGACCCCCGTGTCCATGCTCCCTCTCCATAGGATGGAAAAGGCTCGTGATAGGGGCTTCTTGCAGTTCTTGATGAACACAGAGTTCCATGAGTCTGGCCCTGGGGCAGAGTGCATGGGCATGTCATTTATCGCCTGTTCGAAGTCATTTGGCGTCAGGATAACATCGGATAGGCTTGTGTTAATCAAATTTTGTGGCTCTCTCATAAAAAAATCATTTTGATCTTCGACTCTCAGTCTGGTTAGCGGCTTGCTAAAAACTGAGTCATATTGGGACTTGAGTAGCTCACTCATTTCCTTGCTGTCATCTGTGTAGGACCCATCTTGTTTAAGTAGGGGCCCAATACTGGACGTTGTTCTCGATTTTGATTTGGCATAGGAGAAGAAATACTTTGGGTTTCTTTCGATTTCATTTATGGCTTTTAGTTCTTCCCGCGATTCCTGACTCCTAAAGGATTCTTTTAGCTTAAGTTCGATGCTTGCTATTTCTCTGACCAGTGTCTCCCTACGCATTTCAGATATATTGACCTCTTTTAGCCGCTCTGTTATTCTTTTCCGTCGCCTGTAAAGGGAGCGCCTGTCTCTTTCTGTTTTACATCTACTTCTCCTTTTTCTTAGAGGAATAAGCCTTGTGCATACATCGAGTGCCACCGAGTTAATCTGTTCTAGGCATAAGTTGGGGTCTGTGTTGCTTAGTCTATCTTCCCAGCTTATATCGGTTAGAACTTGGTTTACTTGGTCCCACTTTATGTTTTTGTTATTGAAGTTGAATTTGGTGAAAGCTCCCATTGTTAATGAGGAGCTGATCAAAATATCGACTTGGATGACAGCCAATAAACTTACGCTTAACGTTGACAAAACCTACTACATTATGTTTGGTAGCAGAGCAGGAGATGCGCAAATTAACATTAAGATCGACAACACTCTAATTGCCAGGTATAATGAGGGCAAATTCCTAGGCCTATACATCGACAACAACCTGAACTTCAGCACCCATATCCAACACATAACCAAAAAAGTATCCAAAACGGTTGGGATCCTCTCCAAGATACGATACTACGTGCCGCAAACTGTCCTTCTCACACTATACCACTCACTTATATATCCATACCTCACCTATGCTATCTGTGCTTGGGGTTCAACTGCAGCAACACACCTAAAGCCAATAATAACCCAACAAAAAGCCACAGTAAGAATAATCACTAAATCCCATCCGTGGCAACACCTTCCCGCCCCACTCTTCATAGATCTAAACTTACTCCCTGTTCAGTACATCCACACTTACTACTGTGCAATCTACATCTACAGGACCCTAAATTCCAATATTAACCTTGACCTAAAACGCTTTCTTGATAGTTGTGACAGAACCCACAGGCATAACACCAGACACAAACATCTCTATGACATTAGCCGTGTCCGACTAAACCTTTACAAAAATTCAATTTATGTCAAAGGCCCTAAAATCTGGAACACCCTACCTGAAAATTCCAAAACTGCAGACACATTCATCACCTTCAAAACTACCATCAGAAAACATCTTATCTCCCTGATACACCCTGTCAACTAATAATACGAATACCACCTGGTGGTTCACACTTACACTCACTCACCCATTTGACCATAAACAGAAATATCAATCTCAATCTCAAAATAATGAATCTTAACTAGTCATAAGTTGGCCTGTGATACTCCAATACTGAAACTATGTATAGTTCCAAAACAAAAGGCATTCACATTGCTAAACTCACAACTAGTATTTAGTCACTTAGCCATAATACCAACTTACCTCATAATTTTGTAATATTTTAAACTTAAGATTTAAGTCTGCCCGAAATGCCTAGCCATGCTAGGTGTTTTAGTGGTACACTCTGTAATTATTATTTTACTACATGTAAACCACACAATAACCAAATTCTGTAAACTCAGCATTGTAATCCTTATAGAGAATAAACTTTGAATTGAATTGAATTTGAACTTACCAGATATTCTCTGGTGGTCACTTGATGTAGCTGGATCACTCATAACCTATCCAATTACAACATACCTAACTGGCCAGTATCACTCTGCTATAACTAGAAGGGTTACTTAACTGTGGGTGATTGATACTCCTTATTTCCTCCATTCACCATCTCATTTCGGTGTCCTGCTACACCGACACGGTTCTTATTCCAGCAGGACGAGGTATCCCTCGGTTTGTCCTGGTTTAGAAGTCGTGACTCCATAAAGCCTTCACTATCCTCGGGACAGGAACAACGAGGTAAACATGTGCACACACACTCTGGGAATGGCAGTTCATATCGCTTCAACGATTCCTTAACTTAGTGTTATTATCACTGATTACATTACGATTTACAAGATGGTTTAATGTCTCATAATTATTATACACATTGGAGGCCACTCCATTAAGATTTGAGACCGATGAGTGATGATTAAACCAAGGGTAATTTTCCCCGGGACACAGTCCATGGCGACGCGCCAGTCACCACCGGTCCTACCCTTATTCACTCATTTTACCACTCTATTATGGTGGTCCCGTAAATCACGTTCCCTCACTCTCCACCAGGAACAGTTACGACACTTCCTATTATAAAATGAGGCCTATATTAATCCTTAGGCCGTCGTGAACGCCAATTTCCTGGTTCCATGCTTTCCCAGCCTCCTCACTACATTCAAAACACTGCCGCCTCTCCCATGCCCCAAGTCGACCTCTACCCCCGCACATCCGCGCATGCGCAAAGGGAACTCTTGGTTCTATCTTATTTTCAAATACATTTTTGACCCATATCGACACATTAAACACCTATTCGGCACTATAGCTTCGGAAAATTAAAATATTTTCCACAAATACCATGACTGGAACAATATCATGGCTGGAACAATATCATGCCTCTAACAATACCATGACTGGAACAATATCATGGCTGGAACAATATCATGCCTTTAACAATACCATGACTGGAACAATATCATGCCTCTAACAATACCATGACTGGAACAATATCATGTCTCTAACAATACCATGACTGGAACAATATCATGCCTCTAACAATACCATGACTGGAACAATATCATGCCTCTAACAATACCATGTCTGGAACAATACCATGGCCGGAACAATACGATGTACTGATGTGCTCTAGGCCATTTTGCGACTTGATAATGACGCAGGATGAACCTAAGTGACCAATGTTTGTAGAAGTAATGATATTCTTGAGATTATATCTACATTGTACTGTGTAGATTAACCATGGGGAAATTAATATAGTACATGAAATAACTAATATTTTTGAAGATGTGATTACTCCCAGTGAGACATGACAGAAACTCGTTGTGGCAGATTCAGATTTCAAATCTTTGCATATACAAAATATAAATTAGTGAGGATGAGCTGCAACTGCACTAAACTAGCCGCTCAGGATGCATAAATAAGTCGTGTAGCTTTCATTACCAATTTGTTAACTGGTTGTGAATATTGAGCAAGGTTGTTACTGTACCCGAAGTTACACCAATACTGAAAATAGAACTTACTCGTCTCCCGGGAGGAAATAAGGTTGAGTGAGTGTAGTGAGGAGGAAGGTCCAGGGATGGTGCGTGGAGAGACTTAGATTGTTGGTGCCACCACCACCTTCCACCACCAGCTGGGGCTGTAGAGGACACTAACACACCAACCATCAGTATTTCTCACTGTCAATCAACCTGTTTCACATTATTCATCTAGTTTATCTGCGGTGTTGTTTAATCTCACAATACTATTTATTCTCAATTGTCCGTCAATACAATTTCAATGGACGGCAGAGTGCTGGCGAATATGGGTAATACAAGGACTGAGCAGAGGCCCATAGTTCCATCCCTGGTACGGGTTGAAACATAAGGACGTGTTTCCTTCAGACACCTGTTGTCCATGTTCACCTATCAGTAAAATAGGTAACTGGGTGTTTGTCAACTAGTGTGGGTCGCATACTGGGGACAAAACTGATCTAATTTGCCCGAAATGCTTTGTATAATAAGGGACTTTCTGTATAGTAGTATGTCATTGATGTCAGCTAGGACTGTATACCTTGTACATGTACTTGTAGAAATAAAGATTTTTACTATTATTATTATTATTATTATTATTATTATTATTATTATTATTATTATTATTATTATTATTATTATTACTATTATTATTATAGTAAGAATTTAGTAAAACAAAGTTTGGCTCAAAAAAGAGCTACATCCAGTTATGACTAATACTGTCTCAATAATACTGTGTCTAATACTGTCTTAATAAAAACTGACTCTGCTCTGTCCTTGGATTATCAATGTTCAAAACAGTGTTTGGGTTAGTGTGAGGCTGACGCTCATCCAGCAAGTGACCTCGCCATGTTGAACTCCCACTAGTTAAGTAAGTAAGTAAGTAAGTTTATTCAGGTATACACAAATGCAGTTACATAGAATTATCATACATAGCAGCATATGTGCAGAGAACCTGGGATAACCCAAAAAAGTCAGACAGAGTGACTTATTTCCATTGGGGTCCTTTTACCTTATTATTATAATATAAAGGTTATAATATTTTCTTATTATTCTACAATGAAGATAACATCTCATTATCATACTAAAAAGTCTATCTACTACACGAGGGTCATTAAGACTATCTACAATACGAGGGTCATTACTAGGAATAAGGTAAAATTTACACGTATGTTAGCTAAAAAATAGAAAATCATTCCCCTCCCTTTCTGTAGCTACATTCATCAGACACCTTTTGGCACTCTTCTTGAACTGGTTCATGCTATGACTGGCTTTGACATGTGCGGGTAGTCTGTTCCATTCCTTTATTGCTGTACAATAAAAGGTGTTTGAAGCCTGGCCACTGACTGTGGGTACTACAAAGTTGTGCTCTCTCCCCCTATTACTATGATTGCTTTGGTTCCCAACCTTGACAAAATTGACAGCAAGATATTCTGGACACTGTTCGTGAGCAATTTTATAAACATGATTTAGCTTCAGTTGTTTTACTGTCTTCAACATTCAGCATATCCAACTGCTGTAATTCATCCTGGCCTACATGTTCTCTTGGTCCCAGCCCCAGGATGAATCTTACGATTTTGTTCTGGGTGATTTGCAGTCTATCTTTCAGTTTTTTTTGTCAAGGCAGAGTACCATGAAGAGCAAGCGTAATCCATATGGCATTGTATAAGGGCTAGACATAGGATCCTGCGAGCCTCAGTTGATTCGTTAATGGCGTTATTATCACTTTTTTATGACATTAACATCTTTAAAGATGTCTTATTATATAATTTGTCCTTCCTTTTCCCGGATACACAGGTATGCTGATTAAATGTTAAACATATATTTATGTTTGTACACCCGTATATTCACAAGTAGCAAACATGAGATAACAGTAGAGTGATAGTGTAGCTGCTAAACTGTGGTCACCTCCTGATTAATACTGATGGTGAAGACCTGAGTGTATTGGTCCTTCATGGAAAGAAAGTGCCTTCATGCTGGTGAAATACTCATAATCCAAGAAATTTGATCTACCCTCCCTTTGCTTGGATCAAACATGAATAGCTCCTATTGTGGGACGCTTAAAGATTTAGCGCTTCCCCATGATTATAATACGTGTATGGAGAGACCCTCCCCAAATTTTATGATATACAGAATAGTGAAGTATTTGTAGACTCACTCCGTAGCAGTTGTGACTGAGGGTGTAAAGAGTGAGGTTGGTAGGGTACTGGGAGTCCACCTTGAGGTAAGCCTCGTCCACACCAAGCTCTCGCAGGTCAAACCCCATAAATTCGTTCACGCCCGGGTCCTCCACGAACGACGACCCCATCTTCTAAACCTTTCTGAAACCTCAAGACAGTTGGTCAGTATAGATAGGTTTTCAGTCAGCGGAGAAGGATTGCAACTCCAGTGTCAGTAATAAGTATCTATAGGCTATGTATTATAAGTGTAACAACCAATATGACAGATGGTAGGTGTGTACGCTGTAAAACCTTCATATTCGTATTTAACCACACTTGGGTGTGAGTGGTCAGTTAGAAGTTGAACTTTGTAGAAGCAGGATCTCGGCTTGGCATACGAAGATATCCAGAGCATATATCTCTCTTTCCGGTCTTCCACACTCCCCCATTTCATCCACAACACTAGCATTGCTCAATGACCCAATCCACACGGGTGGGGTCAATGAGCAGAGAATTAGGATTGCTTCACTACAAGCAATCCTAATCCTAATTTTTATTATGGAATGAGGGAATATTTAAAAGAGAAGTTTGGTAATTTTCTTACACACCCCATTATTCACACACACACACACACACACACACACGCGCACACACACACACACACACACACACACACACACACACACACACACACACACAGCTGAGTCTCGGGGCCAGGAGCTGAGTCTCGACCCCTGCAACCACAATTAGGTGAGTACACACACGGAGCAGGGAGAGAGGGCCTAGGAGCGACCAGTGAAGAGGCGGGGCCAGGAGCTGTGAATCGATCCCTCTAACCACAATTAGGTGAATACACACACACAAACACACAAAAAACACTTATATGTTTGTATGGATCCAAGCCTTCGTAACTTTAAATCCTCTGATGTATATGGACTTACTAATAAAGTATTTCACAACGTTTAGAAACACCTCTGCTGGTAACAACGTTACCAGATATTTGTTAGTCTCTCCTTTGTATCTCGCCCTTTTCTTCATATCAAGACTATATGAAAATATCTTACCAAGACAGGACTCGTAGCAATAGATTCAACTTGGAAAAATTTAGATTTAGATTTATAAACGATAGAGGGGAATACTGGTTTGGCAATATTGTTGTAGATAACTAGAACAAGCTCCCAGGTAACATCGCTGAGGCAAGAATTTTGAGTAGCTGTAAAATATAGGTTGGACGGGTTAATGAGTTGGTGTGGATGAGTGTTAAATAGACCTACCTAGCATGGGCCAGTAGGGCTACTGCAGTAATCCTTCATTCTTGTGTGTACTTAAAGCTGCTACTTTAAAATTTTCTGTACGGCTGTTCATTCTAGTTACTGTGATACACTTGACATTATGAATAAATATTATGAAGTTAATTCATAAGGTCACCATTCTAGACCTAGTCGCTCCGACTACTAGAACTAGTCTCTCCGATTACTAGACCTAATTCAGACCATTCTAAACCTAGTCGTGCAGACCACTCCAGACCTAGTCGTTAATTAAAACTAACGAAACCTGGTGGATACGACCACACCGACAGGTCAGATGAAAGTTAAAAGCCGCGTGCGATATTGTATCTGCATATCTGAAAAAAAGACAGTCTTTAAGAGCCATAACACAGATCTCGACACTCCGACTGCCTGTCCTACTAGGGAGATTAGATTTTAGATTTTGCCACCGAAGTGGCTACTTTATTGTGCACCCCATATCCATCCTGTGGACGGTAGCGCGAGAGCATATGGATTCACAAAAGGCCTAGGAACTAGGCCCCAAAGGGTTAACAGGAATACATATGGATTTATATCTACATATCTATAGTTCACTTATCTGTTGCAAGCAAATTTAGGAAATTTGCTTAGTATATCTGGTATCTTATTTTTATTAATAAGATATCTTGACATGTCACATAGGTTATTATACTGTCTATCTCTGTATTCTTCAATAAGTGGACAATTAAGCACATAGTGTTCAAGACAGTGACCATATGCCTGATCACATAATTTACATTTAGTTTGATCATCATCTGTGTGTCTCCCAAACTGCCAGAAGTACTTGTAACCAAGCCTAAGCCTGGCCACTACAACATCAGTCAGTCTGTTCACACTGCAAGTTGCTCCATAAACATACTTATCTACGTTCATGTTATCATAGTGGGTTATAGATCTACTCAGGCTTCTAACTGCATTCCTATAACAATCATTTTCATTATTTACTTCTCTCCTAATATTATTCCTAATCCTAGACACAGTTATACCAAAGTTATATTCTACATTCTCCTTCTGGGTACTCTTCTTGGCTAACATATCAACTTTATCATGAAGGACTAATCCAATGTGTGATGGGATCCATAGCAATTGTACATTAATTCCTTTGTCCCTAATTTTTGAGTATCTATACCTGGCTTCTCCAATGAGCATGTTGTTGGAGTCATTATATGAGTCAAGAGCCTTCAATGATGACATAGAATCAGTAATGATGATAGAGTCAAGCTCAGTGTCATAGGTTAGCTTTAGCGCCATTAGGATTGCAAACAATTCAGTTTGCAGTGTTGACGCCCAGTTGTTAATTCTTATGCCTAACTCAACAAATTTATTATCGTTCTTAACTAGGGAGATACTTCGTCATAAGAGATAAAACGAGTGGTGCTAGCATTGAGGTGCAGGGAATCACAGCATACATAAATTGAGCATACAACCGTTACCTCTACTAAACAGGAAATAAACTTTTCCATAGAAGTGTAGGGGAAAGTTAGCGTAGGCCTAGCTGCTGTGTTAATAATAAAACAATGATCCCAGTATAGCGCAGTGAAAAGTGTATTTTGAAAGAATACAGTGTATATCCTTGGGATAAACAGTGTACAGCACTACATAAAAGGAATTTAAATAACAATAATAGTAATAATAATAATAGTAATAATAATAATAATAATAATAATAATAATAATAATAATAATAATAATAATAATAATAATAATAATAATAATAATAAAAATAATAGTGAAGTGTGGCAGTGTGGGTAAGTCCTGCCTGGCTCACACCCACCCTACACCCACCACCCACCCTACACCACCACCCACATACTGCAAACTTGGTTCGTATAAATACATCTTGCATATTACTGGCACCAGCAAGAGAAAGGTGAAGTGGAAATCAGTTTTCTTCCGTGGCATACAGAGTGTAGTAGGATACAGACAGGATGTCAGCACAGCATATCTGTGGGACATGTAAAAAAATCCTTGGAAGGAAATCCAGAATCACATGCAATCTATGCTCTTCCAAACACCATATCTCTTGTACTAGACTAAATACAGCCTCAAAAAATGACCTCGAACTAGCAAGGTGCTTCTGGTTGTGCAATAAAGATGTAGAACTTTGGGCAGGTATCAGAAAGGTACTAAGGAGAGTAATAAATGATAAAAATACTCAAGAAAACAAGGATGACCTCTTGGATAGTCTACCAAAAATATATAAAACATGGGAGCAAGAGATAGTGTATCAAAAAATGCAGAATGCCCATACCACAACAGATGACTCGAAGCTATCTAGTCACCCACACAGTGCTAAGCCAGACCCATCCCCCAGTCATAGTACTAATACCCACAGTGCTGGTGCTGGCCCAGGCTCCCCCAGTCATAGCACTAATATCCACAGTGCTGGTGCTGGCCCAGGCTCAGCCCCCAGCCCCAGTGCTGACTCAGACCCAGCCCCCAGCCTTACTGCCAGCCCAGACTCTACTAGGGACCCTACCACAACCACCACTAAAACCGTAAATATACAACCATCATTGCACAAGACCATGGCCCACAGTACAGATGTTGGAGAGGAGTCTCCTCCTTCTTCCTCTACTGGGGAAAGTAGATGGAATCCAGGACGGGGTGGCCCTGGCTTGGATACTGAGGATTATAGTGCAGTCCCAGAACCTGCAGAAATTGACAACACACCTCCCAACAATTCTCAACCAAAGGTGAATTTGTGCAAATATTATGCTTGGGGCATCTGTAAGCATGGAATATCAGGAAAAAAAATGGGACATGCAACTTTGAGCATCCCAAAAAATGTAGCGACCTCCTGTCTGAAGGAGTGTGTCGTTCTTCTTCCTGTACTTTCTTTCACCCAAAAATATGTCACTCCTCGGTCCTCCAGAAGCAGTGTTACAACATCGACTGCCCTGCATACCATCTAAAAGAGACCAGGAGGCACAGACCCCACAAGACAAACAATAGTAGCTACGACAACCCAACTCCAGATGATTTTTTAGTGGCAGGAAACGGAAAAAGAAAATGGAAGGAAATAACAAAAATAGTCCACCATCTTGGAGCCTTGTTGGACTGGAGGTGCAGCCAGTGGCCACCCATGGCCCTCCAGAATTACAACTACTGATGCCAATAACAAAATCCCCCCAACAAACACAGAATACAACCCGTTCATATTTGCTAATATACAGGGCCTTAAGCCATCCACCAACAACAAAATACCTTTAATCAGTGGACTTCTAGAGGAGTCTAATGCAATGTTTGCAGCCTTCACAGACTCACACAAAAGATCACTTTGACAGTGAAATATGGATAAGTGGCTACAACCTTTTTAGATGCGACAGAAAGAACAGGCAACAAGGGGGGGTTGGCCTGTATGTCAAAGAGTCCCTCATCTGCATGGAGTTGCTGAACACCACAAATGAGGTAGTTGAAGTTCTATCAATAAAGATCGAGAACCAAAACCTAGTCATTGTGGTTGTATATAAGCCACCAGATGCAACCTCACAACAGTTCAAGCAACAGCTACTGAAAATTGATTACTGTTTGGAAAAACCTTCCAGCTCCATCCCCAAACATCTTACTGCTTGGTGATTTCAACCTAAGGCATACAAAATGGAAGAATGTAGCAAATAATGTTATAGCTGAAACAGTCCCCGGAGGTAGCATAGATGAAAGGTCACACACACATGAGCTACTAAGTCTCTGCGAAAAACACACCTTGAGCCAGCAAATAGTGGAGCCAACAAGACTAGAAAACACACTTGACCTTATCTTCACAAATAATGAGGACCTGATAAGAGACATAAGAATATCAAAGACAACTAATTCCATTCACAACCTAATCGAAGTCCAGACGTACATGCACAGGGGTCCTGATCAGCAGAATGCATGTACCTGTGAAGGTGTCTTCACAAAATACAACTTCAATAACAAGAACATCAACTGTGACCAGGTAAACCATGTCCTAAACGAAACATGTTGGGAAGATGTCTTAAATGACATGGATCCAAACCAGTGCCTTGAAAGGATCAACTTCCTGGCAGCCGAAGCATGTTCTAGGCATATTCCTCTAAGAAAGAAGAAGAGCAGGAGTAAACTGGAGAGAGAAAGACGCTCCCTCTACAGAAGACGACGAAGAGTCACTGAGCTCCTCAGGAGTGCTAGAATATCTGATACACGAAAGGAGGCGCTGACCAGGGAAGTGGAAACTATCGAACTTAAGTTAAATGTCTCTTACAAGAACCAGGAGAGACAGGAGGAGCTTAAAGCTATTAGTAAAATTGAAAGAAATTCAAAATATTTCTTTTCATATGCCAAAAACAAGGCAAATACCACATCTAGTAACGGGCCCTTACTCAGACAGGATGGGACTTAAACAGATGACAACAAGGAAATGAGTGAAATATTGAAATCCCAGTATGACTGTGTTTAGTGAACCACTAATCGGTCTGAGGATCGACGATCCAAATGATTTCTTCATGAATGAGCCTCAAAACTCCATAAATGTATGCCAGATTTCCGACATTACCCTAACTCCGATAGATTTCGAAAAAGCCATTGACAACATGCCTATGCACTCAGCCCTGGGCCCAGACTCGTGGAACTCTGTTTTCATTAAGAACTGCAAGAAACCCCTCTCGCGTGCCCTAAGTACACTATGGAGGAGGAGCTTGGACATGGGTGAAATTCCACAGTCACTTAAAACAACGGATATAGCCCCACTCCATAAAGGTGGCAGCAAAGCATTAGCTAAGAACTATAGACCAATAGCTCTGACGTCCCACATCATAAAAATCTTTGAAAGAGTGCTAAGAAGCAGGATTGCAAATCACCTGGATTCCCAAAATCTGCACAATCCAGGGCAACATGGGTTCAGGGCAGGTCGCAACTGCCTCTCACAACTACTGGATAACTATGATATGGCCTTGGATGCACTGGAAGAAAATCAGAATGCAGATGTAATATACACAGACTTTGCAAAAGCATTTGACAAATGCGATCATGGCGTAATAGCCCATAAAATACGTGCTAAAGGAATAACTGGGAAAGTGGGGAGATGGATCTTCAACTTCCTAACAAATCGAACACAAAGAGTAGTGGTCAACAGAGTTAAATCGGAGGCTGCCATAGTGAAGAGCTCTGTTCCACAAGGCACAGTACTCGCCCCCATCTTATTCCTTATCCTCATATCAGACATAGACAGAGATATACATCACAGCACCGTATCATCCTTTGCGGATGATACTAGAATCTGCATGAGGCTGTCATCTGCTGAGGACGCGGTTAACCTCCAAGAAGATATAAACAAAGTTTTCCAGTGGGCAACGGTAAACAATATGATGTTCAATGAGGACAAATTCCAACTACTCCGTTATGGAAAACTGGAGGAGATAATAACTAGAACAGAGTATACTACAGACTCTGGCCATACAATAGAGCGGAAAAATAATGTAAGGGACCTGGGAGTAGTAATGTCTGAGGATCTCACTTTCAAGGATCACAACAGTGCCACGATCGCACGTGCAAAGAAAATGATAGGATGGATAATGAGAACGCTCAAAACGAGAGATACCAAGCCAATGATGATCCTTTTCAAATCACTTGTTCTCTCTAGGCTGGAATACTGCTGTATATAAACATCTCCATTCAAAGCAGGTGAAATCGCAGATCTAGAGAGTGTACAGAGATCCTTTACTGCACGTATAAGTTCTGTCAAGCACCTTAACTACTGGGAACGCTTGGAAGCACTTGACTTGTACTCGTTGGAACGCAGGAGGGAGAGATATATCATAATCTACACTTGGAAAATCTTGGAAGGAATGGTCCCAAATCTGCACACAGAAATCACTCCCTACGAAAGTAAAAGACTGGGCAGGCGATGCAAAATGCCCCCAATAAAAAGTAGGGGCGCCATTGGTACACTAAGGGAAAACACCATAAGTGTCCGGGGCCCAAGACTGTTCAACAGCCTCCCATCAAGCATTAGGGGAATTACCAATAAACCCCTGGCTGCCTTCAAGAGAGAGCTGGACAGATACTTAAAGTCAGTGCCGGATCAGCCGGGCTGTGGCTCGTACGTTGGACTGCGTGCGGCCAGCAGTAACAGCCTAATTGATCAGCCCCTGATCCATCGGGAGGCCTGGTCATGGACCGGGCCGCGGGGGCGTTGATCCCCGGAATAACCTCCAGGTAACCTCCAGGTATCCGACTGTCTACCCTACCAGGGAGATACTTCATCCGACTGTCTACCCTACCAGGGAGATACTTCATCCGACTGTCTACTCTACCAGGGAGATACTTCATCCAACTGTCTACCCTACCAGGGAGATACTTCATCCGACTGTCTACCCTACCAGGGAGATACTTCATCCGACTGTCTACCCTACCAGGGAGATACTTCATCCGACTGTCTACCCTACCAGGGAGATACTTCATCCGACTGTCTACCCTACCAGGGAGATACTTCATCCGACTGTCTACCCTACCAGGGAGATACTTCATCCGACTGTCTACCCTACCAGGGAGATACTTCATCCGACTGTCTACCCTACCAGGGAGATACTTCATCCGACTGTCTACCCTACCAGGGAGATACTTCATCCGACTGTCTACCCTACCAGGGAGATACTTCATCCGACTGTCTACCCTACCAGGGAGATACTTCATCTGACTGTCTACCCTACCAGGGAGATACTTCATCCGACTGTCTACCCTACCAGGGAGATACTTCATCTGACTGTCTACCCTACCAGGGAGATACTTCATCTGACTGTCTACCCTACCAGGGAGATACTTCATCCGACTGTCTACCCTACCAGGGAGATACTTCATCCGACTGTCTACCCTACCAGGGAGATACTTCATCTGACTGTCTACCCTACCAGGGAGATACTTCATCTGACTGTCTACCCTACCAGGGAGATACTTCATCCGACTGTCTACCCTACCAGGGAGATACTTCATCCGACTGTCTACTCTACCAGGGAGATACTTCATCCGACTGTCTACTCTACCAGGGAGATACTTCATCTGACTGTCTACTCTACCAGGGAGATACTTCATCCGACTGTCTACCCTACCAGGGAGATACTTCATCCGACTGTCTACTCTACCAGGGAGATACTTCATCCGACTGTCTACTCTACCAGGGAGATACTTCATCCGACTGTCTACTCTACCAGGGAGATACTTCATCCGACTGTCTACCCTACCTACTATCCACATCTGACTGTCTGTCTACTCTACCAGGAGATACGTCTGTCTACTATGACTGTCTACTCTACCAGATGTCTACGTCATGAGATACTTCATCCGACTGAAGAGTTCTTCATCCAAGATATTCAAGCTGCCTTCCCATTTCTTATATGCCTTAGGAGCTAAAATTGTGATTCTTACTTTTTTTTTTTTTTTTTTTTTTTGAGATTCCCCATGAAATTGACATGCAATTATCTACGCAAAATATAGAGTAAGATAGATGAGCCAGGATGCATACACCGAGGTTTATTTCGCTCAGGTTATATTGACCGAAAGTTTAATCTTTATTTTAGGGATTAATTCTTGACTGGTGATGAACAGGTGACATGCAGCCTTAATGACCCACTGAGTAGTCGATCGACTTTAAGCTCAATCAACCAACTACAGGTGAAAGCAGCCTTGTAAGGCAGCCTGAAACAGCAATACCAAAAAGGAAATGATAAATGTGGGATATTTTTTTTTAAGATTCCTTAGGTAAGTGATTATTATTATTACATTAAAAAAAAAAAGCACAAACTCCATCTGGGTGATATAGTGCTGCTGAGATAACAGTGAAGGCTGTGCCCGCCCAGTTACGAAAATGATTGGAGGGCCCTGTGGCCTGGCTGGCAAAGCTCTCGCTTCACACGCGAAGGGCCCGGGTTCGATTCCCGGCTGGAAACATTTCGACGCGTTTCCTTAAACTTGTTGTCCTGTTCACCTAACAGCAAACAGCTACCACCTGGGTGTTAGTCCACTGATTTGGGTCGCATCCTGGGGGACAAAAATGAGAATCCCAACGGCAATAAGACAGACAGTCCCTTAATGACGCACTGCCTATCTTGGGGTATCCTGAGTGGCTAACCCTCCAGGGTTAAAAATTCGAACGAAATCTTATCTTATCCCATCTGACGGAATACCCATTAACCTGACTGGCCGACCGATACTCATGTCATTACAGAGACGCTACTGACATGAAAAATAATGAAAACTAGGATGAAAGGGAAGAAGGTTGAAATGAGGCGTTGTCAGAGATAATCTTAAATAATTTAGTGAAAATGAATAGCTAAGAAAAATGAACTTGAAAATTATAATAACCCGACAACTACAGGTAGCGTTACTATTATATTCAAGACACCGTTAAATCCGTATGAATCATACAGTTAAGAAGACTTATTTTCCTCCACTTACTGATATTTTAAGCATAAACAATGCTTAAATAAAACTGCATTGATTTATTTCCCTCCTATTTAGTGTATTTTATGCAGTGATATATGTACTTAAGTATTATGTTCGTACTTATCAGAAAAAATATAAAGTGATCCGGGAGAGTGACTTTGGTATGTACTAACCTATTTGTTCCTGGCTCTTCTATCATTCGTTCCTAGCTTCGTGTGTCCTTAAATACCTCTTCTTAAAACTATGTATGGAGCCTGCCTCCACTTTCTGACCACCCTGATACTAAAGAAATACTTCCTGACATGCCTGTGACTGAACTGTCTAACTTCTGTGCCCTCATGTACCCATTTCTCGCCTCGATACAATTACTGTATGCTCTTATGAACAGGTTAATTGCGTAAGCGAGAGAGGTGACAATGTGTGGCCTTGACGAGCACTTAAACCCTGAGCGAGAACCATAACACTCCTGTAAGCCGTCAAGGATATATACACAGAGACGTGTATACCTGTCATTGTATATATGCTAGAGTCTATTTTCATTCCTAGTTTAGCGATAATGTTATGATAAAACTGCTTTTACCAAACTGAGGAAAAAAACTGCCTCATCGAGGGAGTGTTACTATTTACTGTTAAACTTGCCCGAAATGCTCTGCATAACCATGGGTTTTCAACATGCGCTCAAGTGTTACCTATTTCTGTATAAACAATGTATCATGGGTGTCAGCCTGGGCTGGGAGACTGAAGTGTCAGCCTGGGCTGGGAGACTGAAGTGTGTCAGCCTGGGCTGGGAGACTGAAGTGTGTCAGCCTGGGCTGGGAGACTGAAGTGTGTCAGCCTGGGCTGGGAGACTGAAGTGTGTCAGCCTGGGCTGGGAGACTGAAGTGTCAGCCTGGGCTGGGAGACTGAAGTGTGTCAGCCTGGGCTGGGAGACTGAAGTGTGTCAGCCTGGGCTGGGAGACTGAAGTGTCAGCCTAGGCTGGGAGACTGAAGTGTGTCAGCCTGGGCTGGGAGACTGAAGTGTGTCAGCCTGGGCTGGGAGACTGAAGTGTCAGCCTGGGCTGGGAGACTGAAGTGTGTCAGCCTGGGCTGGGGGACTGAAGTGTGTCAGCCTGGGCTGGGAGACTGAAGTGTCAGCCTAGGCTGGGAGACTGAAGTGTGTCAGCCTGGGCTGGGAGACTGAAGTGTGTCAGCCTGGGCTGGGAGACTGAAGTGTGTCAGCCTGGCCTGGGAGACTGAAGTGTGTCAGCCTGGGCTGGGAGACTGAAGTGTGTCAGCCTGGGCTGGGAGACTGAAGTGTGTCAGCCTGGGCTGGGAGACTGAAGTGTGTCAGCCTGGGCTGGGAGACTGAAGTGTGTCAGCCTGGGCTGGGAGACTGAAGTGTGTCAGCCTGGGCTGGGAGACTGAAGTGTCAGCCTAGGCTGGGAGACTGAAGTGTGTCAGCCTGGGCTGGGAGACTGAAGTGTGTCAGCCTGGGCTGGGAGACTGAAGTGTGTCAGCCTGGCCTGGGAGACTGAAGTGTGTCAGCCTGGGCTGGGAGACTGAAGTGTGTCAGCCTGGGCTGGGAGACTGAAGTGTGTCAGCCTGGGCTGGGAGACTGAAGTGTGTCAGCCTGGGCTGGGAGACTGAAGTGTGTCAGCCTGGGCTGGGAGACTGAAGTGTGTCAGCCTGGGCTGGGAGACTGAAGTGTGTCAGCCTGGGCTGGGAGACTGAAGTGTGTCAGCCTGGGCTGGGAGACTGAAGTGTCAGCCTGGGCTGGGAGACTGAAGTGTCAGCCTGGGCTGGGAGACTGAAGTGTCAGCCTGGGCTGGGAGACTGAAGTGTCAGCCTGGGCTGGGAGACTGAAGTGTCAGCCTGGGCTGGGAGACTGAAGTGTCAGCCTGGGCTGGGAGACTGTAGTGTCAGCCTGGGCTGGGAGACTGTAGTGTCAGCCTGGGCTGGGAGACTGACTCCCACTATGGGTTCAGTAGCTACTCGGGGTAAAACGTTTCATCTCAGTAAAATTCAAGTTATTGTTACTTGGGAATTAACATCTCCCAGGATGGCTGACTCCACACGGCGGCTGACTCTACACGGCGGCTGACTCCACACGGCTTCATTACCAGTGTAGGTGGCGATAATGGTTTATTCATCATGAAGTAACAGTGTCTCCTGACACGGGTCTTGACCAGATGATAACCAGTTTAGTGGTTAACCATCCCTGACTTACCCCGGGTAAGTTTTACATCACAATTGAAAAATCACCACATAGTTGAACAAACCATGGAACGGGTGGAGTTTGAACCCACGGCGAATGAGCCGTAAAATTCTAGGCCAGTGTATATCCTACGATATTGATACCCTCATGGATGTCCAGGGAGTAATGCTCTTATGGATATCAACTTGTTACCCTAACAAAATGCTATACCCAGTCTCTGGAATCATTACGTTCCTCTGTATTTGTTTCCAATATCGCCCACACGATGGGTATGGAATGCATAATGAAATTATCAAATCATGAACCAGGGGCACCAGATGGAAGTGACCTCGGGGCACGGTTAGTTAGTTTAATATGTTTATTATGCACCCCATACCCATCCTGTGGGCGGTAGTCAAAAGATTACAGAGGTACATAATTGGTCCAGGGACTGGACTCCAAAGTTTTGATAGCTGAGCAAGTTACGGAGGTAATGAACTCACAATTTACAAAGGTAATGAACTCACAATTTACAAAGGTAATGAACTCCAGGTAGGTCTGGTCACAATCATGACAAGTTACAAAGGTATTTACAGATTACAGAGGTACGTAATGGGTCCAGGGACTGGGCCCCCAAAGTTTTGATAGCTGAACTAGGTACAAAGGTAATGAGCTCACAAGTTACAAAGGTAATGAATTCTGTAGAATGGTTACTTACGTTTATACATGGCTACAATCATGAACAAATTATAGTGTAATGAGCAATTCACACTTCCACACCCGGTCACAACTGTAATGAGTTATTGGTGTAAATATTGATTGTTGAGTCACACACATACACACACACACACACACACACACACACACACACACACACACAGGGAAAGGGAGAGATCCGTGTTTGTCTATGGGCTAGACGAAGCTAAAGGGGAAACTTATGATGAAAGAAAGCAGGAGGAGAAAAAAGCGATTGAAGACATCATGAAGGTGATAGGCGAGGGGGACATGACCCAGGTGGCAAATTTTCGGAGAATTGGGTGGTTCACAAAGAAAAGGAATCGGCCTCTCAAAGTAATTTTCAAGGCAGAATCAACCCGAACCATGATCCTGCAGGAGAAAGCACGGCTGAGAGGCAAGCAGGAGTTCCGGAGTGTGTACCTCGACCGAGACAGAACACAGGACGAAAGGAAGACAATGAAAGAGAGAGTTCAAAAACGAAAGGAGAAATGGGAGGAAATGAAAAAGGAGAGCAGAATGACCCAGGATCAAATGGAAGGACAAGCGCACCCCCCAGAAACACCTGCAGAAGGACTCTAGCCACGACACCCCCAAGGCAACTGAACAATCCAAACCAACCATCACACACCGATCCCTCTGTTTCCACCCCCCGCACCACAGTTACAGTATTAGAACAGAAGTTGAAGGTTTGGTACACAAATGCAGATGGATTAACGAATAAACATGAGGAATGGCAAGAAAGAATCAATGAGAAGTCCCCAGACATCATAGCAGTTACAGAAACAAAACTCATGGAGACAATAACAGATGCAATCTTCCCACCAGGATACCAGATCATGAGGAAAGATAGAAGGGGCAGGGGGGGAGGTGGGGTTGCTCTGCTCGTAAAAAACAGATGGAAATTCGAGAAAATGGAAGGAATAGATGAGACGGGAGAAAGAGACTACATAGCAGGTACACTTCAGTCTGGGGAACACAAAGTGGTCATTGCAGTGATGTATAATCCACCACAGAACTGCAGGAGGCCAAGAGAGGAATATGAAGAGAGCAACAGAGCAATGGTGGACACACTTGCTGAGGTGGCAAGAAGAGCTCACTCCAGCAGAGCAAAGTTGCTGGTTATGGGGGATTTCAACCACAGGGAGATTGACTGGGAAAACCTGGAGCCACATGGGGGTCCCGAAACATGGAGAGCCAGGATGTTGGACGTGGTGCTGGAAAACCTCATGCACCAACATGTTAAGGACACTACCAGAGTGAGAGGGGAGGATGAACCAGCAAGATTGGACCTTGTGTTCACCCTGGGCAGCTCAGACATTGAGGACATCAAGTATGAGAGTCCCCTAGGAGCTAGCGACCACGTGGCTCTGTGCTTTGAATACATAGTAGAGCTGCAAGTGGAGAGAATAACAGGAGTAGAATGGGAAAAGCCTGACTATAAAAGAGGGGACTACATAGGGTTGAAGAACTTCCTGCGGGAGGTCCAGTGGGACAGAGAACTGGCAGGAAAGCCAGTAAATGAAATGATGGAATATGTAGCAACAAAATGCAAGGAGGCAGTGGAAAGGTTCATTCCCAAGGGCAACAGTAACAACGGGAAGACCAGAACAAGCCCCTGGTTCACCCGACGGTGTAAGGAGGCAAAAACAAAGTGCAATAGAGAATGGAAAAAGTACAGAAGGCAGAGAACACACGAAAATAGGGAGATCAGTCGCAGAGCCAGGAATGAGTACGCACAGGTAAGGAGGGAGGCCCAGCGACAGTATGAAAATGACATAGCATCGAGAATCAAGACAGACCCGAAACTGTTGTATAGCCACATCAGGAGGAAGACAACAGTCAAAGACCAGGTGATCAGATTAAGGACAGAAGGTGGAGAACTCACAAGAAATGATCAGGAGGTATGTGAGGAGCTGAACAGGAGATTTAAGGAAGTTTTTACAGTAGAGACAGGAAGGGCTGTGGGAAGACAGAACAGAAGGGAACATCAAGAGGGAATATACCAACAAGTGTTGGATGACATACGAACAACTGAGGAGGAGGTGAAGAAGCTCTTAAGTGACCTTGACACCTCAAAGGCGATGGGACCGGACAACATCTTCCCATGGGTCCTTAGAGAAGGAGCAGAGATGCTGTGTGTGCCTCTAACCACAATCTTCAACACATCCCTTGAAACTGGGCAACTACCTGAGAAATGGAAGACAGCTAACGTAGTCCCCATATTTAAGAAAGGAAACAGAAACGAGGCACTAAACTACAGACCTGTGTCTCTGACATGTATTGTGTGCAAAGTCATGGAGAAGATTATCAGGAGGAGAGTGGTCGAACACCTGGAAAGGAACAAGATTATAAATGAAAACCAGCATGGGTTCATGGAAGGCAAATCTTGTATCACAAACCTCCTGGAGTTTTATGACAAGGTAACAGAAGTAAGACATGAGAGAGAGGGTTGGGTAGATTGCGTTTTCCTAGACTGCAGGAAGGCCTTTGACACAGTTCCCCACAAGAGATTAGTGCAGAAGCTGGAGGATCAGGCACACGTAAAAGGAAGGGCATTGCAATGGATAAGGGAATACCTGACAGGGAGGCAGCAACGAGTCATGGTACGTGAAAAGGTATCACAGTGGGCGCCTGTTACGAGCGGGGTCCCACAGGGGTCAGTTCTAGGACCAGTGCTATTTTTGATATATGTGAACGACATGATGGAAGGAATAGACTCTGAAGTGTCCCTGTTCGCAGATGACGTGAAGTTGATGAGAAGAATTAAATCGGACGAGGATGAGGCAGGACTGCAAAGAGACCTGGAGAGGCTGGACATGTGGTCCAGTAACTGGCTTCTCGAATTCAATCCAGCCAAATGCAAAGTCATGAAGATTGGGGAGGGGCAAAGAAGACCGCAGACAGAGTATAGGCTAGGTGGACAAAGACTACAGACCTCACTCAGGGAGAAAGACCTTGGGGTGACCATAACACCGAGCACATCACCGGAGGCACACATCAACCAAATAACCGCTGCAGCATACGGGCGCCTGGCAAACCTGAGAATAGCGTTCCGATACCTTAATAAGGAATCGTTCAAGACACTGTACACTGTGTATGTTAGGCCCATACTGGAGTATGCAGCACCAGTCTGGAACCCACACCTGGTCAAGCACGTCAAGAAGTTAGAGAAAGTACAAAGGTTTGCAACAAGGCTAGTCCCAGAGCTCAAGGGAATGTCGTACGAGGAAAGGTTAAGGGAAATCGGACTGACGACACTGGAGGACAGAAGGGTCAGGGGAGACATGATAACGACATACAAGATACTGCGGGGAATAGACAAGGTGGACAGAGATAGGATGTTCCAGAGAGGGGACACAGGGACAAGGGGTCACAACTGGAAGCTGAAGACTCAGACGAGTCACAGGGACGTTAGGAAGTATTTCTTCAGTCATAGAGTTGTCAGCAAGTGGAATAGCCTAGCAAGTGAAGTAGTGGAGGCAGGAACCATACATAGTAAAACTATGTATAGAGGTATGACAAAGCTCAGGAAGCAGAGAGAGAGAGGATCCAGTAGCGATCAGTGAAGAGGCGGGGCCAGGAGCTGAGTCTCGACCCCTGCAACCACAATTAGGTGAGTACAATTAGGTGAGTACACACACACACACACACACACACACACACACACACACACACACACACACATACACACACACACACACACACACAAACACGCACGCAACCACAAATAGGTGAGTACACACCCAGACACACAGACACACACACACACACACACACACACACACACACACACACACACACAACCACAAATAGGTGAGTACACACACAGGCACACACAGACAGACAGACACACACACACACACACACACACACACACACACACACACACACACACACACACACACACACACACACACACACACACACAGAAGGCCACAGACAGAGTATAGGCTAGGTGGCCAAAGACTGCAAACCTCACTCAAGGAGAAAGATCTTGGGGTGAGTATAACACCGAGCATGTCTCCGGAAGCACACATCAATCAGATAACTGCTGCAGCATATGGGCGCCTGGCAAACCTGAGAACAGCATTCCGATACCTTAGTAAGGAATCATTCAAGACACTGTACACCGTGTATGTCAGGCCCATACTGGAGTATGCAGCACCTGTTTGGAACCCGCACTTGATAAAGCACGTCAAGAAACTAGAGAAAGTACAAAGGTTTGCGACAAGGTTAGTTCCAGAGCTAAGGGGAATGTCCTATGAAGAAAGATTAAGGGAAATCGGCCTGACGACACTGGAGGACAGGAGGGTCAGGGGAGACATGATAACGACATATAAAATACTGCGTGGAATAGACAAGGTGGACAAAGACAGGATGTTCCAGGGAGGGGACACAGAAACAAGAGGCCACAATTGGAAGTTGAAGACACAAATGAGTCAGAGAGATAGTAGGAAGTATTTCTTCAGTCATAGAGTTGTAAGGCAGTGGAATAGCCTAGAAAATGACGTAGTGGAGGCAGGAACCATACACAGTTTTAAGACGAGGTTTGATAAAGCTCATGGAGCGGGGAGAGAGAGGACCTAGTAGCAACCGGTGAAGAGGCGGGGCCAGGAGCTAGGACTCGACCCCTGCAACCACAAATAGGTGAGTACAAATAGGTGAGTACACACACACACACACACACACACACACACACACACACACACACACACACACACACACACACACACACGCACGCAACCACAAATTGGTGAGTACACACACAGACAGTCACACACACACACACACACACACACACACACACACACACACTTTAGTTTAATATCTTTATGCACCCCATACCCATCCTGTGGGCGGTAGTCAAAAGATTACAAAGGTACATAATGGGTCCAATGACTGGACCCCAAAGTTATGATAGTTGAACTAGTTACAAAGGTAATGAACTCCAGGTAGATCTGGTCACAATCATGGCAAGTTACAGAGGTAATGAATCAGCTTCACTCCTATACATGGTTACAGTCATGAGCAAATTACAAAGTAATGAACCACTGATACGTCCACACCTGGTCACAATTGTAATGAGTTATAAATACAAATATTAAGTGGTTCATACACGCACACTAGCGCGCGCGCACACACATACACACAGGGCACGGGCAGTTGGTATCAAGGTGTTGACTGCGGGTCTAGAGTGATAAGGGATGACCTATATAATATCCTCCACACTTCACTATCTTATCTTCTCACATGTTATGATTTCTTAATACGTTCAGCTTGTAATTGTGTCAATGATATTGACACACTGCATCATACCTGTAGTCATGTCTGCCTTAACTAGCGGAGTTTTCCCGGTTGAGTGGCAACTCTTGGACCTGTCGCTTGACTTTAAGCCAACAAGTGTACTTTAGTTCTATCATACATGTAAAAAAAGTATGGTGAAAGTACATCTCTTGTCTAGTTTTTGGTCGTGTTCATTATACAGTCATTAGTGTTCATTATACACTCATTAGTGTTCATTATACAGTCACTCATTAATATCAACTTGGGTATTTCTTGTTCATCATTATTACTGCATTTATTGCTTGCTGTGCAAGACTTTGTGCATTTTTTGAAAGAACAGATGATGCTCAAGATTAACAAAATAACAAATTATTATCATTATTTGCTTGTTGATCCTCCCCCCCCCCCCCTCCCTCGCCCTGGTCTCTACCATATCATATATTTTGTTCAACATGTCAGTATTTCATAGTGTTTTAAAAACGTTTTTCATAGGTTAAAAATCCAGGGTAACTCAAGAAAGTTAAGCGACCCACAACAGCCGTCTAGCATGGTTACCCATCTACAGCTAGTTGAACATGGACTTATTTTTAATTAATATTATTAGACAAACTGTTGTGTGCGTATATTTATTTCCCAACACTTGAAAATCTCCAGAGGTCTTGAATAAATCCACAACAGCTGGGCTGTACTCAGGTACCTAACACACCAGTCGTCTCCCAACAAGGTAAGATGACCCGAAAAAATAAGCAACTTTCACAATCATTTGTTCAATCATTATCTTGGCAGATTATTATTATTATTATAATCAAAAAGAAGCGCTAAGCCACAAGAGCTATACAGCAGAAACGTCCTGATATCAGGTGTGAGGTATACTTGTTCATATGTTTTACCAACTCGAGGGTGAAACCTGAAGCTTTACGAGTGACCCTTAAAGGTTTACCTCTACCCTATGAATATTATATAATAATAGTCTTTCCTTGTAACTCTTGCTCCTCGGCTCCATAAAGAGTATTGGCTAACCTTTAATTTATTTGCTGGGCTAGATGATGGCTCCATGCAGGTGCTCAGTACTCGAGAATTGTTCATACATAACCTATGTATGATAATCTTGAAAGTAGGGTATTCGTTTTCTATCCTTACGTACGCCACTGACCTCCAGTTTTCATGTTTATCTATGACATTTTAACGTGTGTGTACTCGCAGCTGGTATGGTTTTATTTTCCGGCGACTAGTTTTCTTTTGCACTTGTTAAAGGTTACTGGGTCAGTTCAGTAAGCCAGCTTTAAGTGTGTTAGTTTCTTGCAGCCATCGTCTGTTCTCATCCTCATCAGTTTTGTCTGCTAATATTAGCATTGATAAATTAGACACATGTGCAACTCTTGGGTATCTTTATTGAGGAAACGTTTCGCCACACAGTGGCTTCATCAGTCCATACGTAGGAGAAACTTGAAGAACAGGAGGAGAATGAGGTAATCAGTCCCTCAACCTTGAGTCGATGTGTTCAGTCCATCAATCTTGATGGACTGAACACATCGACTCAAGGTTGAGGGACTGATTACCTCATTCTCCTCCTGTTCTTCAAGATTCTCCTTTGTATGGACTGATGAAGCCACTGTGTGGCGAAACGTTTCCTCAATAAAGATACCCAAGAGTTGCACATGTGTCTAATTTATCAACATGTCGGTTCTCTGAACCATTCATCTACAAAACATTTGCATTAAGAAGTCTGTCTTTGCTTTCACTTAATTTCATTTGCATATTTCAAGAAAGTACAAATCTTGTGCCTTAGCCTCAAGAGAGTTTTATTTTTATTACACAATACACTCTTCGTAATGACCATTAACTCCTGTCTTCAAGTACTGACACATCACTGGCATGTCTCCCCATTTTCTTCATGCCTTGTCTCTCCATTTTTCTACATGTCTTTTATTGCGCAGTGTCCAAAATGTTCTTAAAACGGACATAGATAAACAAATTTATAGAATAGTTTTGCAACATATATAACAAAGGCATGAAATAGTTTATTTGAAAATGAAGAAATATATATTTAATAATAAATAATCGTTTAATGAAGGGTCTAGAAAGGCGAAAAAAAAACATGAAAAAGGAGAAATCAATGAACGGGTGGGGCTGGAACTCATGGCCAGGGAGTCCTGAAAGTCAGTGCGTTAACCACTCACCCAGATTACATAAATGAAATCGTTAGAAACTCAAATGCAAAAACTGGAAAACTTCGAAATTACCTCTGATAATTAAATGTTAAGAAATAGTAAATATGCTGTTCATATATATATATATATATATATATATATATATATATATATATATATATATATATATATATATATATATATATATATATATATATATATATATATATATATATATATATATATATAAGATAGATAGATAGATAAAATTGGCCTAATAGGTAAAACTGATCAGTTAACAAGAACCCGTTTAAAATAAAGTCCTTTCTAATCTTTTCTCTTATACGTTTAAAGATATATATATTTTTAATTGTGTTAAAGTAAAAATTAATAATTTTGTTCCAAAAAACCTTAGAAAATTTACCTAATCTTATTATAACAAGCGCAATTTAATTTAGCCTAATGCAACTAAATATATTTTAGGTAAGTTTACAATAATTTAATAACAAACACAATGACATATATTTTATTCGTTAGGTTCAGAATGATTTTTGCGAAATTATTGCATACACAAATTTTCGCTTCCCTTATTCGGCAAGAAGAGCGTTGCTATTTAAGCCAAAATAGCAAATGTTACTTATTCGGCACAACATGTGTGTGTGTGTGTGTGTGTGTGTATACTCACCTAATTGTGGTTGCAGGGGTCGAAACTCAGCTCCTGGCCCCGCCTCTTCACTGAACATTACTAGGTCCTCTTCTCCCTGCTCCATGACCTTTATCATACCTCTTCTTAAAGCTATGTATGGTTCCTGCCTCCACTACATCACTTACTAGACTATTCCACTTCCTGACTACTCTATGACTGAAGAAATACTTCCTAACATCCCTTTGACTCATCTGAGTCTTCAACTTCCAAGTGTAACCCCTTGTTTCTGTGTCCCCTCATTGGAACATCCCGTCTCTGTCCACCTTGTCTACTCCACGCATGCGTGCTTGACCCGGTGTGGGTTCCAAACTGGTGCTGCATACTCCAGTATGAGCCTGACGTACAAGGTGTACAGTGTCTTGAATGATTCCTTACTAAGGTATCGGAACGCTATTCTCAGATTTGCCAGACGCCCATATGCTGCAGCAGTTATCTGGTTGATGTGTGCTTCCGGAGACGTGCTCGGTGTTATACTCACCCCAAGATCTTTCTCCTTGAGCGTGTGTGTGTGTGTGTACTCATCATATTTGTGGTTGTAGGGGTCGAGTCATAGCTCCTGGCCCCGCCTATTCACTGATTGCTACTGGGTCCTCTCTCTCCCTGCTCCATGAGCTTTATCAAACCTCGTCTTAAAACTATGTATGGTTCCCGCCTCCACTACGTCACTTTCTAGGCTATTCCACTGCCTGACAATTATGACTGAAGAAATACTTCCTAACATCCCTTTGTGTATGTATCCCTGGAACCATTATATACCTCTGTAATCTTTTGACTACCACCCACAGATCTACCTGGAGTTTATTACCTTTGTAACTTGTTCAGCTATCAAAACTTTGGGGTCCAGTCCCTGGACCCATTATGTACGTCTGTAATCTTTTGACTACCACCCACAGGATGGGGATGGGGTGCATAATAAAAATATTAAAATAACTAAATGTGTGTGTGTGTGTGTAATATGAGACAAGCAATAAAGGTGGGAGAACAGCATAGATAGCTCTGCTCCTATAACTACAAACTGATAGCTTCAAGGAAGGTATATGGTCCCCGGTGAAGGGTTCCTCATCCAAGGAACTGGAGCTACCAACCCTTTCCCTGGATTGAATTTGATTGTTTCCCATTCCCTGAGGCATCATATGGCCCCTGTGGCTTTAGAGCTCCATAACATAAAATGAAAATTGGTAGTGACACTTGGGAGTGACTCAGGTGTACGTGGTATGTCTGAAAGGACGTTCCTAGACGCAGGTGAAGGTCTCTTGTTCAAAGATGTAGAACCTGATGTCACTTATATCGAACAAGTGCCTCCCATTCACACAGGCACTGTATAACCTCTTCGGGTTTAGCGCTCCACTCCTCCCATAAATAATAAGCTGACGTACCTGGTAGAGAAGAAAGAGGAGAGGAGAGGAGGCGGGTGCCAGCAGCCGTCTTGTCAACACAACGCTCAGATCAAAACTGGTTCCACTTTTTGACCTCGTACATGAATGGTATACGTTTAGGTATTTTTGTACACTTAAATAACACTAGCAGACATGGTCATGATGATAATAACAATGTTGCGTCACACTTAGCCATGACCAGAATACAGAGAAGAAAATTACTGTTCACAGCAGCAAGCTTCGTCACCAGGAAGCTGCAGCATAGTGCTGCACCTGTTTCAAACCTTTCACTAACACCGGTGTTTGATCTACTCCCTTCCCTCCACCATCACTAAGAGCCTTCCTCCCACCTCCACCATCACTAAGAGTCTTTAACCCTCCACCATCACTAAGAGTCTTCCTCCCACCTCCACCATCACTAAGAGTCTTTAACCCTCCACCATCACTAAGAGCCTTCCTCCCACCTCCACCATCACTAAGAGTCTTTAACCCTCCACCATCACTAAGAGTCTTCCTCCCATCTCCCCCGCTATGATAACACTACAGTAGCTACTCTTGAGATTCTACAGCGGATGCTTTTGATCATATTTCATTGGATTTTGTCCCTTCACTGTTTGTGTGTGTGTGTGTACTTATTCGTGATTGCAGGGGTCGAGTTATAGCTCTTGGCCTCACCTGTTCGCTGGTCGCTACTAGGTCCACTCATTCTGCTCCATGAGTTTTATCGTACCTCTTCTTAAAGCTATGTATGGATCCTGCCTCCGCTACATCACTCTCCAGACTGTTCCACTTCCTAAGAAATCTATGACTGAAGAAGTACTTCCTAGTATCCCTGTGATTCATCTGAGTTTTCATCTTCCAGGTGTGACCCCTTTGTTGCTGTGTCCTATCTCTGAAACTTTGTCCCTCTCCACCTTGTCAATTCCTCTCAATATTTTATTTGTCGTTATCATGTCTTCCCTATCCCTCCTGTCCTCCAGTGTTGTCAGATTGAGTTCCCTTAACCTCTCCTCGTAGGACATACCCCCCAGTTCCAAGACTAGTCTTATTGCAAACTTTCTCTAATTTCTTGACGTGTTTGACCAGGTGTGGGTTCCATACTGGTGTTGCATACTTCAATACGGGTCTGACGCACACGGTGTAAAGTGCCGTGAATGACTCGTTACTTAGATATCGTAACGTTATTCTCAGGTTTGTCAGACCCCCATATGCTGCAGAAGTTACTTGGTTGAGGTACGCCTCAGATGTGCTCGGTATGATGCTCACCCCAAGATCCTTGTCCTAGAGTGAATTTGGATTCTTTGACCTCTTAGTCTGTACTCCGTCTGCGGTCTTCTTTGTCCTTCCACAAGATTCATAACTTTGCACTTGCTAAGGTTAAGCTCCAGAAGCCATTTGTCGGACCAGGCTTGCAGCCTGTCCAGATCCCGTCTGTGTGTGTTAATTACCATTTTGTCCTAGGCACATGTCGATTAGACGCTAGGCCTGTTGTATATGCGTGTGTGTGTGTGTGTGTGTGTGACTCACCTAGTTGTACTCACCTAGTTGTGGTTGCAGCGGTCGAGTCACAGCTCCTGGCCCTGCCTCTTCACTGGCCGCTACCAGGTCATTCTTCCTGCTTCATGAGCTTCATCATACCTATTCTTAAAGCTATTTACAAGAGTCACTAATACTCGCGCAACGCCAACCGAAATTAAAGTAGGTTCGAGAGTTATACTGACACTAGGCCTGTTGTACATGCGTGCTTGCGTACTCACCTAGTTGTGGTTGCAGGGGTCGATTCACAGCTCCTGGCCCTGCCTCTTCACTGACCGCTACTCGGTCACTCTTCCCGCTCCATGAACTTTATCACAACTCTTCTATGGATCCTGCCTCCACTACATCACTTTCCAGACTATTCCACTTCCCGACAACACTGTGACTGAAGAAATACTTCCTAACATCCCTGTGGTTCATCTGAGTCTTCAACTTTCAACTGTGACCCCTTGTTGACGTGTCTCATCTCTGGAACATCCTGTCTCTGTCCACCTTGTCTATACCTCTCAGTATATGTCGTTATCATATTCCCCCTAACTCTTCTGTCTTCCAGTGTCGTCAGGTCGATTTCTCTTAACCTCTCCTCGTAGGACATACCTCTTAGCTCCGGGACTAGTCTTGTTGCCAACCTTTGCACTTTCTCTAGTTTCCTTACATGCTTGGCTAAGTTTACCTGGAGTTTGCCTGGAGAGAGTTCCGGGGGTCAACGCCCCCGCGGCCCGGTCTGTGACCAGGCCTCCTGGTGGATCAGAGCCTGATCAACCAGGTTGTTACTACTGGCTGCACGCAAACCAACGTACGAGCCACAGCCCGGCTGATCAGGAACCGACTTTAGGTGCTTGTCCAGTGCCAGCTTGAAGACTGCCAGGGGTCTGTTGGTAATCCCCCTTATGTATGCTGGGAGGCAGTTGAACAGTCTCGGGCCCCTGACACTTATTGTATGGTCTCTAAACGTGCTAGTGACACCCCTGTTTTTTATTGGGGGGATGTTGCATCGTCTGCCAAGTCTTTTGCTTTCGTAGTGAGTGATTTTCGTGTGCAAGTTCGGTACTAGTCCCTCTAGGATTTTCCAGGTGTATATAATCATGTATCTCTCCCTCCTGCGTTCCAGGGAATACAGGTTCAGGAACCTCAAGCGCTCCCAGTAATTGAGGTGTTTTATCTCCGTTATGCGCGCCGTGAAGGTTCTCTGTACATTTTCTAGGTCAGCAATTTCACCTGCCTTGAAAGGTGCTGTTAGTGTGCAGCAATATTCCAGCCTAGATAGAACAAGTGACCTGAAGAGTGTCATCATGGGCTTGGCCTCCCTCGTTTTGAAGGTTCTCATTATCCATCCTGTCATTTTTCTAGCAGATGCGATCGATACAATGTTATGGTCCTTGAAGGTGAGATCCTCCGACATGATCACTCCCAGGTCTTTGACGTTGGTGTTTCGCTCTATTTTGTGGCCAGAATTTGTTTTGTACTCTGATGAAGATTTAATTTCCTCGTGTTTACCATATCTGAGTAATTGAAATTTCTCATCGTTGAACTTCATATTGTTTTCTGCAGCCCACTGAAAGATTTGGTTGATGTCCGCCTGGAGCCTTGCAGTGTCTGCAATGGAAGACACTGTCATGCAGATTCGGGTGTCATCTCCAAAGGAAGACACGGTGCTGTGGCTGACATCCTTGTCTATGTCAGATATGAGGATGAGGATGAGTGAGGCTTCCAAACTAGCGTTGCATATTCCAATATGGGCCTAACGTACAGTGTACAGGGTCTTAAATGACTCCTTATTTAGATGTCGGAATGCTGTTCTTAGGTTTGTCAGGCGCCCGTATGCTGCAGCAGTTATTTGGTTGATGTGCATCTCAGATGTTCCCAGTGTTATACCCACACCAAGATCCTTTTCCTTGAGTGAGGTTTGTAGGCTCTGGGCCCCTAGACTGTACTGCGTCTGTGGTCTTAAAATGGCAGATTTACACACACAACAAGATATTACTGCCATAAATGTACGCCTTGACACCCTAAAAAAGAAACAACTTTATACAATGCAAGAACTATACATGCCAGATAGAGAACATCCTATACAAGTGGTAAATACTACAGATTATACCATCAATACTCCTCCTCACAGGACTCAAAGAATGACTCTCCCACAGAGGGCCCGTCGTTTTATTCATAAAGATGATTACCCTCGACCCATGATATTGAGCAACCTCCCTGATGAAGAAGATTGGGTACCACCAGAACCCTTCTATGTATACTGAGAAAATCATCGCCCCCAATTAGGGAGACATCTTAAATAACTTTCTAATGTAAAATTATGCTATTGACTATTGTTGGACACCACCATTAAGAAGCTATTGTCACGAGCTTATAAACTGGCCAGAAAATTATTGCCTTTCTTGTCGTATAAATATCCGTTGTGCAATCGCGAAAAAAAAAAAAAAAAAAAAAAAAAAAAAAAAAACAAAAAAAAAAAAAAGCAATTGCAACTTGTATAATTACTACCAATTCAGAGTCATGTACTTATATACCTATTATATCTATGTGACTCTGATGGGTTAGTATTATACCCCTTAAAGAATATCTTATCAATTCACATACACTTTTTAAATTACACCAAAGTGGTTGGGCCACTTACCTTTTATATTCTACCTCTCCTCCCCTCCCACCCTTTTCCAATATTTCCATCCTTACCCATCCTTCTTCCTTACCCATCTTACCAAAGCTCTGGTCATTAGAACTAGAACTAACTAGGTCTTCTTTGCCCTTCCCCAATCTTCATGACTTTGCATATGGTGGGGTTGAACTCCAGGAGCCAGGTGCTGGACCAGGCCTACAGCCTGTCCAGATTTCTCTGTAGTTCTGCCTGGTCCACGTCCGATTGAAGCCTTCTCATCAACTTCACATCATCCGCAAACAGGCACACTTCGGATTCTATTCCTTCCGTCATGTTCACAAATACCAGAAACAGCACCGGTCCTAAGACTCATCCATGTGACACCCCGCTCGTTACAGGAGCCCACTCTGACACCTCGCCACGTACCATGACTCGCTGCTGTCTTCCTGACAAGTATTCCCTGATCCATTGTAGTGCCTTCCCTGTTATCCCTGCTTGGTCCTCCAGCTTTTGCACTAATCTCTTGTGTGTGTGTGTATGTATGTGTGTGGGTGTGTGTGTGTGTGTGTGTGTGTACCCGCCTAATTGTGGTTGCAGGGGTCGAGACTCAGCTCCTGGCCCCGCCTCTTCACTGGTCGAGCGTGTGTGTGTGTGTGTGTGTGTACTCACCTAGTTCTCACCTAGTTGAGGTTGCAGGGGTCAAGTCCAAGCTCCTGACCCCGCCTCTTCACTGGTCGCTACTAGGTCACTCTCCCTGTACCGTGAGCTTTATCATACCTCTGCTTAAAGCTATGTATGGATCCTGCCTCCACTACTTCGCTTCCCAAACTATTCCACTTCCTGACTACTCTGTGGCTGAAGAAATACTTCCTAACATCCCTGTGATTCATCTGTGTCTTCAACTTCCAACTGTGTCCCCTTGTTACTGTGTCCCATCTCTGGAACATCCTGTCTTTGTCCACCTTGTCAATTCCTCTCAGTATTTTGTATGTCGTTATCATGTTCCCCCTATCTCTCCTGTCCTCCAGTGTCGTCAGGTTGATTTCCCTTAACCTCTCCTCGTAGGACATACGTCTTAGCTCTGGGACTAGTCTTGTTGCAAACCTTTGCACTTTCTCTAGTTTCTTTACGTGTTTGGCTAGGTGTGGGCTCCAAACTGGTGCCGCATACTCCAATATGGGCAAACGTACACGGTGTACAGGGTCCTGAACGATTCCTTATTAAGATGTCGGAATGCTGTTCTGAGGTTTGCTAGGCGCCCATATGCTGCAGCCGTTATTTGGTTGATGTGGGCTTCAGGAGATGTGCCTGGTGTTATACTCACCCCAAGATCTTTTTCCTTGAGTGAGGTTTGTAGTCTCTGGCCCCCTAGACTGTACTCCATCTGTGGTCTTCTTTGCCCTTCTCCAATCTTCATGACTTTGCACTTGGTGGGAATGAACTCCAGGAGCCAATTGCTGGACCAGGTCTGCAGCCTGTCCAGATCCCTTTGTAGTTCTGCCTGGTCTTCGATCGAATGAATTCTTCCCATCAACTTCACGTCATCTGCAAACAGGGACACCTCGGAGTCTATTCCTTCCGTCATGTCGTTCACAAATACCAGAAACAGCACTGGTCCTAGGACTGACCCCTGTGGGACCCCGCTGGTCACAGGTGCCCACTCTGACACCTCGCCACGTACCATGACTCGCTGCTGTCTTCCTGACAAGTATTCCCTGATCCATTGTAGTGCCTTCCCTGTTATCCCTGCTTGGTCCTCCAGTTTTTGCACTAATCTCTTGTGTGGAACTGTGTCAAACGCCTTCTTGCAGTCCAAGAAAATGCAATCCACCCACCCCTCTCTCTCTTGTCTTACTGCTGTCACCATGTCATAGAACTCCAGTAGGTTTGTGACACAGGATTTCCTGTCCCTGAAGCCATGTTGGCTGCTGTTGATGAGATCATTCCTTTCTAGGTGTTCCACCACTCTTCTCCTGATAATCTTCTCCATGACTTTGCATACTACACATGTCAGTGACACTGGTCTGTAGTTTAGTGCTTCATATCTGTCTCCCTTTTTAAAGACTGGGACTACATTTGCTGTCTTCCATGCCTCAGGCAATCTCCCTGTTTCGATAGATGTATTGAATATTATTGTTAGGGGTACACATAGCGCCTCTGCTCCCTCTCTCAGGACCCATGGGGAGATGTTATCTGGCCCCATTGCCTTTGAGGTATCTAGCTCACTCAGAAGCCTCTTCACTTCTTCCTCGGTTGTGTGCACTGTGTCCAGCACTTGGTTGTGTGCCCCACCTCTCCGTATTTCTGGAGCCACTTCTGTCTCTTCTGTGAACACTTCTTTGAATCTCTTGAGTTCCTCACATACTTCACGGTCATTTCTTGTTGTCTCTCATCCTTCCTTCCTTATCTGATTACCTGGTCCTTGGCTGTTGTTTTCCTCCTGATGTGGCTGTATAACCGTTTCGGGTCAGATTTGGCTTTCGCTGCTATGTCGTTTTCATATTGTCGTTGGGCCTCCCTTCTTATCTGTGCATATTCGTTTCTGGCTCTATGACTGCTCTCTTTATTCTCCTGGGTCCTTTGCCTTCTATATTTCTTCCATTCCCTAGCACACTTGGTGTTTGCCTCCCTGCACCTTTGGGTGAACCATGGGCTCATCCTGGCTTTTTCATTATTCCTGTTACCCTTGGGTACAAACCTCTCCTCAGCCTCCTTGCACATTGTTGCTACATATTCCATCATCTCATTAACTGGCTTCCCTGCCAGTTCTCTGACCCACTGAACCCCGTTCAGGAAGTTCCTCATTCCCGTGTAGTCCCCTTTTTTGAAGTTTGGCTTCATTCGTCCTGGCCTTCCTGCTTCCCCCTCCACTTGTAGCTCTACTGTGTATTCGAAGCTTAAAACCACATGATCGCTGGCCCCAAGGGGTCTTTCATATGTGATGTCCTCAATATCTGCACTATTCAAGGTGAATACTAAGTCCAGTCTTGCTGGTTTATCCTCTCCTCTCTCTCTTGTAGTGTCCCTTACGTGTTGGTACATGAAGTTTTCCAGTACCACCTCCATCATCTTAGCCCTCCATGTATCTTGGCCCCCATGTGGCTCCAAGTTCTCCCAATCGATCTCCTTGTGGTTAAAGTCACCCATGATCAGGAGCTTTGCGCTGCATGCATGTGTGTGTGTGTGTGTGTGTGTGTGTGTGTGTGTGTGTGTGTGTGTGTGTGTGTGTGTGTGTGTGTGTGTGTGTGTGTGTGTGTGTGTGTGTGTGCGTGTGTGTGTGCGTGCGTGCTCACCGATATATGTCTGAATGGGTCGGAGCTCAGCTCCTTCCCCGCCTCCTAAGCTACTTTGATCGGCATCGCTGATTTTTGGCTTCTGGGGCCTTATCATATCTACTTTTGAAGATGTATATTAAGTTACCTCCACTATTTTCTCTTTCAACTACCCTGAGACTAAAGTAATGTTTCCTTCCATTCGTGTTATCCGCTTCCACTTGTGTCCTTTTCAATCTGGTTCTCTTAATTCAGATAGTCTGTCCCTATCTACCTTATCAATGCCTCTTAAAATTCTGTTCGCCGTAATCATGGTCCTCCTTGTACTCTCCACATATGCTTACGTATAAGTATCCCAGCCCGTCATCTTAATTACAGACATTATAGCATGTGAACATCAAAATGGTATACAATACCGACAGGTTGGTAGGTAAGACACATAGGCAACAGTTAGGCAACTTTATTCCGAAACGTTTCGCCTACACAGTAGGTTTCTTCAGTCGAATACAGAAAGTAGGCGGGGACAGTAGAGATGTGAAGACGATGTAATCAGACTATGGAACTGAACTTCTCCAGGCTGAGGGACTGACAACCTCAAAATTCTACGACTTCAAGGGTGATGGACTAATTACATCGTCTTCACATCTCTACTGTTCCTGCCTACTTTCTGTATTCGATTGAAGAAGCCTACTGTGGAGGCGAAACGTTTCGGAATAAAGTTGCCTAACTGTTGCCTATGTGTCTTACCTACCAACCATTATAGCATGTAAAAACAGTCAAATGGGTGGCTGTTGATGGAGTCTTGAACATTTGAAATACGATTCTTGCATGAACTGCGCGCGGTGTGTCCATGTTCTGCTCGTGCAACAGATTTTATCGAATTTTATCTATGTTTATAGTTTTTTCGTTGTAACTTAACCTTAGAAATGTGCTGTAAAGCATATGTGAAAAAGTGACGGCTATAAGGAGGGTAGGTTGATGTATCCTTGGCACCTGCTCCAACATGACAGATGACGTCTTGCTGAGACAGGATAACGGTTCTTAACTGGTACAGATAAGCCATGTAAAAAAAATAGTTATCGCTGAACTTCTATGATCTTTACAATCGGTAGTTATCATAGCATTTGAGAGACTGAACTCAGATATTGTTGTTTTGATGTGACGATGGCGTAAGGTGACCTTGTCTTGGTTGACGGGGACAGGGAAGGGCGGTGGGTGTGGTGTCACTGCTGGTGGGTGAACACGTTCTACACCCTCGGTGGTTCACAATCGAAAGTACCCGGGGTCATCCCCAGGGCGAGGCTGGACGTATGGGTAAATCTAACACCTGTTGCCCTGTTACACGGGAGTTAGTCGACCGTTGTGTCGCAACCAGCTAAAGGAATCTTATAGAACATAAGAAAGAAGGAACACTGCAACAGGCCTACTGACCCATGCGGAGCAGGTCCATGCCCCCCCCCCGAATTAGACCAATGACCCTCCCCCCGGATTAGCCCAATGACCCACCCAGTCTGGTCACCTCCACTCAAGGATGGAGCACTGCACCGGACCCAGCAGCACAAGCTAGTCAGGTCCAATTCACACCCACCCATGTATTTATCTAACCTATTTTTAAAACTACACAACGTTTTAGCCTGAATAACTGTACTCGGGAGTTTGTTCCACTCATCCACAACTCTATTACCAAACCAGTGCTTTCCTATATCCTTCCTGAATCTGAATTTTTCCAACTTGAAACCATTGCTGCGAGTCCTGTCTTGGCTGGAAATTTTCAGCACGCTATTTACATCCCCTTTATTTATTCCTGTTTTCCATTTATACACCCCGATCATATCCCCCCTAATTCTACGCCTTTCGAGAGAGTGCAGATTCAGGGCCCTCAGTCTATCCTCATAGGGAAGATTTCTGATACATGGGATCATCTTTGTCATCCTCCTCTGTACTTTTTCCAGAGCATTTATATCCATTCTGTAATACGGTGACCAGAACTGAGCAGCATAGTCTAAATGAGGCCTAACCAATGATATATAGAGTTGAAGAACAACATGAGGACTTCTATTATTTATACTTCTAGATATGAAGCGAAGAATTCTGTTAGCTTTATTGCGAACACTAATGCACTGTTGTCTTGGTTTTAGATTACTGCTAACCAGAACTCCTAAATCCTTTTCACAATCAGTAGTATTAAGATCTACATTATTTAGTTTATATGTGGCATGGTTATTTAACTGTCCAACATTTAGAACTTTGCATTTGTCAATATTAAACTGCATCTGCCACTTCTCCGACCATTGCATCAGTCTATTCAAATCATCTTGGAGTGCTCTAGTGTTCTCATTAGAATGAATTGGACGGCCTATTTTGGTGTCATCAGCAAATTTGCTTATGTCGCTATTTATTCCCTCATCTATGTCGTTTATGTAAATTGTGAACAACAACGGGCCCAACACTGAACCCTGAGGAACACCGCTTGTGACGTGCCCCCATTCTGATTCCTCTCCATTTATGCAAACTCTCTGCTGTCTATTTGTCAGCCATGCCTCTACCCATGAAAAAATTTCTCCTCCTATTCCGTGTGCCTTAAGTTTCCTCAATAACCTCTGGTGCGGAACTCTATCGAAAGACTTACTGAAGTCCATATACACAATATCATATTCATTACCATGATCTACCTCCTCAAACACCTTAGTGAAAAAAGTTAGTAAATTCGTAAGACAGGAACGTCCGTTTGTAAAACCGTGTTGAGATTCATGAATCAATCTGTGCCTGTCAAGATGGCTACGAATTGCTTCGGCAATTATTGATTCCATAAATTTTCCCACTATGGAGGTAAGGTTTATTGGTCTATAGTTCGAAGCCAAGGACCTGTCACCTGCCTTGTAAATAGGTATTTGCCATTTTCCAATTATCAGGCACTATGCCAGTTTGTAGTGATATGTTAAAAAGATTAGCCAAGGGTATGCTAAGTTCCTCTTTACATTCCTTTAACACCTTTGCAAACAGTTCATCAGGACCTGGGGATTTGTTAGGTTTCAGTTTCTCTATTTGTCTGAGGACCATGTCACTAGTTACCGCAATTGTACATAGTTTATCATCATCCTGTTCTACATAATCTATTATTTCAGGAATATCGCTAGTATTTTCCTGGGTGAAAACTGAGAGGAAGTAAGTATTGAGAATTTCACACACATCCTTATCACTGTCAGTGATCTAACCAGAGTTACTCTTAAGTGGGCCAATCTTGTCCCTAATCTTACTTCTGTATACCTGAAAGAACCCTTTTGGGTTAGTCTTTGAATCCCTTGCAACCTTAGCCTCATAATCCCTTTTTGCTTTTCTTATTCCTTTTTTATTTCTCTCTTTAATTGAATATATTGATTTCTTAACTGCCCATCCCCTCTTTTGATACTCCTATATATGCCTCTCTTTTGGCCAATGAGATGTTTTAATCTATTGTTCATTCATTTGGGATCATTTGTGTTAGAGCTAATTTCCCTACTCGGAACAAAAGTTGTCTGGGCAGCTAGAACTATGTAAGACACATATGCAACAGTTAGACAACTTTATTCCGAAACGTTTCGCCTACACAGTAGGCTTCTTCAGTCGAATACAGAAAGTAGGCAGGATGTGAAGACGATGTAATCAGTCCATCACCCTTAAAGTCGTAGAATTTGAGGTTGTCAGTCCCTCGGCCTGGAGAAGTTCAGTTCCATAGTCAGGAACTATCTGGAACTATCAGGAACTGATCTTCAGATAGTTCCTGACTATGGAACTGAACTTCTCCAGGCCGAGGGACTGACAACCTCAAATTCTACGACTTTAAGGGTGATGGACTGATTACATCGTCTTCACATCTCTACTGTTCCTGCCTACTTTCTGTATTCGACTGAAGAAGCCTACTGTGTAGGCGAAACGTTTCGGAATAAAGTTGTCTAACTGTTGCATATGTGTCTTACCTAACAACCTGTCGGTATTGTATACCATTTTGATGTTCAGCTAGAACTATGCTCTGAAAAAGTCATATTGGCAACCAAGATCACATACCTGACCCATCTTGCTCCTGGGGGATTTCAACTTAAGGCACCTAAAATGGAGGAATATAGCAAATAATATTGTTGCAGTAATAACACCAGGAGGCAGCTCTGATGAAAACTCACACTCACACGAGCTTTTAAATCTCTGCACAAAATTCAATTTAAACTAGCAAATAATAGAGCCTACTAGACTGGAGAATACACTAGACCTCATCTTCACTAACAATGATGATCTGATAAGAAATGTCACCATATCAAAAACAATATACTCAGATCACAACATAATTGAGGTTCAGACATGTATGCGTGGAGCCCCAGACCGACAAAATGAGACTAGTCACGAGGGAACATTCATCAAATTCAACTTCAATAACAAAAACATAAAGTGGGACCAAGTAAACCAAGTCCTAACCGATATAAGTTGGGAAGATATACTAAGCAACACAGACCCAAACTTATGCCTAGAACAGATTAACTCGGTGGCACTCGATGTATGCACAAGGCTTATTCCTCTAAGAAAAAGGAGGAGTAGATGTAAAATAGAAAGAGACAGGCGCTCCCTTTACAGGCGACGGAAAAGAATAACAGAGCGGCTAAAAGAGGTCAATATATCTGAAATGCGCAGGGAGACACTGGTCAGAGAAATAGCAAGCATCGAACTTAAGCTAAAAGAATCCTTTAGGAGTCAGGAATCGCGGGAAGAACTAAAAGCCATAAATGAAATCGAAAGAAACCCAAAGTATTTCTTCTCCTATGCCAAATCAAAATCGAGAACAACGTCCAGTATTGGGCCCCTACTTAAACAAGATGGGTCCTACACAGATGACAGCAAGGAAATGAGTGAGCTACTCAAGTCCCAATATGACTCAGTTTTTAGCAAGCCGCTAACCAGACTGAGAGTCGAAGATCAAAATGAATTTTTTATGAGCCACAAAATTTGATTAACACAAGCCTATCCGATGTTATCCTGACGCCAAATGACTTCGAACAGGCGATAAATGACATGCCCATGCACTCTGCCCCAGGGCCAGACTCATGGAACTCTGTGTTCATCAAGAACTGCAAGAAGCCCCTATCACGAGCCTTTTCCATCCTATGGAGAGGGAGCATGGACACGGGGGTCGTCCCTCAGTTACTAAAAACAACAGACATAGCCCCACTCCACAAAGGGGGCAGTAAAGCAACAGCAAAGAACTACAGACCAATAGCACTAACATCCCATATCATAAAAATCTTTGAAAGGGTCCTAAGAAGCAAGATCACCACCCATCTAGAAACCCATCAGTTACACAACCCAGGGCAACATGGGTTTAGAACAGGTCGCTCCTGTCTGTCTCAACTACTGGATCACTACGACAAGGTCCTAAATGCACTAGAAGACAAAAAGAATGCAGATGTAATATATACAGACTTTGCAAAAGCCTTCGACAAGTATGACCATGGCGTAATAGCGCACAAAATGCGCGCTAAAGGAATAACAGGAAAAGTCGGTCGATGGATCTATAATTTCCTCACTAACAGAACACAGAGAGTAGTCGTCAACAGAGTAAAGTCCGAGGCAGCTACGGTGAAAAGCTCTGTTCCACAAGGCACAGTACTAGCTCCCATCTTGTTCCTCATCCTCATATCCGACATAGACAAGGATGTCAGCCACAGCACCGTGTCTTCCTTTGCAGATGACACCCGAATCTGCATGACAGTGTCTTCCATTGCAGACACTGCAAGGCTCCAGGCGGACATCAACCAAATCTTTCAGTGGGCTGCAGAAAACAATATGAAGTTCAACGATGAGAAATTTCAATTACTCAGATATGGTAAACATGAGGAAATTAAATCTTCATCAGAGTACAAAACAAATTCTGGCCACAAAATAGAGCGAAACACCAACGTCAAAGACCTGGGAGTGATTATGTCGGAGGATCTCACCTTCAAGGACCATAACATTGTATCAATCGCATCTGCTAGAAAAATGACAGGATGGATAATGAGAACCTTCAAAACTAGGGAGGCCAAGCCCATGATGACACTCTTCAGGTCACTTGTTCTATCTAGGCTGGAATATTGCTGCACTCTAACAGCACCTTTCAAGGCAGGTGAAATTGCCGACCTAGAAAATGTACAGAGAACTTTCACGGCGCGCATAACGGAGATAAAACACCTCAATTACTGGGAGCGCTTGAGGTTTCTAAACCTGTATTCCCTGGAACGCAGGAGGGAGAGATACATGATTATATACACCTGGAAAATCCTAGAGGGACTAGTACCGAACTTGCACACGAAAATCACTCACTACGAAAGCAAAAGACTTTGCAGACGATGCACCATCCCCCCAATGAAAAGCAGGGGTGTCACTAGCACGTTAAGAGACCATACAATAAGTGTCAGGGGCCCGAGACTGTTCAACTGCCTCCCAGCACACATAAGGGGGATTACCAACAGACCCCTGGCAGTCTTCAAGCTGGCACTGGACAAGCACCTAAAGTCAGTTCCTGATCAGCCGGGCTGTGGCTCGTACGTTGGTTTGCGTGCAGCCAGCAGCAACAGCCTGGTTGATCAGGCGCTGATCCACCAGGAGGCCTGGTCACAGACCGGGCCGCGGGGGCGTTGACCCCCGAAACTCTCTCCAGGTAAACTCCAGGTATAGTCAGGACATCCCAATTTAGCCTACCCAGGGAATTTTTCAGTCCCATGAAGTCGGCCAAGCAAAAATCTGGGACAGAGATTTGATTGCAGTTATCTGGGTAATTCCATGATATATTGAAACTAAGTGATTTGTGATCACTTTCCCCAAGCTCACCATTAACCTCAAGATTATTAATTAGTGAATCTTTGTTGGCAAGAACCAAGTCAAGCGGATTGTTTCCTCTAGTTGGTTCTGTCACAACCTGTTCTAAAAAGCAATCCTGAACCGTATCAAGAAAGTCACTAGACACAAGATTTCCTGTCATATTGTTCCAATCAATTTGTCTAAAGTTAAAATCTCCCATTATCACATTTTCATATCTAGATGGCTTATGAATTTCGTCCCATAACAGCTTACTGTCCTCCCTATCAAGGTTTGGGTGCCTATAAATCACACCCAAAATTAATTTGTCACGTCCCTCGAGAAACTGTAGCCAAACAGATTCTGTGTTCGATGTTTCTAATCTTATATCATGTCTAAGAGGAGTCAGGAATCGCGGGAAGAACTAAAAGCCATAAATGAAATCAAAAGAAACCCAAAGTATTTCTTTTCTTATGTCAAATCAAAGTCGAGAACAACATCCAGTATTGAGCCCCTACTTAAACAAGATGGGTCCTACACAGATGACAGCAAGGAAATGAGTGAGTTACTCAAGTCCCAATATGACTCAGTTTTTAGCAAGCCGCTAACCAGACTAAGAGTCGAAGATCAAAATGAATTTCTTATGAGAGAGCCACAGAATTTGGTTAACACAAGCCTATCTGATGTTACCCTGACGCCAAATGACTTCGAACAGGCGATAAATGACATGCCCATGCAGTCTGCCCAAGGGCTAGACTCACGGAACTCCGTGTTCATCAAGAAGGCCATGCTCTTGCATATTTCAAATCTTACCTTACTAATAGGTATCAGTATGTCACCATTAAAGACACAGCATCAACAACACAGCCACTTGATACTGGAGTTCCGCAGGGAAGTGTCCTTGGTTCCCTGCTCTTCCTCATATACATCAATGATCTTCCAAACGTATCTCAACACCTGAACCCCATTCTCTTTGCTGACGACACGACTTATGTCATCTCTCACCCTAATCTTGCCACCCTCAACACCATTGTTAATGAGGAGCTGATCAAAATATCGACTTGGATGACAGCCAATAAACTTACGCTTAACACTGACAAAACCTACTACATTATGTTTGGTAGCAGAGCAGGAGATGCGCAAATTAACATAATGATCGACAACACTCTAATTGCCAGGCATAATGAGGGCAAATTCCTAGGCCTATACCTCGACAACAACCTGAACTTCAGCACCCATATCCAACACATAACCAAAAAAGTATCCAAAACGGTTGGGATCCTCTCCAAGATACGATACTACGTGCCGCAAACTGCCCTTCTCACACTATACCATTCACTTATATATCCTTACCTCACCTATGCTATATGTGCTTGGGGTTCAACTGCAGCAACACACCTAAAGCCAATAATAACCCAACAAAAAGCCGCAGTAAGAATAATCACTAAATCCCATCCCTGGCAACACACCCCCCCACTCTTCATAGATCTAAACTTACTCAATGTTCAGTACATCCACACTTACTACTGTGCAATCTACATCTACAGGACCTTAAATTCCAATATTAACCTTGACCTAAAACGCTTTCTTGATAGTTGCGACAGAACCCACAGGCACAATACCAGACACAAACATCTCTATGACATTCCCCGTGTCCGACTAAACCTTTACAGAAATTCAATGTATGTCAAAGGCCCTAAAATCTGGAACACCCTACCTGAAAATTCTAAAACTGCAGACACATTCATCACCTTCAAAACTACCATCAGAAAACATCTTATCTCCCTGATACACCCTGTCAACTAATAATACGAATACCACCTGGTGGTTAACACTTACACTCACTCACCCATTTGACCATAAACAGAAATATCAATCTCAATCTCAAAATAATGAACCTTAACTAGTCATAAGTTGGCCTGTGATACTCCAATACTGAAACTATGTATAGTGCCAAAACAAAAGCATTCACATTGCTAAACTCACAAACTAGTATTTAGTCACTTAGCCATAATACCAACTTACCTCATAATTTTGTAATATTTTAAACTTAAGATTTAATTTAAGTCTGCCCGAAATGCCTAGCCATGCTAGGTGTTCTAGTGGTACACTGTAATTATTATTTTACTACATGTAAACAATACAATAACCAAATTCTGTAAACTCAGCATTGTAATCCTTATAGAGAATAAACTTTGAATTTGAATTTGAATTTGAAGAACTGCAAGAAGCCCCTATCACGAGCATTTACCATCCTATGGAGAGGGAGCATGGACACGGGGGTCGTCCCACAGTTACTAAAAACAACAGACATAGCCCCACTCCACAAAGGGGGCAGTAAAGCAATAGCAAAGAACTACAGACCGATAGCACTAACATCCCATATCATATTATTATTATTATTATTATAATAAAAAAGAAGTGCTAAACCACAAGGGCTATACAGCGTCCCATGTCATAAAAATCTTTGAAAGGGTCCTAAGAAGCAAGATCGCCACCCTTCTAGATACCCATCAATTACACAACCCAGGGCAACATGGGTTTAAAGCAGGTCGCTCCTGTCTGTCTCAACTACTGGATCACTAGATGCACTAAAAGACAAAAAGAATGCAGATGTAATATATACAGACTTTGCAAAAGCCTTTCGACAAGTGTGACCATGGCATAATAGCGCACAAAATGTATGCTAAAGGAATAAACAGGAAAAGTTGGTAGATGGATTTATAATTTCCTCACAAACAGAACACAAAGAGTAGTAGTCAACAGAGTCAAGTCTGAGGCGGCTACGGTGAAAAGCTGTTCCACGAGGCACAGTATTCGCTCCCATCTTGTTTCTCATCCTCATTTCTGACATAGACAAGGATGTCAGCCACAGCACCGTGTCTTCCTTTGCAGATGACACCCGAATCTGCATGACAGTGTCTTCCACTGCAGACACTGCAAGGCTCCAGGCGGACATCAACCAAATCTTTCAGAGGGCTGCAGAAAACAATATGAAGTTCAACGATGAGAAATTTAAATTACTCCGATATGGTAAACATGAGGAAATTAAAACTTCATCAGAGTACAAAACAAATTCCGGCCACAAAATAGAGCGGAAAACCAACGTCAAAGACCTGGGAGTGATCATGTCGGAGGATCTCACCTTCAAGGAGCATAACATTGTATGAATGGCATCTGCTAGAAAAATGACAGGATGGATAATGAGAACCTTCAAAACTACTGATGCCAAGCCCACGATGACACTCTTCAGGTCGCTTGTTCTATCTAGGCTGGAATATTGCTGCACACTAACAGCACCTTTCAAGGCAGGTGAAATTGCTGACCTAGAAAATGTAGAGAGAACCTTCATGGCGCGCATAACGGAGATAAAATACCTCAATTACTGGAAGCGCTTGAAGTTCCTGAGCCTGTACTTCCTGGAACGCAGGCAGGAGAGATACATGATTATATACACCTAGAAAATCCTAGAAGGACTAGTACCGAACTTGCACACGAAAATCACTCACAACGAAAGCAAGACTTGGCAGACGATACAACATTTCCCCAATGAAAAGCAGGGGTGTCACTAGCACGTTAAGAGACAATACAATAAGTGTCAGGGGCCCGAGACTGTTCAACTGCCTCCCAGCATACATAAGGGGGATTACCAACAGACCCCTGGCAGTCTTCAAGCTGGCACTGGACAAGCACCTAAAGTCGGTACCTGACCAGCCGGGCTGTGGCTCGTACGTTGGATTGCGTGCAGCCAGCAGTAACAGCCTGGTCGTTCAGGCTCTGATCCACCATGAGGCCTGGTCACAGGCCGCGGGGGCGTTGACCCCCGGAACTCTCTCCAGGTAAACTCTAGGACCTAACAACAATCCCAATGGAAATAATAATATCTTTATTTACTACAAGTACAAGGTATACAGTCCTAGCTGACATCAGTGACATACTACTATATAGAAAGCCCCTTGTTATGCAGAGCATTTCGGGCAAATTAGGTCAGTTTTGTCCCAGGATGCGACCCACACACTAACATCCAGGTACCCATTTTACTGATGGGTGAACATAGACAACCGGTGTAAGGAAACACGTCCGATGTTCCTACCCCATCGCCGGGAATCGAACCCGGACCCCTCACCGTGTGAATTATAATAAAAAAGAAGCGCTAAACTCACCGTGTGAAGCGAGAGCTTTTACCACCAGGCTACCGGGCAGTCATCGACTTTCTTGGATTATCCTGGATTACTAATTCTCCCGGGACACCATCTGTGTTATCCTAGGTTACTAATCCACTGGGTTATCTCTTGTGATTAACCCTTCGAGGTTATCCTGGGTTATCCAGTCTTCGAATTACGCAGTTCCTTTTATAACGTATTTACGCATTTACGTATTTACGTCTGTTTCTGGGGATGCACCGTATTATTATTATTATTATTCATAGGGAAGCGCTAGACCTGCCTGAACCATTATTATTATTATTATAATCAAGGGGGAAGCGCTAAACCCGGAGGATTATACAGCGCCTGGGGGGGGGGGATGTGGAAGGCATTCAGGCTTAATTCGGGGAACTGGAGCACAGATCCAATTCCCTAAATCAAGAGCCCCTCAAAAAAAAAAAAGTATTTTCACTTCCACTGTGAAGTGTGTTGTCTCCTGGCAAGACAAGTATTAATTAAACGATAATATTTCGTATTTGTTAGTCTCCCTTCTATGGCGGTAGACGGCCTTTATTCAGGTAAGTTCAGTTCAATTCTTTATTCAAAATTCTTGTATATAAAAAATATACATTAATCCGAAGGCCCATACGAAGCATATATAAGATGTATTTTTTTACGATTTCATGGTTAATTTGAGTACGAATAATGTTACTCATAAATGTTTTACACACACAGAATTTAAACGCAAAATATCGGTAGTTATTAGTCAGAAATGCTAAACCCACAAGGGTCATACAGCACAATATAGGTAAACAACGGAACAAATTATGGTGATTTCCGGTTAATGGTTGAATGTAATAGCGATATGAACCCCAAACCCATTGTATGGGCAGTCGCATATATTTGAAAATTATTGTGTGTGATGGAATGTGACAGGAAAACCATCCTATGTGGTGGAGTATGAGGGGAACCATCCTATGTGGTGGAGTATGAGGGGAACCATCCTATGTGGTGGAGTATGAGGGGAACCATCCTATGTGGTGGAGTATGAGGGGAACCATCCTATGTGGTGGAGTATGAGGGGAACCATCCTATGTGGTGGAGTATGAGGGGAACCATCCTATGTGGTGGAGTATGAGGGGAACCATCCTATGTGGTGGAGTATGAGGGGAACCATCCTATGTGGTGGAGTATGAGGGGAACCATCCTATGTGGTGGAGTATGAGGGGAACCATCCTATGTGGTGGAGTATGAGGGGAACCATCCTATGTGGTGGAGTATGAGGGGAACCATCCTATGTGGTGGAGTATGAGGGGAACCATCCTATGGTGGAGTATGAGGGGAACCATCCTATGTGGTGGAGTATGAGGGGAACCATCCTATGTGGTGGAGTATGAGGGGAACCATCCTATGTAGTGGAGTATGAGAAGAAAACCATCCTATGTGGTGGAGTATGAGGGGAACCATCCTATGTGGTGGAGTATGAGGGGAACCATCCTATGTGGTGGAGTATGAGGGGAACCATCCTATGTAGTGGAGTATGAGAAGAAAACCATCCTATGTGGTGGAGTATGAGGGGAACCATCCTATGTGGTGGAGTATGAGAAGAAAACCATCCTATGTGGTGGAGTATGAGGGGAACCATCCTATGTGGTGGAGTATGAGAAGAAAACCATCCTATGTGGTGGAGTATGAGGGGAACCATCCTATGTGGTGGAGTATGAGAAGAAAACCATCCTATGTGGTGGAGTATGAGGGGAACCATCCTATGTGGTGGAGTATGAGAAGAAAACCATCCTATGTGGTGGAGTATGAGGGGAACCATCCTATGTGGTGGAGTATGAGAAGAAAACCATCCTATGTGGTGGAGTATGAGGGGAACCATCCTATGTGGTGGAGTATGAGAAGAAAACCATCCTATGTGGTGGAGTATGAGGGGAACCATCCTATGTGGCAAAGTATGAGAAGAAAACCACCCTATTACCTGGAGTTTACCTGGAGAGAGTTCCGGGGGTCAACGCCCCCGCGGCCCGGTCTGTGACCAGGCCTCCTGGTGGATCAGAGCTTGATCAACCAGGCTGTTGCTGCTGGCTGCACGCAAACCAACGTACGAGCGACAGCCCGGCTGATCAGGAACCGACTTTAGGTGCTTGTCCAGTGCCAGCTTGAAGACTGCCAGGGGTCTGTTGGTAATCCCCCTTATGTATGCTGGGAGGCAGTTGAACAGTCTCGGGCCCCTGACACTTATTGTATGGTCTCTTAACGTGCTAGTGACACCCCTGCTTTTCATTGCGGGGATGTTGCATCGTCTGCCAAGTCTTTTGCTTTCGTAGCGAGTGATTTTCGTGTGCAAGTTCGGTACTAGTCCCTCTAGGATTTTCCAGGTGTATATAATCATGTATCTCTCCCTCCTGCGTTCCAGGGAATACAGGTTTAGGAACCTCAAGCGCTCCCAGTAATTGAGGTCTTTTATCTCCGTTATGCTCGCCGTGAAAGTTCTCTGTACATTTTCTAGGTCAGCAATTTCACCTGCCTTGAAAGGTGCTGTTAGTGTGCAGCAATATTCCAGCCTAGATAGAACAAGTGACCTGAAAAGTGTCATCATGGGCTTGGCCTCCCTAGTTTTGAAGGTTCTTATTATCCATACTGTCATTTTTCTAGCAGATGCGATTGATACAATGTTATGGTCCTTGAAGGTGAGATCCTCCGACATGATCACTCCCAGGTCTTTGACGTTGGTGTTTCTCTCTATTTTGTGGCCAGAATTTGTTTTGTACTCTGATGAAGATTTAATTTCCTCGTGTTTACCATATCTGAGTAATTGAAATTTCTCATCGTTGAACTTCATACTGTTTTCCGCAGCCCACTGAAAGATTTGGTTGATGTCCGCCTGGAGCCTTGCAGTGTCTGCAATGGAAGACACTCATGCAGATTTGGGTGTCATCTGCAAAGGAAGACACGGTGCTGTGGCTGACATCCTTGTCTATGTCGGATATGAGGATGAGGAACAAGATGGGAGCGAGTACCTGGAGTTTACCTGGAGAGAGTTCCGGGGGTCAACGCCCCCGCGGCCCGGTCTGTGACCAGGCCTCCTGGTGGATCAGAGCCTGATCAACCAGGCTGTTGCTGCTGGCTGCACGCAAACCAACGTACGAGCCACAGCCCGGCTGATCAGGAACTGACTTTAGGTGCTTGTCCAGTGCCAGCTTGAAGACTTCCAGGGGCCTGTTGGTAATCCCTCTTATGTGTGCTGGGAGGCAGCTGAACAGTCTCGGACCCCTGACACTTATTGTATGGTCTCTTAACGTGCTAGTGACACCCCTGCTTTTCATTGGGGGGATGGTGCATCGTCTGCCAAGTCTTTTGCTTTCGTAGTGAGTGATTTTCGTGTGCAAGTTCGGTACTAGTCCCTCTAGGATTTTCCAGGTGTATATAATCATGTATCTCTCCCTCCTGCGTTCCAGGGAATACAGGTTTAGGAACCTCAAGCGCTCCCAGTAATTGAGGTGTTTTATCTCCGTTATGCGCGCCGTGAAAGTCCTCTGTACATTTTCTGGGTCGGCAATTTCACCTGCCTTGAAAGGTGCTGTTAGTGTGCAGCAATACTCCAGCCTAGAAAGAACAAGTGACCTGAAGAGTGTCATCATGGGCTTGGCCTCCCTAGTTTTGAAGGTGCCTTGTGGAACAGAGCTTTTCACCGTAGCTGCCTCGGACTTTACTCTGTTGACGACTACTCTCTGTGTTCTGTTAGTGAGGAAATTATAGATCCATCGACCGACTTTTCCTGTTATTCCTTTAGCATGCATTTTGTGCGCTATTACGCCATGGTCACACTTGTCGAAGGCTTTTGCAAAGTCTGTATATATTACATCTGCATTCTTTTTGTCTTCTAGTGCATCTAGGACCTAGTCGTAGTGATCCAATAGTTGAGACAGACAGGAGCGACCTGTTCTAAACCCATGTCGCCCTGGGTTGTGTAACTGATGGGTTTCTAGATGGGTGGTGATCTTGCTTCTTAGGACCCTTTCAAAGATTTTTATGATATGGGATGTTAGTGCTATCGGTCTGTAGTTCTTTGCTGTTGCTTTACTGCCCCCTTTGTGGAGTGGGGCTATGTTTGTTGTTTTTAGTAACTGTGGGACGACCCCCATGTCCATGCTCCCTCTCCATAGGATGGAAAAGGCTCGTGATAGGGGCTTCTTGCAGTTCTTGATGAACACGGAGTTCCATGAGTCTGGCCCTGGGGCAGAGTGCATGGGCATGTCATTTATCGCCTGTTCGAAGTCATTTGGCGTCAGGATAACATCGGATAGGCTTGTGTTAACCAAATTTTGTGGCTCTCTCATAAAAAATTCATTTTGATCTTCGACTCTCAGTCTGGTTAGCGGCTTGCTAAAAACTGAGTCATATTGGGACTTGAGTAGCTCACTCATTTCCTTGCTGCCATCTGTGTAGGACCCATCTTGTTTAAGTAGGGGCCCAATACTGGACGTTGTTCTCGACTTTGATTTGGCATAGGAGAAGAAATACTTTGGGTTTCTTTCGATTTCATTTATGGCTTTTAGTTCTTCCCGCGATTCCTGACTCCTATAAGATTCCTTTAGCTTAAGTTCGATGCTTGCTATTTCTCTGACCAGTGTCTCCCTACGCATTTCAGATATATTGACCTCTTTTAGCCGCTCTGTTATTCTTTTCCGTCGCCTGTAAAGGGAGCGCCTGTCTCTTTCTATTTTACATCTACTCCTTTTTCTTAGAGGGATAAGCCTTGTGCATACATCGAGTGCCACCAAGTTAATCTGTTCTAGGCATAAGCTGGGGTCTGTGTTGCTTAGTATATCTTCCCAGCTTATATCGGTTAGGACTTGGTTTACTTGGTCCCACTATGTTTTTGTTATTGAAGTTGAATTTGGTGAATGCTCCCTCGTGGCTAATCTCATTATGTCGGTCTGGGGCTCCACGCATACATGTCTGAACCTCAATTATGTTGTGATCTGAGTATATTTTTTGATATGGTAACATTTCTTATCAGATCATCATTGTTAGTGAAGATGAGGTCTAGTGTATTCTCCAGTCTAGTAGGCTCTATTATTTGCTGGTTTAAATTGAATTTTGTGCAGAGATTTAAAAGCTCGTGTGAGTGTGAGTTTTCATCAGAGCTGCCTCCTGGTGTTATTACTGCAACAATATTATTTGTTATATTCCTCCATTTTAGGTGCCTTAAGTTGAAATCCCCCAGGAGCCAGATGTTGGGTGCAGGAGCTGGAAGATTTTCCAGACAGTGGTCAATTTTTAACAGCTGTTCCTGGAATTGCTGGGATGTTGCATCCGGAGGCTTGTAGACTACCACAATAACTAGGTTTTGGTTCTCGACCTTTACTGCTAAAACTTCCACTACATCATTTGAGGCATTAAGCAGTTCTGTGCAAACAAGTGACTCTGCAATGTACAGGCCAACCCCCCCCCCCCTTTTGCCTGTTCACTCTGTCACATCTGTATAGGTGGCAAAGTATGAGAAGAAAACCATTCTATGTGGTGGAGTATGAGAGGAACCATCCTATGTGGAAGAGTATGAGAAGAGAACCATCCTATGTGGTGGAGTATGAGAAGAGAACCATCCTATGTGGTGGAGTATGAGGGGAACCATCCTATGTGGCAGAGTATGAGAAGAAAACCATCCTATGTGGCAAAGTATGAGAAGAAATCCATCCTATGTGGTGGAGTATGAGAAGAAAACCATATTATGTGGTGAATTATGAGGGGAACCATCCTATGTGGCAAAGTATGAGAAGAAAACCATCCTATGTGGCAGAGTATGAGAAGAAAACCATCCTATGTGGCAGAGTATGAGAAGAAAACTATCCTATGTGGCAGAGTATGAGAAGGAAACCATCTTATGTGGCAGAGTATGAGAAGAAAACTATCCTATGTGGCAGAGTATGAGAAGAAAACTATCCTATGTGGCAGAGTATGAGAAGGAAACCATCTTATGTGGCAGAGTATGAGAAGAAAACTATCCTATGTGGCAGAGTATGAGAAGAAAACCATCCTATGTGGCAGAGTATGAGAAGAAAACCATCCTATGTGGCAGAGTATGAAAAGAAAACCATCCTATGTGGCAGAGTATGAGAAGAAAACTATCCTATGTGGCAGAGTATGAGAAGGAAACTATCTTATGTGGTAGAGTGAGAGGAAAATATCCTGTAATGGAATATGACGTGAAAAACCATCCCATGCGATGGAGTACAAGCAAACCGTCCTGTGTGAGGAAGTATGGCAGAAGAATTGTGTACTCACTTAATTGTGGTTGCAGGGGTCGATTCATAGCTCCTGGCCCCGCCATGATGGAGTATGACAGGAAAATTCTATTTGATGGAGTATGGCAGAAAACTACCCTGAGTGGTGAGATATGGCCGCCCTGATCTATTTATTTTGCGTACATTAAGGTAGAGGGGGAAGGGCTGGTTATATGGAATACAAGGCTAACTTTCTCTGATCACTGAGGCAGAGGGAAACTGGGCTTGTGGAATACAGGGGGTAACTTTCTCGGATAGCACAGCGACCGAAGCGCTTCTAGTTGTTTGTGTGTGTGGGGGGGGGGGAGGCAGGTAAAGGTCAACATAGTGAAAGTTGTCCAGGCTGCACCAGCAACCTCTCACCTACCCAGGCACACCCTATGCTTATTTCTTGGATCAAGTCTAATTCCCTTTTCCCCCTGGCACGGATTTAGTGCATCCTCATACTACCGAGCGGTAAACTAGATTGAAGTTCGAAGCGGATCAGAATAATAATAATAATAATAATAATAATAATAATAATAATAATAATAATAATAATAATAATAATAATAATACCTTCATTTACTACAAGTACATGTACAAGGTATACAGGCCTAGCTGACATCAGTGACATACTACTATACAGAAAACCCCTTATTTAAAGCAGAGCATTTTGGGCAAATTAGGTCATTTTGTCCCAGGATGCGACCCACACCAGTCTACTAACGCCCAGGTACCGATTTTACTGATGGGTGAACACAGACAACCGGTGTAAGGAAACACGTCCGATGTTTTCACCCCTTCGCCGGGAATCGAACCCAGACCCATCACCGTGTGAAGTGAGTTTTTACCACCAGGCCACGGGGCACCGTACTGTCAGTTATTCCACGGAAACTATGGCGGGGCATAAAACAAAATCTTGACTACTTGAGGTGTCCCTTTCTTACCTGAATCCAACTTTTAATCTTCACCCATGTCAGTACGCAATCCTTTCTCAGCCCAGGAGAACCAAGCACGTTTCTTGGTGTACTGTCATATAGTAGTAAGAGAACAATAATACCAAAAGAACTTCAATGACTCGAGACTGAGGAAGACTGACACAGTCAGTCCATCTATCACCACTATCATGCAGGAGGAGCCACATGTCTATGGTACATTCAACAAAAATTAGTAGACTCTTGATGTCACTACTGCCCAGCTCCGGCCGGGCTAAAAGTATTTCTGGGAGGTTAAAATCACCACCAAATGATGTAGACATAATCAAATGTAAACTTTGCCAGATGGACCATTGCCACACCTTGCGTCATTATGTGCTAGAATATGACAAAAAAAATAGTGAATTCAGAGACAATTCACTCACAAATGTTCAAGAAATATCAAGTATTTTATCCACAGCGGCATATTACCAACCACTTTGAAAAAAATATTATGACCGTATATTGTAAATAACTCATAACCACTTAAATTTGTTTAAATTGAACCATATCTTGTTAAAATATAAGGTAATATAAATAATTCCCAAACACACATATAAGCTACACTAATATTTTTGTAACTGAATTCATGTCTGAATAAATAACTCGTTACGACTGTGATAGAATGTAAACATGTAAATAGTTCATTACCACTGTAACTTGTTTAGGTGTCACGTAGCTTAATCATTAGCGCATTCAGCTCACACACTGAGGTCAGGGGGTCGATCCCCGGTATGGGTGAAAACATTAAGATGTTTACCTGGAGTTTACCTGGAGAGAGTTCCGGGGGTCAACGCCCCCGCGGCCCGGTCTGTGACCAGGCCTCCTGGTGGATCAGCGCCTGATCAACCAGGCTATTGCTGCTGGCTGCACGCAAACCAACGTACGAGCCACAGCCCGGCTGATCAGGAACTGACTTTAGGTGCTTGTCCAGTGCCAGCTTGAAGACTGCCAGGGGTCTGTTGGTAATCCCCCTTATGTGTGCTGGGAGGCAGTTGAACAGTCTCGGGCCCCTGACACTTATTGTATGGTCTCTTAACGTGCTAGTGACACCCCTGCTTTTCATTGGGGGATGGTGCATCGTCTGCAAAGTCTTTTGCTTTCGTAGTGAGTGATTTTCGTGTGCAAGTTCGGTACTAGTCCCTCTAGGATTTTCCAGGTGTATATAATCATGTATCTCTCCCTCCTGCGTTCCAGGGAATACAGGTTTAGGAACCTCAAGCGCTCCCAGTAATTGAGGTGTTTTATCTCCGTTATGCGTGCCGTGAAAGTTCTCTGTACATTTTCTAGGTCGGCAATTTCACCTGCCTTGAAAGGTGCTGTTAGTGTGCAGCAATATTCCAGCCTAAATAGAACAAGTGACCTGAAAAGTGTCATCATGGGCTTGGCCTCCCTAGTTTTGAAGGTTCTCATTATCCATCCTGTCATTTTTCTAGCAGATGCGATTGATACAATGTTATGGTCCTTGAAGGTGAGATCCTCCGACATAATCACTCCCAGGTCTTTGACGTTGGTGTTTCGCTCTATTTTGTGGCCAGAATTTGTTTTGTACTCTGATGAAGATTTAATTTCCTCATGTTTACCATATCTGAGTAATTGAAATTTCTCATCGTTGAACTTCATATTGTTTTCTGCAGCCCACTGAAAGATTTGGTTGATGTCCGCCTGGAGCCTTGCAGTGTCTGCGATGGAAGACACTGTCATGCAGATTCGGGTGTCATCTTCAAAGGAAGACACGGTGCTGTGGCTGACATCCTTGTCTATGTCGGATATGAGGATGAGGAACAAGATGGGAGCGAGTACTGTGCCTTGTGGAACAGAGCTTTTCACCGTAGCTGCCTCGGACTTTACTCTGTTCACGACTACTCTCTGTGTTCTGTTAGTGAGGAAATTATAGATCCATCGACCGACTTTTCCTGTTATTCCTTTAGCACGCATTTTGTGCGCTATTACGCCATGGTCACACTTGTCAAAGGCTTTTGCAAAGTCTGTATATATTACATCTGCATTCTTTTTGTCTTCTAGTGCATCTAGGACCTTGTCGTAGTGATCCAATAGTTGAGACAGACAGGAGCGACCTGTTCTAAACCCATGTTGCCCTGGGTTGTGTAACTGATGGGTTTCTAGATGGGTGGTGATCTTGCTTCTTAGGACCCTTTCAAAGATTTTTATGATATGGGATGTTAGTGCTATTGGTCTGTAGTTATTTGCTGTTGCTTTACTGCCCCCTTTGTGGAGTGGGGCTATGTCTGTTGTTTTTAGTAACTGTGGGACGACCCCCGTGTCCATGCTCCCTCTCCATAGGATGGAAAAGGCTCGTGATAGGGGCTTCTTGCAGTTCTTGATGAACACAGAGTTCCATGAGTCTGGCCCTGGGGCAGAGTGCATGGGCATGTCACTTATCGCCTGTTCGAAGTCATTTGGCGTCAGGATAACATCGGATAGGCTTGTGTTAATCAAATTTTGTGGCTCTCTCATAAAAAATTCATTTTGATCTTCGACTCTCAGTCTGGTTAGCGGCTTGCTAAAAACTGAGTCATATTGGGACTTGAGTAGCTCACTCATTTCCTTGCTGTCATCTGTGTAGGACCCATCTTGTTTAAGTAGGGGCCCAATACTGGACGTTGTTCTCGATTTTGATTTGGCATAGGAGAAGAAATACTTTGGGTTTCTTTCGATTTCATTTATGGCTTTTAGTTCTTCCCGCGATTCCTGACTCCTAAAGGATTCTTTTAGCTTAAGTTCGATGCTTGCTATTTCTCTGACCAGTGTCTCCCTACGCATTTCAGATATATTGACCTCTTTTAGCCGCTCTGTTATTCTTTTCCGTCGCCTGTAAAGGGAGCGCCTGTCTCTTTCTATTTTACATCTACTCCTCCTTTTTCTTAGAGGGATAAGCCTTGTGCATACATCGAGTGCCACCGCGTTAATCTGTTCTAGGCATAAGTTGGGGTCTGTGTTGCTTAGTATATCTTCCCAGCTTATATCGGTTAGGACTTGGTTTACTTGGTCCCACTTTATGTTTTTGTTATTGAAGTTGAATTTGGTGAATGCTCCCTCGTGACTAGTCTCATTTTGTCGGTCTGGGGCTCCACGCATACATGTCTGAACCTCAATTATGTTGTGATCTGAGTATATTGTTTTTGATATGGTGACATTTCTTATCAGATCATCATTGTTAGTGAAGATGAGGTCTAGTGTATTCTCCAGTCTAGTAGGCTCTATTATTTGCTGGTTTAAATTGAATTTTGTGCAGAGATTTAAAAGCTCGTGTGAGTGTGAGTTTTCATCAGAGCTGCCTCCTGGTGTTATTACTGCAACAATATTGTTTGCTATATTCCTCCATTTTAGGTGCCTTAAGTTGAAATCCCCCAGGAGCAAGATGTTGGGTGCAGGAGCTGGAAGATTTTCCAGACAGTGGTCAATTTTTAACAGCTGTTCCTGGAATTGCTGGGATGTTGCATCCGGAGGCTTGTAGACTACCACAATGACTAGGTTTTGGTTCTCGACCTTTACTGCTAGAACTTCCACTACATCATTTGAGGCATTAAGCAGTTCTGTGCAAACAAGTGACTCTGCAATGTACAGGCCAACCCCCCCCCCCCCTTTTGCCTGTTCACTCTGTCACATCTGTATAGGTTGTAACCTGGGATCCATATTTCGTTGTCCAAGTGATCCTTTATGTGGGTCTCAGTGAAAGCCGCGAACATTGCCTTTGCCTCTGCAAGCAGTCCACGGATGAAAGGTATTTTGTTGTTTGTTGCTGGCTTTAGACCCTGTATATTTGCAAAGAAGAATGTTATCGGACTGGTGGTATTGTTGGTACTGGGGGGGGATTTTTTTTCCGGCATTAGTATCTGTATCTGTTGGTTTGGAGTGGAGGCCATCGACTGTGGTTCCACTCCAGGAATGACTGGATTTGGTGTACGATTTCTGCCATTTCCTGCCAGTTTTTTTCCTTCCTGGCACTAAAAAACCTCTCCCTCTTGAGTGGCTGTGGCTACCCAGGTTTTCCCATGGCCTGGATGTTTTGTATCTTTTTGTCCCCTTTAGATGGTATGCCTGGCAATTTAAGTTATAGCACAGTCTTTCCTGTACTGAAGAGGTACACAGTTCAGGGTGAAAAAGCTTACAGGAAGGGAGTTTGCATTTTCCTGTTGTCATATGTGCATGGCATTTTCTAGGGTGGTCATAGTTGCACGTCCCATCTGTTTTTCCAGATTTCCCATGCCAGCAGATACCAAGTGCATAGTATGTGCACAGGCTTGGTTTCCGCTTGCCTTGGGTTTCTGTGACTGTATTCCCTGTTGGTGCATGTTTCCCTGTCTTACTTCTATCCTCCCTAGCACCAACAATGGAGCTCCCACCACTTGTTTTTGGTAATATATCCTCACTATTGCTATTGGAGTCCTCTTGTTTGCTATTTCCTGCGGTATTTCTAGTTTGCAATATTGGTTTTATCTTATCTTTGACTACACTTGTTTCCCTACTATGGCTCCTGTCCCCTATGAGGTCACTTATATGTATTCCTTCCTGCGTATAATTCCCGACTACCTGGACAAAATCTCCAGCTTCACCATTACTGTCTCCCAGGACAGCACCTCCAGCTTCACCATTACTGTCTCCCGGGACAGCACCTCCAGCTTCACCATTACTGTCTCCCAGGACAGCACTATCAGCCCCACATTTACTGACTACCAGGACATCACCTCCAGCCTTACAGTTTGTGACTACATGGCCAGTATGTGTTTCCTTAATTAAGACACCTGCTGTCCATGTGCACCTATCAGTAAAATAGGTACCTGCGTGTTAGTCGACTGATGTGGGTCGCATCCTGGAGTATATCTGGAGAGGGTTTCGGGGGGTCAACGCCCCCGAAGCCTGGTCTGAGACCAGGCCTCGTGGTGGATCAGGGTCTGACCAACCAGGCTGTTACTGCTGGCTGCATGTAAACCGATGTCTTGGAGACAAAATTGACCTAATTTGCCCAAAGTGTTGCTTCCTATATAGTAGTGTGCCATTGATGTCAGCTAGGCGGCAAGGCCTGTATACCTTGTACATGTACTTGTAGAAATAATTACTATTAAACTTTGCAGGAGGGTGTTCCGGGGGTTCAGTGCCCCCGCAGTCCAGTCCTTGACAAAGTATTACGAACACAAGTAATGAATGGCATGTAACCTGGTCGTAATGGGTTCTGAAGCAAAACAAACTCAGCAGACTGTGACTTGTATATTACCTTTACCAGATACAATTTGCCAGATATATATATATATATATATATATATATATATATATATATATATATATATATATATATATATATATATATATATATATATATATATATATATATATATATACTTATGTACACTATCTACAGAGATTGAATATTAAAGATGAGGGGGTACTTGTATCTCCTCCCATGGGAGACTTAGGTCTCGAGACACTCCCCAGATAGGGAGCCAAGGCCGGGTCACCACTACTTGGAAAAGACCAGGGCCGGGAGAATACCGGGGAATAAAAAAAAAAAAAAAAAAATTGAATAGTAAGCGTACCACACGACGGTGACAGAATGGCAAAAGCAAAAGCCAGAGAGAGAGCACCGTACTCAACCAGCAGGTAGACAAGTCTAACCACAAGTGAACCACATTGCCTCAGCATTTGGCTGGCTCGCCTGTGATCAGACAATGAACCAAGGTACCAATTTAACGATGGGTACCCTAATAATTGTTCAACTCTTAGCACCCAGTTCGCTGGTTGGGAGGCAGCCTATATGGGAGTGTGTACATATGCCGAATAAATTGCAACGTACTCTGGATGCCACACAAAGTCTCCCAGTGGACCAGGGCCTGATCAACCAGGCTGTTACTACTGGCCACATGTAGCCCAACATTTGAACCACAGCCCAGCTGATTGGGTTCTGATTTTAGGTATTTATCCAGCTCCCTCTTGAATGCAGTCATGGGTCTATTGGTAATTCCTCTTTTGTATGACGGGAGGCGCCATTAGTGTACTAATGGCGCCCTGCTTGTCATTAGGAGTATGTTGTACTGTCCGCCCCAGTCTTTTATTTTCGTAGGGAGTGATTTCTGTGTGCAGATCTGGTATCAGTCCCTCTACAATTTTCCAGGTGTAGATTGTGATGTACCTCTCTCGCCTGTGCTCCAGTGAGTACAAGTATCTGCAAGCATTCCTAATAATTAAGGTGTTTGAGGGAACTTGTATATGCAGTAAAGGTTCTTTGTACATTCTCTAGATCTGCAATTTCACCTGCCTTGAATGGAGATGTTGGTGTACAGCAGTATTCCAGCCTAGAGAGAACAAGTGATTTAAAAGGGATCATCACTTGTATGGAATCCCAATTTTAAGTTGTTTTAACAGGCTTGGGTTGAACTAAAATTTGCAGGGTAGCGCAGAGGTAGGCGAGATATACAGCCATTGACTAGATTGACTTTATCTGGAGTAATGGGGTTCACAGCGGGCAATGTCAGGTGTCCCGAACCAGTCCTGGAAGGGAGCTGTTGTCTCGTAGGCCGCCGGTCTTGGAGTGAGACTGGGGCAGTATGGTTTCATGCTGAGATAGGTAGGCCTATAGATGGCAGCACTAATATGGTGCAATATATGAACTCGGCTGGGCATACATCATAGGCTTACTGTCTACATCCCTTGTTTTGAAAATATCCTGGGGAGCATTCAGGGTTAATTTGGGGAATTGGAGCACTGATCCAGTTCCCTAGATAAAGAGCCCATCACCAGCATCAGTGAATCTCCCCTTGAGGGGCCTTGTTTTGAAGGTTCTCATTATCCATCCTGTCATTTATCTCGCGGATGTGGTAACACTGTTGTGATCCTTGAAAGTTAGATCCTCTCCCAAGTCCTTCACACTATTTTTCCGCTCTGTTGTATGATTAGTTTGTAGTATAGTCAGTTCTAGCTATTATTTCCTCCTGTTTTCCATGACGGAGTAAATAAAATTGAGCATCACATTGTTTTCCGTTGCCCATTAAAAAACTTTGTTTATGTCTGCTTGGAGATTTACTGTGTCCTGAATGCATGATGGTCTCATGCAGATTCTAGTATTATCTTCAGAGGATAATACAGTGCTATAGTTTACATCTCTGTCTAATAAGAGGATGAGGAACAAGAGGGGGCGAGTACTGTGTCTTGTGGATTATTATAATTGAAACTAAATGCTAAACCATTGTACCTTGTGGAGTTTTTTTTAGTTTAATATGTTTATTATGCACCCCATACCCATCCTGTGGGCGGTAGTCAAAAGATTACAGAGGTACATAATTGGTCCAGGGACTGGACTCCAAAGTTTTGATAGCTGAGCAAGTTACAGAGGTAATGAACTCACAATTTACAAAGGTAATGAACTCACAATTTACAAAGGTAATGAACTCACAATTTACAAAGGTAATGCATAAAGATATTAAACTAAAGTGTGTGTGTGTGTGTGTGTGTGTGTGTGTGTGTGTGTGTGTGTGTGTGTGTGTGTGTGTGTGTGTGTGTGTGTGTGTGTGTGTGTGTGTGTGTGTGTGTGTAGTGTGTGTGTGACTCAACAATCAATATTTACACCAATAACTCATTACAGTTGTGACCGGGTGTGGAAGTGTGAATTGCTCATTACTCTATAATTTGTTCATGATTGTAGCCAAAGTATAAACGTAAGTAACCATTCTACAGAATCATTACCTTTGTAACTTCTGAGCTCATTACCTTTGTACCTAGTTCAGCTATCAAAACTTTGGGGGCCCAGTCCCTGGACCCATTACGTACCTCTGTAATCTGTAAATACCTTTGTAACTTGTCATGATTGTGACCAGACTTACCTGGAGTTCATTACCTTGTGGAGCAGAGCTTTTCACTGTGGCAGCCTCCTATTAACTGTTTACAATTACTCTTTGTTCTCTTGGTTACGAAGCTGAGGATCCAGTTATCCCTTTAGCACACATTTTGTGTTATTACTACCACCTATGCCATCGGTATGAGATGACTAATATATATATATATATATATATATATATATATATATATATATATATATATATATATATATATATATATATATATATATATATATATAATTCTCCATGGGGAAGTGGAACAGAATTATTCTTCTGTAAGCCATGCGTGTTGTAAGAGGCGACTAAAATGCCGGAAGCAAGGGGCTAGTAACCCCTTTTCCTGTTCAAATTACTAAATTTAAAAAGAAAAACTTTTGTTTTTCTTTTTGGGACCACCCTGCCTTGGTGGGATATGGCCGGTTTGTTAAAAAATAAAAAAAAAATTATATATATATATATATATATATATATATATATATATATATATATATATATATATATATATATATATATATATATATATATATATGTCGTTCCGAATATGTAAAACTGGTCAATCAGCAAGAACTCATTTAAAACTAAGTCCTTTCTAAAATTTTCTCTTATACGTTTAAAGATATATTTTTTTCATTAATGTTGGTGTAAAAATTTATAATTTTGCACCAAAAAGAACTTAGAAAACTTACCTAACCTTATTATAACAAGCGCAATTTATTTTAGCCCAACCCAACTAAATATATTTTAGATTTGTTTACAATAATTTAATACCAAACAAACACAGTGAAATATATTTTTTTCGTTAGGTTCAGAATGATTTTGGCAAAATTATTGCATACACAAATTTTCACTTGTCCTATATGACAAGATGAGCATTACTATTTAAGCCAAGATCGCAAGTTCTGCCTATTCGGCACGACACATATATATATGCAATAAAATCACAGTAAACAGGTGATTTTAAAATATGCAAAGCAACCACTGTGAAAGAGTAGTGAAATTCCAAGTGCTTTCGTGACTACTTACATTGTCAAGGAACTAAGTAATACATATATATATATATATATATATATATATATATATATATATATATATATATATATATATATATATATATATATATATATATATATATATACAGTGGACCCCCGGTTAACGATATTTTCTCATTCCAGTAGTATGTTCAGGTGCCAGTACTGACCGAATTTGTTCCCATAAGGAATATTGTGAAGTAGATTAGTCCATTTCAGACCCCCAAACATACACGTACAAACGCACTTACATAAATACACTTACATAATTGGTCGCATTCGGAGGTGATCGTTATGCGGGGGTCCACTGTATATATATATATATATATATATATATATATATATATATATATATATATATATATATATATATATATATATATATATATATATATATATATATATATATATGTAAATATATATATATACAGTGGTCCCCCGCTTTTCGTAGTTCCCAGCAATCGTAAAATTCGCCAATCATAGGGGTATTTTCGTATAAACATGGACTCGCTTTTCATAGGTTGATTCGCGAGTCGTAGTTCGTCTGGGACGCGTACCCAAGGGGCAGCCAGTCTGGCATTGTTTACCAGTGAGCGAAGGTCCCCTCACGTGCTCCAGCGAAATATTTCATAATATTCCATTTATTTTAGTGCTTGCAAGTACTAAATAAGCTACCATGGCTCCAAAGAAAGCTCCTAGTGCCAAGCCTGTGGTAAAGAAGGTGAGAAATACGATTGAATTTAAGAAAACCATCATTGAACAATATGAAAGTGGTACAAGTGTGGCCGAACTGTCCAGGATGTATAAGAAACCCTACACAACCTTATGTTCCATAGTGGCCAAGAAAAATGAAATAAAGGATGCTGTTGTTGCAAAGGGAGTAACTATGCTGACAAAAATGAGATCACCAGTACTGGAAGAGGTTGAGAAGTTATTATTGGTGTGGATAAATGAGAAACAATTAGCAGGAGATACTCTTATGACTTAGTTTATTTGTGAAAAGGCTAGGCAGTTGCATGAAGATTTGGTAAAGAAATTGCCTGCAAATAGTGGTGAAGTGAGTGAATTTAAGGCCAGCAAAGGCTGGTTTGAGAGATTTAAGAACCATACTGGCATACACAGTGTGGTAAGGCATGGTGAGGCTGCCAGTTCGGACCACAAGGCGGCTGAAAAATATGTGCATGAATTCCAGGAGTACATAGAGGCTGAAGGACTGAAACCTGAACAAGTGTTCAATTGTGACGAAACAGGCCTCTTTTGGAAGAAAATGCCAAAGAGGACCTTCATTACACAAGAGGAAAAGGCAATGCCAGGACACAAGCCTGTGAAAGACAGGCTGACGCTAATGTTCTGTGCTAATACTAGTGGGGATTTCAAAGTGAAGCCATAACTAGTGTACCATTCTGAAAATCCCAGAGTGTTCAGGAAAAACAATGTTATGAAGAGTAAATTGTGTGTGTTTTGGAAATCTAATAGTAAGGTATGGGTCACGAGGGAAATTTTCGTCGAGTGGTTCAATGAAGTGTTTGGCCCTAGTGTGAAGGAGTATCTCCTGGAAAAGAAATTGGATCTCAAGTGCCTGCTAGTAATGGACAATGCACCTGCTCATCCTCCAAACTTGGATGACCTAATTTTCGAGGAGTTTGGGTTCATCACAGTAAAGTTCTTGCCCCCGAATACCACCCCTCTCCTCCAATCCATGGACCAGCAGGTTATTGCAAACTTTAAAAAACTCTACACAAAAGCAATGTTTCACAGGTGCTTGACTGTGACCACAGACACTCACTTGACCCTAAGGGAATTTTGGAGAGAACACTTCAGCATCCTCCACTGCATAACCCTTATAGGTATGGCTTGGGAGGGAGTGACTACCAGGACTTTGAACTCTGCCTGGAGAAAATTGTGGCCAGATTGTGTCGACAAGAGGGATTTTGAAGAATTTGGGACTGACCCTAATGAGCCTATGTCTGTTGTAAAATCAATTATGGCACTGGGGAGTTCCATGGGGTTGGATGTGAGTTTGGAGGATGTGGAATAATTGATGGAAGACCACAATGAAGAGCTCACCACTGAGGAGCTGCAAGAGCTTCAGCAGGAAGAGCAACACATCGCAGCTCAGAATCTTGCTGCAGAGGAGGAGGAAGAGAGATGGAAGAAGGTGCCTTCTTCAGAAATTAAAGAGATTTTTACTATGTGGGGTAAGATGGAAAGCTTTATGGAGAAACATCACACTAACAAGGTTGTTGCAAGCCAGGTTGGCAACATGTACAGTGACAAAGTCTTGGGCCATTTTAGGGAAGTGTTAAAGAGATGCCAGAAACAGAGCTCTCTCAACAGTTATTTTGTGAGACAGGACTCCAGTGACTCTCAAGGTGGTCCTAGTGGCATTAAGAAACAGAGAAGAGAAGCAACCCCAGAAAAGCAAATGGTACCTGAGGTGTTGATGGAAGGGGATTCCCCTTCCAAACTATAAACAATCCACTCTCTCTCCTCCTCCAGTCTCCCATACACTAAGAAGAATCTCCAATAAAGGTAAGTGTTATGCTGTTAATGTTTCATTCATCATTTCCCATTGTATTGTTTATGTACTACATGTATATTTCATGTTAAAATTTTTTTTTTTAATACTTCTGGGTGTCAGGAACGGATTAATTGAATTTACATTATTTCTTATGGGGAAAATTGATTCGTAAATCGTAAATTTCGTTTATAGCAACGGCTCCAGGAACGGATTAATTACGAACAATGAGGGACCACTGTATATATATATAAATATATATAAATATAATAATATATATATATATATATAATGTATATATATATAATATAATATATATATATATAATATATATATATATATATATATATATATAATATATATATACAGTGGACCCCCCCATAACGATTACCTCCGAATGCCACCCCAGGGCCAGACTCATGGAACTCTGTGTTCATCAAGAACTGCAAGAAGCCCCTATCACGAGCCTTTTCCATCCTATGGAGAGGGAGCATGGACACGGGGGTCGTCCCACAGTTACTAAAAACAACAGACATAGCCCCACTCCACAAAGGGGGCAGTAAAGCAACAGCAAAGAACTACAGACCAATAGCACTAACATCCCATATCATAAAAATCTTTGAAAGGGACCTAAGAAGCAAGATCACCACCCATCTAGAAACCCATCAGTTACACAACCCAGGGCAACATGGGTTTAGAACAGGTCGCTCCTGTCTGTCTCAACTATTGGATCACTACGACAAGGTCCTAAATGCACTAGAAGACAAAAAGAATGCAGATGTAATATATACAGACTTTGCAAAAGCCTTCGACAAGTGTGACCATGGCGTAATAGCGCACAAAATGCGTGCTAAAGGAATAACAGGAAAAGTCGGTCGATGGATCTATAATTTCCTCACTAACAGAACACAGAGAGTAGTCGTCAATAGGGTAAAGTCCGAGGCAGCTACGGTGAAAAGCTCTGTTCCCAACAAGGTACAGTACTCGCTCCCATCTTGTTCCTCATCCTCATATCCGACATAGACAAGGATGTCAGCCACAGCACCGTGTCTTCCTTTGCAGATGACACCCGAATCTGCATGACAGTGTCTTCCATTGCAGACACTGCAAAGCTCCAGGCTGACATCAACCAAATCTTTCAGTGGGCTGCAGAAACCAATATGAAGTTCAACGATGAGAAATTTCAATTACTCAGATATGGTAAACATGAGGAAATTAAATCTTCATCAGAGTACAAAACAAATTCTGGCCACAAAATAGAGCGAAACACCAACGTCAAAGACCTGGGAGTGATCATGTCGGAGGATCTCACCTTCAAGGACCATAACATTGTATCAATCGCATCTGCTAGAAAAATGACAGGATGGATAATGAGAACCTTCAAAACTAGGGAGGCCAAGCCCATGATGACACTCTTCAGGTCACTTGTTCTATCTAGGCTGGAATATTGCTGCACACTAACAGCACCTTTCAAGGCAGGTGAAATTGCCGACCTAGAAAATGTACAGAGAACTTTCACGGCGCGCATAACGGAGATAAAACACCTCAATTATTGGGAGCGCTTGAGGTTCCTAAACCTGTATTCCCTGGAATGCAGGAGGGAGAGATACATAATTATATACACCTGGAAAATCCTAGAGGGACTAGTACCGAACTTGCACACGAAAATCACTCACTACGAAAGCAAAAGACTTGGCAGACGATGCACCATCCCCCCAATGAAAAGCAGGGGTGTCACTAGCACGTTAAGAGACCATACAATAAGTGTCAGGGGCCCAAGACTGTTCAACTGCCTCCCAGCACACATAAGGGGGATTACCAACAGACCCCTGGCAGTCTTCAAGCTGGCACTGGACAAGCACCTAAAGTCAGTTCCGGATCAGCCGGGCTGTGGCTCGTACGTTGGTTTCCGTGCAGCCAGCAGCAACAGCCTGGTTGATCAGGCTCTGATCCACCAGGAGGCCTGGTCACAGACCGGGCCGCGGGAGCGTTGACCCCCGGAACTCTCTCCAGGTAAACTCCAGGTATTTATGTAAGTGCGTTTGTACGTGTATGTTTGGGGGTCTGAAATGGACTAATCTACTTCACAATATTCCTTATGGGAATAAATTCGGTCAGTACTGGCACCTGAACATACTTATGGAGTGAAAAAATATCATTAACCGGGGGTCCACTGTATACCTGGAGTTTACTTGGAGAGAGTTCCGGGGGTCAACGCCCCCGTGGCCCGGTCTGTGACCAGGCCTCCTGGTGGATCAGAGCCTGATCAACCAGGCTGTTGCTGCTGGCTGCACGCAAACGAACGTACGAGCCACAGCCCGGCTGGTCAGGAACCGACTTTAGGTGCTTGTCCAGTGCCAGCTTGAAGACTGCCAGGGGTCTGTTTGTAATCCCCCTTATGTATGCTGGGAGGCAGTTGAACAGTCTCGGGCCCCTGACACTTATTGTATGGTCTCTTAACGTGCTAGTGACACCCCTGCTTTTCATTGGGGGGATGTTGCATCGTCTGCCAAGTCTTTTGCTTTCGTAGTGAGTGATTTTCGTGTGCAAGTTCGGTACTAGTCCCTCTAGGATTTTCCAGGTGTATATAATCATGTATCTCTCCCGCCTGCATTCCAGGGAATACAGGTTCAGGAACCTCAAGCGCTCCCAGTAATTGAGGTGTTTTATCTCCGTTATGCGTGCTGTGAAGGTTCTCTGTACATTTTCTAGGTCAGCAATTTCACCTGCCTTGAAAGGTGCTGTTAGTGTGCAGCAATATTCCAGCCTAGATAGAACAAGTGACCTGAAGAGTGTCATCATGGGCTTGGCCTCCCTAGTTTTGAAGGTTCTCATTATCCATCCTGTCATTTTTCTAGCAGATGCGATTGATACAATGTTATGGTCTTTGAAGGTGAGATCCTCCGACATGATCACTCCCAGGTCTTTGACGTTGGTGTTTCGCTCTATTTTGTGGCCAGAATTTGTTTTGTACTCTGATGAAGATTTAATTTCCTCGTGTTTACCATATCTGAGTAATTGATATTTCTCATCGTTGAACTTCATATTGTTTTCTGCAGCCCACTGAAAGATTCGGATGATGTCCGCCTGGAGCCTTGCAGTGTCTGCAATGGAAGACACTGTCATGCAGATTTGGGTGTCATCTTCAAAGGAAGACACGGTGCTGTGGCTGACATCCTTGTCTATGTCGGATATGAGGATGAGGAACAAGATGGGAGCGAGTACTGTGCCTTGTGGAACAGAGCTTTTCACCGTAGCTGCCTCGGACTTTACTCTGTTCACGACTACTCTCTGTGTTCTGTTAGTGAGGAAATTATAGATCCATCGACCGACTTTTCCTGTTATTCCTTTAGCACGCATTTTGTGCGCTATTATGCCATGGTCACACTTGTCGAAGGCTTTTGCAAAGTGTGTATATATTACATCTGCATTCTTTTTATCTTCTAGTGCATTTAGGACCTTGTCGTAGTGATCCAGTAGTTGAGACAGACAGCAGCGACCTGTTATAAACCCATGTTGCCCTAGGTTGTGTAACTGATGGGTTTCTAGATGGGTGGTGATCTTGCTTCTTAGGACCCTTTCAAAGATTTTTATGATATGGGATGTTTGTGCTATCGGTCTGTAGTTCTTTGCTGTTGCTTTACTGCCCCCTTTGTGGAGTGGGGCTATGTCTGTTGTTTTTAGTAACTGTGGGACGACCCCCGTGTCCATGCTCCCTCTCCATAGGATGGAAAAGGCTCGTGATAGGGGCTTCTTGCAGTTCTTGATGAACACGGAGTTCCATGAGTCTGGCCCTTGGGTAGAGTGCATGGGCATGTCATTTATCGCTTGTTCGAAGTCATTTGGCGTCAGGATAACATTGGATAGGCTTATATATATATATATATATATATATATATATATATATATATATATATATATATATATATATATATACAGTGGACCCCCGGTTAACGTTATTTTTTCACTCCAGAAGTATGTTCAGGTGCCAGTACTGACCGAATTTGTTCCCATAAGGAATATTGTGAAGTAGATTAGTCCATTTCAGACCCCCAAACATACACGTACAAATGCACTTACATAAATACACTTACATAATTGGTCGCATTCGGAGGTGATCGTTATGCGGGGGTCCACTGTATATATAATATGCATGCAGGGGATGAGCTGAAAAGCTGTAAGCCTTCTCCCTGAAAGCTGGCTGCCTTGGATCAAACGTGTAGCTCATGCTACATGCCAAGGTATTGGTCCAGTGTGGGTAGATTGGTAAAGCTCTGCGTACCTTGTCCTAAGGTTCGTAGGTTCGAGTCTCCTTCAGCCAGAGATCAGTGTTTGTGTATATTTCGCATGCTCTCGCGAATTCCTTGCATTGTTCAAATCTCTAGTAAGGCTGATGCATGCAGGGGATGAGATGAAAAGCTGTAAGCCTTCTCCCTGAAAGCTGGCTGCCTTGGATCAAATGTGTAGCTCATGCTACATGCCAAGGTATTGGTCCAGTGTGGGTAGATTGGTAAAGCACTGCGTACCTTGTCCTAAGGTTCGTAGGTTCGAGTCTCCTTCAGCCAGAGATCAGTGTTTATATATATATATATATATATATATATATATATATATATATATATATATATATATATATATATATATACATATATATACAGTGGACCCCCGCATAACGATGGCATCACATAGCGATTATTTCGCATACCGCTTACTTTAATTGCAAAAATTTTGCCTCACATACCGCTTAAAAACCCGCTTACCGATTTTCTTCCGAGACGTGCTCACATGTTCCGCCGGTGGCATTGTTTACCAGCCAGCCTCCGCGGTAACATCCAAGCATACAATCGGAATATTTCGTATTATTACAGTGTTTTCGGTGCTGTTTCTGGAAAATAAGTGACCATGGGCCCCAAGAAAGCTTCTAGTGCCAACCCTGTGGTAAAAAGGGTGAGAATTAGTATGGAAATTAAGAAAGATTTTGAAGGGTTTGGGGCTAACCCTGAGAAGCCTATGCCAGTTGTGGAATCCATTGTGCCTACTTCAAAAATTAAGGAAATGTGTGCACAGTGGGTTGAACTGCAAACCTTTATGGATGAAAATCACCCTGACACAGCTGTTGCAAGCCGTGCTGGTGACTATTTCAATGACAATGTTGTGGCCCATTTTAGACAAATCGTAAAGGAACGGGAGGTACAGAGCTCTATGGACAGATTTGTTGTGCGACAGAGGTCCAGTGACTCTCAAGCTGGTCCTAGTGGCATTAAAAGAAGAAGGGAAGTAACCCCGGAAAAGGACTTGCTACCTCAAGTCCTAATGGAAGGGGATTCCCCTTCTAAACAGTAAGAAGATAATGCTCTCCCCTCCTCCCATCCCATCAATCATCACCAGATCTTCAATAAAAGTAAGTGTCATGTAAGTGTGCATGCCTTTTTCAGTTTGTGTGTATTAAAATTAACATTTCATGTGGTAAAAAATTTTTTTTTTCATACTTTTGGGTGTCTTGCACGGATTAATTTTATTTCCATTATTTCTTATGGGGAAAATTCATTCACATAACGATTATTTCGCATAACAATTACCCCTCTTGCACGGATTAAAATCGTTAACCGGGGGTCCACTGTATATAATATATATATAATATATATAATATATATATTATATATAATATATATATAATATATATATATATATAATATATATATAATATATATAATATATATAATATATATATACAGTGGACCCCGGCATACCGTTGGCATCACATAACGTTTAATCCGCATACCGCTCGCTTTTATCGCAAAAATTTTGCCTCGCATACCGCTCAAAAACCCGCTCACTGCTGTTAGTCCGAGACGCGTCCAATGTGCGCCCTTAGCCAGCCTCACATGTGCCGCCAGTGGCATTGTTTACCAGCCAGCCTCCACGGTAACATCCAAGCATACAATCGGAACATTTCGTATTATTACAGTGTTTTTGGTGATTTTATCTGCAAAATAAGTGACCATGGGCCCCAAGAAAGCTTCTAGTGCCAACCCTACAGCAATAAGGGTGAGAATTACTATAGAGATGAAGAAAGAGATCATTGATAAGTATGAAAGTGGAGTGCGTGTCGCCGACTTGGCCAGGTTGTACAAGAAACCCAAATCAACCATCGCTACTATTGTGGGCAACAGAAAGGCAATCAAGGAAGCTGTTCTTGCCAAAGGTTTAACTGTGTTTTCGAAACAGAGATCGCAAGTGATGGAAGATGTTGAGAGACTCTTATTTGTGTGGATAAATGAAAAAGAGCTAGCAGGAGATAGCGTCTCTCAAGCGATCATAAGCGAAAAGGCTAGGAAGTTGCATGAGGATTTAATTAAAAAAATGCCTGCAACTAGTGATGATGTGAGTGAATTTAAGGCCAGCAAAGGTTGGTTTGAGAGATTTAAGAAGCGTAGTGGCATACATAGTGTGATAAGGCATGGTGAGGCTGCCAGTTCGGACCACAAAGCAGCTGAAAAATATGTGCAGGAATTCAAGGAGTACATAGAGAGTGAAGGACTGAAACCTGAACAAGTGTTTAATTGTGATGAAACAGGCCTGTTTTGGAAGAAAATGCCAAGCAGGACCTACATTACTCAGGAGGAAAAGGCACTCCCAGGACATAAGCCTATGAAAGACAGGCTTACTTTGTTGATGTGTTCCAATGCTACTGGTGATTGCAAAGTGAAGCCTTTATTAGTGTATCACTCTGAAACTCCCAGACCGTTCAGGCAAAAGAATGTCCTCAAGGAGAATTTGTGTGTGCTGTGGAGGGCAAACAGTAAGGCATGGGTCACTAGGGACTTTTTCTATGACTGGTTACACCATGCATTTGCCCCCAATGTGAAAGATTACCTAACTGAAAAGAAATTAGAACTTAAGTGCCTCCTGGTGTTAGACAATGCCCCTGGTCATCCTACAGACGTGGCAGAGCGACTTTATGGGGACATGAAATTCATTAAGGTGAAGTTTTTGCCTCCTAATACCACTCCTCTCCTGCAGCCCATGGACCAGCAGGTTAATGCAAACTTCAAAAAACTGTACACAAAAGCTCTGAAAGGTGCTTTGTAGTGACCTCAGAAACTCAACTGACTCTAAGAGAGTTTTGGAGAGAGCACTTTAATATCCTCAATTGTGTAAACCTTATAGGTAAGGCTTGGGAGGGAGTGACTAAGAAGACCTTGAACTCTGCTTGGAAGAAACTGTGGCCAGAATGTGTAGACAAAAGGGATTTTGAAGGGTTTGAGGCTAACCCTGAGAGGATTATGCCAGTTGAGGAATCCATTGTGGCATTGGAAAAGTCCTTGGGGTTGGAGGTTAGTGGGGAGGATGTGGAAGAGTTGGTGGAGGAGGACAATGAAGAACTAACCACTGATGAGCTGATAGATCAACTTCAACAGCAAGAGGCCATACCTGAGGAAACTGGTTCAGAGGAGGGGAGAGAGAAATTGAAGAAGTTGCCTACTACAAAGATTAAGGAAATCTGTGCAATGTGGCTGAAAGTGCAAACCTTTTTGGATGAGAATCACCCTCACACAGCTATTGCAAGCCGTGCTGGTGATTATTACACTGACAATGTTGTGAAACACTTTAGGGAAGTCATAAAGGAACGAAAGGTACAGGCCACTATGGACAGATATGTTGTGCGAAAGAAGTCCAGTGACTCTGAAGCTGGTCCTAGTGGCATTAAAAGAAGAAGGGAAGTAACCCCAGAAAAGGACTCGACACCTCAAGTATTAATGGAAGGGGATTCCCCTTCTAAACACTAACACTCTCTCTCCCCTCCTCCCATCCCATCAATCATCACCAGATCTTCAATAAAAGTAAGTGTCATGTAATTGTGCATGCCTTTTTCCGTTTGTGTGTATTAAAATTAACATTTCATGTGGTAAATTTTTTTTTTTTCATACTTTTGGGTGTCTTGCACGGATTAATTTGATTTCCATTATTTCTTATGGGGAAAATTCATTCGCATACCGATCGTTTCGCATAACAATGAGCCCTCTTGCACGGATTAAAATCGCTATGCGGGGGTCCACTGTATATATATATATATATATATATATATATATATATATATATATATATATATATATATATATATATTATACAGTAGAACCTCAAATTTCGAACTTAATCCATTCCAGGAGCTAGTTCTAAAGTCGAAACATGAAAATCGAAGCAATATTTCCCATAAGAAATAGTGGAATTACAATTAATCCGTTCCAGAAGCCCAAAAATATTCATAAAAAATACATTTTATAGAGATTAATTACAGTTTTACATACACACAACAAATACTATAGTGCTCAATTATGTATATAAATATAAAATAACATTTTTACTTACCTTTATTGAAGACTGGTGATGGCATTTGGAAGATAGGGAGGAGGCGAGAGGGAGTTGGAGACAATGTTTGGAAGGAGAATCCCCCTCCATGAGGACTTCAGGTACAGCCCTCTCTGGGGTTACTTCGCTTCTCTGTCTTTTAATGCCACTAGGACCAGCTTGAGAGTCACTGGACCCCTGTCTCACAAAATAACTGTCCACAGTCCTCTGTACATCCTGGCAATTATTATTATTATAATCAAGGGGGAAGCGCTAAACCCGGAGGATTATGCAGCGCCTGGGGGGGGGGATGTGGAAGGCATTCAGGCTTAATTCGGGGAACTGGAGCACAGATCCAATTCCCTAAATCAAGAGCCCCTCACCAACATCAAGGAACCTTCCTTGAGGGGTACATCCTGGCAAGCTCAACAAGTCTAATGCCACTCTTATACTTCTGTATTATTTCCTTCTCACTTTCTTTACCACAGGGATACCACTAACAAGTTTCTTTGGGCCCATGGTAGCTTATTTCACAGTCCCACAAGCACTAAACACAATGAAATAATCGTAAAATGTTTGAATGAGTGCGCAGGTTAGTGTTCACTCAAGCATAAACAAAGACAGACTGGCTCACAGCTCCTGCGCGGGGACGCAGACAGTGGGCTGGTGGACAGGTCCAATATCCAGCAGTCCGAAAATAGGGGCGTGTTCGATAATAGGGACAAAGTTGGTTTGAAAAAAGGGTTCTATTTTTGAAACGTTCGATATGTGATACGTTCGAATTTTGAGGTTCCACTGTGTGTGTATATACATATATATATACACACCTACCATCCGACTTATGACTGAGCTTGGTTCCGATCATCTGGTCGTAAGTCAAAATGGACGTAAGTCGAACCTTACTACTGAATATCAGCATCACATTTTTGTAAAGACTTTGTTTTATTGTTTTATTCTAGTATTTCATTTTTTACATTACTTTTTATGCTGTTAGTACTGTGTTTTATACTGTAAGGCTTATGATAAACACTATGTACATCACAAACAGTTATTTCCTAGAAATCTGGCATACAAAACACGGTCGTAAGTCGAGTGGTCGTATGTCGAGCAGGTCGTAAGTCGGAAGGTAGGTGTGTGTGTATGTGTATATATATATATATATATATATATATATATATATATATATATATATATATATATATATATATATATATATATATATTTTTTTTTTTTTTTCAACAAGTCGGCCGTCTCCCACCGAGGCTGGGTGACCCAAAAAAGAAAGAAAATCCCCAAAAAGAAAATACTTTCATCATCATTCAACACTTTCACCACACTCGCGCATTATCACTGTTTTTGCAGAGGTGCTCAGAATACAACAGTCTAGAAGCATATACGTATAAAGATACACAACATATCCCTCCAAACTGCCAATATCCCAAACCCCTCCTTTAAAGTGCAGGCATTGTACTTCCCATTTCCAGGACTCAAGTCCGACTATATGAAAATAACCGGTTTCCCTGAATCCCTTCACTAAATATTACACTGCTCACACTCCAACAGATCGTCAGGTCCCAAGTACCATTCGTCTCCATTCACTCCTATCTAACACGCTCACGCACGCTTGCTGGAAATCCAAGCCCCTTGCCCACAAAACCTCCTTTACCCCCTCTCTCCAACCCTTTCGAGGACGACCCCTACCCCGCCTTCCTTCCCCTACAGATTTATATGCTTTCCATGTCATTCTACTTTGATCCATTCTCTCTAAATGACCAAACCACCTCAACAACCCCTCTTCTGCCCTCTGACTAATACTTTTATTAACTCCACACCTTCTCCTAATTTCCACACTCCGAATTTTCTGCATAATATTTACACCACACATTGCCCTTAAACAGGACATCTCCACTGCCTCCAACCGTCTCCTCGCTGCTGCATTTACCACCCAAGCTTCACAACCATATAAGAGTGTTGGTACTACTATACTTTCATACATTCCCTTCTTTGCCTCCATAGATAACGTTTTTTGACTCCACATATACCTCAACGCACCACTCACCTTTTTTCCCTCATCAATTCTATGATTAACCTCATCCTTCATAAATCCATCCGCCGACACGTCAACTCCCAAGTATCTGAAAACATTCACTTCTTCCATATATATATATATATATATATATATATATATATATATATATATATATATATATATATATATATATATATATATATATATATATATATATATATATATATATATATATATATATATATATATATTTATATAGGATGGGGTCCACCTCTGGTGTAAATTGTGGGACCCATAGCCTCGGAGAAGTGGATAAAAAGGCTTCAAGGAAGAATATTTGGGTTTCTTCCTGAAGCCGTTTGAATATTCCACTTCGCCTACCACCCCATCTTTTAAACTACTTTTTTTTTTACCAATAGGAATATTTTATTACATAATATGGCACAGAAGATTTAAGAGATACACTGTTAATATAAAGGTGGCATATACAGTACATGTTGTTACGTGTGTATCACCGATTATAAGGCGAAAATCTCATCCAGCTCCTCAGAGCTGGGGCGTGTGCCCAAAATGCAGCAGGCATTACCCCTTTGAACAGCCGCACTGAGCCGCTGGAACAGAAAACTAGCTGCCCTGGGATCCCTAGTTACCCTGATGAGTCTTTTTCCCAGCTCCTTAAGGAAATTAGATGCACTCTTTCCCCATGAGCCAAGGGTCTCTGAGCCTATGGGAACAAACATGTAATGATGGGCAAGTTCTCCACATTTTCTAGGCTTTTGGGACTCCCTGAAGCTGGCAGCTGCCCCTCCTTCCTCCCTGGTGTATTGGAGATAGGTATCAGCCAAGGTAGATGCACATGTATAGTCCCACACCACCTGCTTCCCATCTGTCCAGGCTTGAAGGGTGATACCATCTGGATGCTTCTGGCTGCCATCAGATCTGCATAGTTGGGGTGGCTCCCTTACTGCTGGGCATCCAGCTGTTGTGAGGCTCCTCTTGATAATGTTATTAACCTCCTCATGTCTTGCAATCTTTCCCTCGGATTTACGGCACACAAGACCATGGTACCCGAATCGGTCTGCTGCTTCACTGCCACAAATACACCTGTGTTCGGCGAGAATAGGGGTGGCAAGTCGAAGGGCAACACCGATGCGGATGGTCTGTGGGTCGAGGCGTGTGCCAAGGCTGGAGTTGGGAACAGCCAACAGAAAGTCCCCAGCATGAGGGGCTCTCACTGCCAGGAGGCGGGCTCTATCCTTCCCTGACACACTCTGAAGCATTGTTGAAGCAATATTTTCCACTATTGGACCATCCCAGTGTGATTGTTTATAGTTGTTGGGGGGAGCAGGTCTGGTTTCAAAGCCCGTTTGATTATCCCAGATCATTGCTCCATCAATGAATTTTTGGTCCTGGACTCCAATCTTGTCCCTAAGATGTTCAGGGAGAATCGCTGCTACAAGCTCTCTGAATGCAATACACGAGGACAGAAAAGCAGGTAACGCAATCTGTGATGACTTGCGGACACCAATGCCTCCTAGTCTGACTGGAAGTGTACCTTGGTTCCACTGCCCGTCTTCTAGAGTAAGGTTAAGTACTTTCATAAAAATCTGCCTCAGAATACTGTCATATTCGTGTAGTATAAGGTTATCATATGAAGGTGCACATCTTAGGAAATATGTCAACCTGGGCAGACTCAAGCACTTTGTGAGAAGGTACAAGGCATCGTGGGTGTCCAGATTGCCTATTCGTTGTTCCATTCTCCTTAACTCTTCCAATTTCTTCCTGAGAATTGTGTCAATGGCATTGCTTCCCAGAGGTGCTCCTAGCAAGACACTATTTGTGGGGGCAATGACTGCTGCTCCTCGTAGTTTTGATCTCACTGCATTTATCACTTGTTGACTGACTGAGATGATTTCACATTTGGATGGATTCAGGATGAGACCCATTTCCTGTCCCCGTGTCATTACCTGTGTAAGGTCATTTAGGAGGGACTCCTTTGTACCTGCTAGTGTGCCATCATCTAGGAACCAGATGTTTAGCTCGCTGGTCAGTCTGACTGTGATTTCCCTAACTGCTATACAGAAGAGAAATGGTGCAAGAGGATCTCCTTGTTGGACACCCTCCGATGATGTGATTTCATGCTCTCCAAAGAGAGGCATTGATTCCTTGCTATACCCAGCTGAAACAAAAGTGGGAGTTGTCACAGTTGCTCTTTGCTGATGACACTGTGCTCTTGGGAGATTCTGAAGAAAAGTTGCAGAGGTTGGTGGATGAATTTGGTAGGGTATGCAAAAGAAGAAAATTAAAAGTGAATACAGGAAAGAGTAAGGTTATGAGGATAACAAAAAGTGTGGAAATTTTTTTGATTTTCCGAAGCTATAGCGCCTAATAGGTGTTTAATGTGTCGATATGAGTCAAAAATGTATTTGACAATAGGATAGAACCAAGAGTTCCCTTTGCGCATGCGCGGATGTGCGGGGGTGGAGGTCGACTCGGGGCATGGGGGAGGAGGGAGTGTTTTGAATGTAGTGAGGAGGCTGTGAAAACATGGGACCAGGAAATTGGCGTTCGCGGCGGCCTAAGGATTAATATAGGCCTCACTTCATAATAGGAAGTGTCGTAACTATTCCTGGTGAAGAGTGAGGGAACGTGATTTATGGGACCACCGTAAAAAGGTAAAATTAGTGAATAATGGTTTGACCGGGGGTGACTGGTGCGTGGCCATGGTGTGTGTCCAGGGGAAATACCCGTGAGATACTCCTCACTCATCGGTCTCAGATCTTAATGGAGTGACCTCTAATGTGTATAATAATTATGAGACATTAAATCGTCTTGTGGATTGTAATGTAATCAGTGATAATAACACTAAGTTAAGAGAATATGTGAAGTGAAATGAGTCGCCGTTCTCAGAGTGAGCATTGGTTTATCTCGTGTTCCTTGTCTCGAGGATAGTGAAGGTTTTATGGAGTTACGACTTCTAAACTGGGATAAACCAAGGAATACCTCGTCCTGTTGGAATAAGAACTGTGTTGGTGTAGCAGGACATCGAAATGAGATGGTGAATGGAGGAAATAGGAGTATCAATCGCCCACAGTTAAGTAACCCTTCTAGTTATAGCAGACTGATACTGGCCAGTTAGGTATGTTGTAATTGGATAGGTTATAGGTGATCCAGCTACATCAAGTGACCACCAGAGAATATCTGGTAAGTGGTGGGATTATGCACAAGTGTTTTTCCTTGATGGATATATCCAAGTGCAACCTACCCCCTCCCCCTTCAATCAGTTAAACTAATATAATCTATACAGTTCACAATTAATTAGTAGCGCCGTACTTGTGGGTGCTATCCAATTTATACTGGTCCTGGATAGATATGGATAAGATTGTGAGGTCGAAGGAACCACCTGCCGTGACCAGGGGTGGTTAAATTTTCTCACATGTCTACACGGGGTGACTACGGTAAACAATATGGTTGTCTCCCAATGAGATTACTTGTATGCATGTAATGTTGAGGTACATACAGGTAACACCCTACAAAATTTTCCACATCTGCCCGCTGGTCCTTCCTGAACCAGATGCAATCAGTGAAAAAATTAATTGAATTAATTACTTAATAATTAGGTGACTGATTGAAGAAAGTGGGTATAGAGTACACAAATTTAATCGATCGTGTGGTGGATGATAATTAGCCTAATTAATTGCTAGCACATGTGTGGCTAGGATTTATACAAGAGTAAAGTGCACAGGTGGTCCACTGAGCGAAGTAATTGGGTAAATAATCTTATGTGGACAATTTCCGGGTGTGACGTCAACTGAAGAGGAACTAATGAGGATATGTGAAGGGGTTAATGAAATAATGCAGTAATGTGCTGGGGCTGACTTGGGATACTGAGAGAGACTTGTTATTGTTAAAGTCTCATAATTCCAGTATGCCCAATAAATTAATCCAGGGAGCATAGGCTTATGCCCCTGAGAGAATGGAACAGTAATTAGTCCATTTTGAGGGATCAATAAATATGGATGGCCATGGAGTTGAAGTGCCTATATGCAGTAATGTGCTGGGGCTGACTTGGGATCCTGAGAGAGACTTGTTATTGTTAAAGTCTCATAATTCCAGTATGCCCAACAAATTAACCCCGAGAGCATAGACTTAGTGTCACACCTTACAATAAGAGGGAAATTGTTAATACCAGAAGCATGGAGGCTTGAGTGTGCTTTGGATGGAGCCCTACCTGAGGAGTTAACAGGTGGAAAGAATTAATGGGTGATTATGTAAATACCAATGTTGGAGTTCCCAAGCCAGGTGGCCAGTGAAGATGGGAAAATTGTACTCCACATTATGTAAGTCGTCTAGCAACGACCTCCGCCCAGCCGCAGTGTGGAAAATTTTTTGATTTTCCGAAGCTATAGCGCCTAATAGGTCTTTAATGTGTCGCTATGAGTCAAAAATGTATTTGACAATAGGATAGAACCAAGAGTTCCCTTCGCGGATGTGCGGGGGTGGAGGTCAACTCGGGGCATAGGGGAGGCGGGAGTGTTTTGAATGTAGTGAGGAGGCTGTGAAAACATGGGACCAGGAAATTGGCATTCGCGGCGGCCTAAGGATTAATATAGGCCTCACTTCATAATAGGAAGTGTCGTAACTATTCCTGGTGAAGAGTGAGGGAACGTGATTTATGGGACCACCGTAAAAAGGTAAAATTAGTGAATAATGGTTTGACCGGGGGTGACTGGTGCGTGGCCATGGTGTGTGTCCAGGGGAAATACCCGTGAGTTACTCCTCACTCATCGGTCTCAGATCTTAATGGAGTGACCTCTAATGTGTATAATAATTATGAGACATTAAATCGTCTTGTGGATTGTAATGTAATCAGTGATAATAACACTAAGTTAAGAAAATATGTGAAGTGAAATGAGTCGCCATTCTCAGAGTGAGCATCGGTTTATCTCGTGTTCCTTGTCTCGAGGATAGTGAAGGTTTTATGGAGTTACAACTTCTAAACCGGGATAAACCAACGAATACCTCGTCCTGTTGGAATAAGAACTGTGTCGGTGTAGCAGGACATCGAAATGAGATGGTGAATGAAGGAAATAGGAGTATCAATTGCCCACAGTTAAGTAACCCTTCTAGTTATAGCAAACTGATACTGGCCAGTTAGGTATGTTGTAATTGGATAGGTTATAGGTGATCCAGCTACATCAAGTGACCACCAGAGAATATCTGGTAAGTGGTGGGATTATGCACAAGTGTTTTTCCTTGATGGATATATCCAAGTGCAACCTACCCCCCCCCCCTTCAATCAGTTAAACTAATATAATCTATACAGTTCACAATTAATTAGTAGCGCCGTACTTGTGGGTGCTATCCAATTTATACTGGTCCTGGATAGATATGGATACGATTGTGAGGTCGAAGAAACCACCTGCCGTGACCAGGGGTGGTTAAGTTTTCTCACATGTCTACACGGGGTGACTACGGTAAACAATATGGTTGTCTCCCAATGAGATTACTTGTATGCATGTAATGTTGAGGTACATACAGGTAACACCTTACAAAATTTTCCATAAAAAGATTAGGTGATGAAAGATTGGATATCAGATTGGAGGGAGAGAGTATGGAGGAGGTGAATGTATTCAGATATTTGGGAGTGGACGTGTCAGCAGATGGGTCTATGAAAGATGAGGTGAATCATAGAATTGATGAGGGGAAAAGGGTGAGCGGTGCACTTAGGAGTTTGTGGAGACAAAGAACTTTGTCCTTGGAGGCAAAGAGGGAAATGTATGAGAGTATACCTTTACCAATGCTCTTATATGGGTGTGAAGCATGGGTGATGAATGTTGCAGAGAGGAGAAGGCTGGAGGCAGTGGAGAAGTCATGTCTGAGGGCAATGTGTGGTGTGAACATAATGCAGACAATTCATAGTTTGGAAGTTAGGAGGAGGTGCGGGATTACCAAAACTGTTGTCCAGAGGGCTGAGGAAGGGTTGTTGAGGTGGTTCGGACATGTAGAGAGAATGGAGCGAAACAGAATGACTTCAAGAGTGTATCAGTCTGTGGAAGGAAGGCGGGGTAGGGGTCGGCCTAGGAAAGGTTGGTGAGAGGGGGTAAAGGAGGTTTAGTGTGCGAGGGGCTTGGACTTCCAGCAGGCATGCGTGAGCATGTTTGGTAGGAGTGGATGGAGACAAATGGTTTTTAATACTTGATGTGCTGTTGGAGCATGAGCAAAGTAACATTTATGAAGGGATTCAGGGAAACCAGCAGGCCGGACTTGAATCCTGGAGATGGGAAGTACAGTGCCTGCACTCTGAAGGAGGGGTGTTAATGTTGCAGTTTAAAAACTGTAGTGTAAAGCACCCTTCTGACAAGACAGTGATGGAGTGAATGATGGTGAAAGTTTTTCTTTTTCGGGCCACCCTGCCTTGGTGGGAATGAGCCAGTGTGTTAATAATAAAAAAATATATAGGGGGGTTGTATAACCAACTCTTATGTTACATTCATATTATTATGGCTCTAGGGAAACTCTAAACTCGTAAGGGTTATACCATGCCTGAGGAATGGACGGTAATCAGTCCAGTTGTCACATCAAGAGCCCTTCTGCATCAAGACACTTTTCGAGGGATCCTTAGATCAAAAGCACCGTTCCTTCCACCATGAAAAAAGTTGAGGAAAATTTTGATAATTATCCTGTGATTTGCTTTTGATAACACTAGTCAACAACCAAATTATTATTATTATAATCAAAAAGAAGCGCTAAACCACAAGGGCTATACAGCGCTGCAGGGTAAGGAAGGAAGCAAGGGAATTGGATGGCAGAAGGGAGGGGGGATGATCAGCAGGTTACAGAAAACAGCGGGGCAGGGGATAGTACGGGGGTAGAGGGTAGCAAGAGATTGAAGTAGAAAGGGCTGAAGGTATCAGAATTTGTGAAGTAAGTCAGTTGTTGTCAAAAAGTCAATGAGAGAGTCCGGATGAAAGGTGGGTCCATCAGCGAGAAGGGAAGGTAAAGAGAGAGCAGCGGAGCGAAGACGACGACAGAGGTAAATTCTGCGTGCTCGTTGATAAAGTGGGCAGTCCAACAGAATGTGGCTGACTGATAATGGAGCTTGGCAATTCTCACAGAGAGGAGCAAGACGCCTCTCCATGAGATATCCATGAGTAAGACGAGTATGGCCAATGCGAAGACGGGAGAGAGTAGTCTCCCAACCTCGACACTGGTGATAAGAAGACGGCCAGTAACCTATACTCGGTTTAATAGATTGAAGTTTGTTGCCGAGCATAGTAGACCAACGTTGTTGCCAACGGGTGTGAAGGTGGGAAGATATTGCAGTAAAATAGTCCGTAAATGGAATACCTCTATAAGAAACTGGTAGGTCATGTACTGCTGACCGCGCAGCAGTGTCTGCCTGTTCATTGCCCTGTACGTCAACATGACCAGGGACCCAACAAAAAACAATATCTTTATGCTTGGTAAAGATGCGGCGTAGCCAAAGTTGGATACGGAGGACTAAGGGGTGAGGTGTATCAAATTTTTGTATAGCCTGTAAAGCACTAAGGGAGTCTGAGACAACCACAAATGATGACACAGGCATAGATGCAATACGGATAAGTGCTGTAAGGATGGCATATAATTCAGCAGTAAAAATACTAGCCGAAGATAGTAAATGCCCTTGTACGACGCTGTCCGGAAACACTGCTGCGAATCCTACGCCGTCAGAAGACTTAGAGCCATCTGTGTACACAGCAATGGCATGAGAATGAGAGTGAAAGTGGTCAAGAAAAAGAGAGCGGGAAGCGACCGTAGACAGTTGGGCTTTCGAGCAAGGGAGGGAGAAAGAACAGACTCGAACAGCTGGAACTTCCCAGGGGGGTAGGGAAAAGTGAGATGCTACATGTACATAGAAAGGTGGTAGTTGAAGAGAAGACAAGAGCGAATGAAGGCGAAGAGAGAAGGGACGGAGTAAACAGGGGCAGCGAACAAATAAAGAATGTCTACTAATATCAGTGACCATTCTATAAATGGAAGGATTGCGGAGATCATGAGAGCGTACATAGTAGCGCAGGCAATGGGCATCACGGCGATCGGATAAGGATGGAACGTTCGCTTCTGCATAGAGGCTTTCGACAGGGGAAGAGCGAAAAGCACCAAGGCATAAACGTAATCCTTGGTGATGAATGGGGTTAAGGCTAGAGAGAGTAGCAGGAGATGCCGCTGAATAGATCTGGTCACCATAATCAAGTTTCGATAAAATAAGGGTGGAATGTAGGCGAAGGAGGGTTCGACGATCAGCTCCCCATGAAAGATGAGCAAGGGTTTTAAGAAGGTTCAGCCGGCTGTGACAAGTTGCCTTCAGAGAGGTAATGTGAGGTTTCCAGGATAACCTACGATCAAAGAGGAGGCCCAGAAACTTGACTGTATCACGTTCAGGGATACGGGAGCCATAGAGGTACAAAGGATGATCGGAGATGACAGAGCGTCTAGTGAAAGTGATTTGGTGGGTTTTAGTGCTGGAAAATTTAAACCCACGTGTGGTGGCCCAATTGGAAACACGGTCGACTGCATGTTGGAGAGAAACTGTAATGAGGTGACAGTCAGCGCCTGCACAGGCAATAGCGAAGTCATCAACATAGAGTGATGACCAAATATTTGATGGAAGACTAGAGGCCAAATCATTAATAGCAAGGAGAAAAAGTGTTGTGCTCAGAACACATCCCTGGGGGACACCTTCAGCTTGGATAAAGTCCGGGGAGAGCACATTATTAACCCGAACACGGAAATGCCTGTCAGTTAAAAAGTTCTTAAGGAAGGATGGTAGATTGCCTCGAAGGCCTAAGGAGTGGGCTTGGGCTAAAATATTATACCTCCAAGTTGTGTCATATGCCTTCTCAAGGTCAAAAAATATGGCAATAACTGAGTGGTTATTCGCAAAGGCATTACGAACATACGTATCCAAGCGTAGTAAGGGGTCTATGGTAGAACGTCCCTTACGAAAGCCATATTGACGAGTGGAGAGACTGTTGTGTGTCTCTAAATACCACACTAAACGTCTATTTACTAGGCGTTCCATTACTTTGCAAACTGCACTGGTAAGAGCAATGGGACGATAGTGGGAGGTTTCATGTCCCGTAGTGCCTGGTTTGCGGAAAGGGAGAACAATGGCGGATTTCCACAGCTGTGGAAGAACTCCTTGTGACCAAATAAGATTGTAAAGGCGTAATAGGACTGCAAGGGCTGACTGATGTAAATGTTGTAGCATACGAATATGAATGTCGTCGGGCCCAGCTGCCGATGATCGACAAGCTGAGAGTGTTGCCTCCAGTTCTTGAAGTGTAAAAGGCACATTATACTGTTCTTCTCTGAGAGAAGAAAAGTCCAAGGGTGCTAACTCTCTGGCAGACTTTGAGGAAAGAAATGAGGGGCATAGATGGAGTCCCTGAGAAATACGGACCAGATGATTGCCAATTTCATTGGCAACATCTAGTGGGTTTGCTATATCAACACCGGCAACCCGCAGAACAGGAGCCGGGTCAGGAGAATATTTACCACTCAGTTTTCGTACTTTTTTCCAGACTGCACTCATAGAGGAAGCAGAGGTGATGGTGGAGACATAATCTCGCCAGCAAGTGCGTTTAGCATCACGGATGACACGGCGAGCGATCGCACGCTTCTGTTTAAAATCAAGGAGTCGCTCTGTGGTTCTATTGTACCGGTACCTGCCCCATGCAGCGCGTTTCAAACGTACTGCACGAGCACAAGCAGGAGACCACCAAGGCACGCATTTCTGAGAATGCCTGCCCGAAGTTTGGGGTATAGAATGAGAAGCTGCGGTGAAAACGGAGGACGAGAAGAGGTGTAAAAGCTCATTGATGGAGGACGAAGAAGGAACCTCTTTAAAAACAGTTAGGTGTGAGTAAAGGTTCCAATTTGCCCGATTAAATTGCCAGCGTGGGGTGCGAAGAGGTGGCGAATATGAAGGGGAAGTAAGAATGATTGGGAAATGATCACTGTCATGTAAGTCCGGGAGAACAGACCAAGTGAAGTCTAATGCGGCGGAGGAAGAGCAGACTGAGAGATCGATGCAAGAGAGAGTATGAGTCCGAGGATCAAAATGGGTGTGAGTACCTGTATTTAAAACATGGAGGGGGTGGGTGGCAAGAAAAGCCTCTAACTGAATTCCACGGGAATCACAGTGAGACCCCCCCCCAGAGGAAATGGTGGGCATTAAAATCACCAAGTAACAGAATCGGTGGCGGTAATGACGAAACAAGGAAGGCAAAATCCGGAATAGATAATGCCCGAGAAGGAGAGAGATATAAAGAACAGAGCGTATACCACCTATGTAAGTGGATACGGGCTGCTGTGTAATGCAGCGAAGTATGAACAAATAGCTGATGGTACGGAATATCAGTGCGGAGAAGAAGGGCACTTTCATTAAAGGTCCCATCAGGAAAAGGATCTGAAGAATACAATAAATTATAGCCTGAGATGTGAGAAATAACAGCAGAGTGTAATTTTGGTTCCTGTAAGCAAACACCAACAGGGGCAAACTGGGAGAGTAACATCTGAAGCTCACCCCGATTACCCCTGAGGCCGCGTATATTCCACTGTAAATAGGCCATGATTGGCAATGATAAAGATACTTGAAATCCGCAGGTAAGGGTTCCTACGGACTAGAAGGGTTAGAAAAGTCCACATGCGGAGGCAGTGGAAAATGTTCAAGCAGCGAAGGAACGGTGCGCTGTGAAGAAAGGAGTTGCGCAGATGGAGCAGAGGAGAGAGAAAGAGCGGAAGGTGGATCAGTGTCCATTGATGGTTTGGTCTCTGCAATATATTCAGAGATTGCTTCAAGTGTTTCGGAATTCAGAGATGTCGTATGGGAGACAATATTGGGAATGGTAGGGGGAGGATGAGTAAAGATTGGAACTGTATT
>NC_091292.1:16319393-16394845 GCF_038502225.1 Cherax quadricarinatus | reverse complement strand
GATTTATCAAATGTAAGGAGTCACTACACTGAAGTACACTCTGAGCCTTTTAAAGTCTTAATACAGGCTTACAAATGACAATTAACTGTTGGGGAAAGCAGCACTTAACACTTCTAGCACAAGTATGACAGATGAATGTTCACTGTGTACAAGCCAATCACCACAAGCTTACTATGTTTATAAGTGAACCTCTGGCATGTCCCACTCAAAATGTCAGCACTGCAATGCTCGTCAAATTGTTCTCAAGCCACTACAGGAAACACTGGTATGCCAGCAGCACTGCAGAACGTATACACAGACATGCTGGGCCCTAGGACAGCTATAACTGCAGGCTGCCTTAGCTTGTTCTAGCTAGCTTTTAGTGCTGCCCTCAAGCTTGCTTGACTGTGCTCGCCAAGCCCGCACCAACCACCCAGACACCTGCTTGCAGCAGGCAGGCAGGCACACAGGAGACACTCGCAAGATGAGCGGAGTGCGGCACAGAGGACACGGGCACTCAAGCACCCATGTGGTCTGGCAAAAAGAAAAAAAAAAAAAACGCCTCTAGACCACAAGCAAATAGAGGCGAACGGCTGAGTTCCAAATCGAGGAAGGAGAAGGGACAAGGAAGGGATATTCACCTCGCTAGACACAGGCAATATGGGTGTAGTGGCCTGCAGGTCGCAGTGCAATTTTCAAGGTCATTCACTGGGCCCACAGTCGTCTCGAGAGTTACCAACCCTGTACTACTTGTTAACTCCAAACCCGCAGCACTTAACACATCTAGCACACGTGTCTTGGAATGACACAAATTTTCACTACATAAGAACTAGTTCTCACAACACCGAAGGTACGGCCGGAACACTGTAGAACGTTCACAAAGGCATTCTGGGATTCAGAACAGATGTAGTCTTGGCCTTCACTGGCTGGCTTGGAGCGCAGTTTGGCCTGGATCAGCTAAACTCGCCCTTATCCCATATGTAGATAATGGCGACAAGTTAAGGGATACCGGTGAATAGGAAAGTCGAGGAAGGGACATTCACCTCACTAGACACACGCAGTATGGGTGTAAGTGGCATGCGGGTCTTAGAGTGCCATTTTCAAGGTCACCCAGCAGGCCAGATATTCCTCACTCATTTTAAGCCTACGTAGGTAGTGATGGTAGCACAATGTCCTAAGTCAGCGTAATCCACTCATGCAAATAGTTACAACAAATCTGCAGCACTTGCGGAACTTACGTATTCGAATACCAGCGGGGCAGCAAAATACACCTCTACACTGCACGTCGTTGATAGAGGCAAACGGCTGAGTTGAAAGGCGGAGAGTTGTAGGTACAGGAGAACAGCAGGGGTAACTGAGCACGCACATTCGCCTTTATTCACATAGTCAATATGGGCGAAAGTCTCAGGCAGATGATGCAGTGCCTCACTCAAGGTCACAGGCTGAGGCAGACTTCTCAAGAGTTACCAAACACTGCAATATTTGTACATATTGTTACTCACTCCAACTTGCAAAACTTCTAGCACACCTGTCTTGGAGTGAAAGACGAATTTTCAGTGTGTGGACACCTGGGTTACCAACTCACGTAGGACTGCACACTCGTCGTTATTCCTCAGGTTGGTAAAGCAATGAGTTGTGAGCATTTTGAGAGGCACGAGTAGCAGTGGACTAGCAAAATTCGCCTCTACACTGTATGTTGATAGAGGCGAAAGGCTGAGGTCAAATGAAAGGCAGAGGGGAAGCAGAGGCCTGTGAGGGCCTTTGCAAAAAGGAAGACTATTTCCAGTGTTTCACTAGGTATATCCTTAGTCACAGCTCGCACATAAGAGTTCTCACAACACTGAAGCTGTCTTCCAACAGTAGGAGTTTTAATGATGACTTATCAGTCGGGAGAAATGGGTAGGCCTGCGAATTAGTAGGTCCAGATCAGTAGCACACGTCTACTCCCCTCAACCACTCAGCCGAGACTGTGGACAATTGTGACCATGGCGTAATAGCGCACAAAATGCGTGCTAAAGGAATAACAGGAAAAGTCGGTCGATGGATCTATAATTTCCTCACTAGCAGAACACAGAGAGTAGTCGTCAACAGAGTAAAGTCCGAGGCAGCTACGGTGAAAAGCTCTGTTCCACAAGGCACAGTACTCGCTCCCATCTTGTTCCTCATCCTCATATCCGACATAGACAAGGATGTCAGCCACAGCACCGTGTCTTCCTTTGCAGATGACACCCGAATCTGCATGACAGTGTCTTCCATTGCAGACACTGCAAGGCTCCAGGCGGACATCAACAAAATCTTTCAGTGGGCTGCAGAAAACAATATGAAGTTCAATGATGAGAAATTTCAATTACTCAGATATGGGAAACACGAGGAAATTAAATCTTCATCAGAGTACAAAGCAAATTCTGGCCACAAAATAGAGCGAAACACCAACGTCAAAGACATGGGAGTGATCATGTCGGAGGATCTCACCTTCAAGGACCATAACATTGTATCAATCGCATCTGCTAGAAAAATGACAGGATGGATAATGAGAACCTTCAAAACTAGGGAGGTCAAGCCCATGATGACACTCTTCAGGTCACTTGTTCTATCTAGGCTGGAATATTGCTGCACACTAACAGCACCTTTCAAGGCAGGTGAAATTGCTGACCTAGAAAATGTACAGAGAACCTTCACGGCGTGCATAACAGAGATAAAACACCTCAATTACTGGGAGCGCCTGAGGTTCCTAAACCTGTATTCCCTGGAACGCAGGCGGGAGAGATACATGATTATATACACCTGGAAAATCCTAGAGGGACTAGTACCGAACTTGCACACGAAAATCACTCACTACGAAAGCAAAAGACTTGGCAGACGATGCAACATCCCACCAATGAAAAGCAGGGGTGTCACTAGCACGTTAAGAGACCATACAATAAGTGTCAGGGGCCCGAGACTGTTCAACTGCCTCCCAGCATACATAAGGGGGATTACCAACAGACCCCTGGCTGTCTTCAAGCTGGCACTGGACAAGCACGTAAAGTCGGTTCCTGACCAGCCGGGCTGTGGCTCGTATGTTGGTTTGCGTGCAGCCTGCAGCAACAGCCTGGTTGATCAGGCTCTGATCCACCATGAAGCCTGGTCACAGACCGGGCCGCGGGGGCGTTGACCCCCGGAACTCTCTCCAGGTAAACTCCAGGTAAACCTCCACCACCTCTACCTGCCTCCTCCACCTCTACCTACCTCCACCACCTCTACCTGCCTCCACCACCTCTACCTGCCTCCACTATGTCTACCTACCTCCACCACCTATACCTGCCTCCACTACCTCTACCTGCCTCCACCACCTCTACCTGCCTCCACCATCTCTACCTGCCTCCACCACCTCTACCTGCCTCCACCATCTCTACCTGCCTCCACTACCTATACCTGCCTCTACTACCTCTACCTGCCTCCTCTACCTCTACCTGCCTCCACTACCTCCACCACCTCTACCTGCCTCCACCATCTCTACCTGCCTCCACTACCTATACCTGCCTCCACTACCTCTACCTGCCTCCACTACCTCTACCTGTCTCCACTACCTCTACCTGTCTCCACTACCTCTACCTGTCTCCACCACCTCCACCTGCCTCCACCACCTCTACCTGCCTCCACCACCTCTACCTGACTCCACCACCTCTACCTGCCTCCACCACCTCTACCTGCCTCCACTATCTCTACCTGCCTCCACCACCTCTACCTGCCTCCACTATCTCTACCTGCCTCCACCACCTCTACCTGCCTCCACCACCTCTTCCTGCCTCCACTATCTCTACCTGCCTCCACCACCTCTACCTGCCTCCACTACCTCTACCTGCCTCCACCACCTCTACCTGCCTTCACCACCTCTACCTGCCTCCACTGCCTCTACCTGCCTCCACCACCTCTACCTGCCTCCACCACCTCTACCTGCCTCCACTACCTCTACCTGTCCCCACTACCTCTACCTGTCTCCACTACCTCTACCTGTCTCCACCACCTCCACCTGCCTCAACCACCTCTACCTGCCTCCACCACCTCTACCTGCCTCCACCACCTCTACCTGCCTCCACTATCTCTACCTGCCTCCACCACCTCTAGCTGACTCCACCACCTCTACCTGCCTCCACCACCTCTACCTGCCTCCACCACCTCTACCTGACTCCACCACCTCTACCTGCCTCCACCACCTCTACCTGCCTCCACCACCTCTACCTGCCTCCACCACCTCTACCTGCCTCCACCACCTCTACCTGCCTCGACTATCTCTACCTGCCTCAACCACCTCTACCTGCCTCCACCACCTGTACCTGACTCCACCACCTCTACCTGCCTCCACCACCTCTACCTGCCTCCACTATCTCTACCTGCCTCCACTATCTCTACCTGCCTCCACGACCTCTACCTGCCTTAACCACCTCTACCTGCCTCCACCACCTCTGCCTGCCTCCACCACCTGTACCTGCCTCCACCACCTCTACCTGCGTCCACCACCTGTACCTGCCTCCACCACCTCTACCTGACTCCACCACCTCTACCTGCCTCCACTATCTCTACCTGCTTCAATCACCTCTACCTGCCTCCACCACCTGTACCTGCCTCCACCACCTCTACCTGCGTCCACCACCTCTACCTGCGTCCACCACCTGTACCTGCCTCCACCACCTCTACCTACCTCCACTGCCTCTACCTGCCTCCACTGCCTCTACTTGCCTCCACCACCTCTACCTGCCTCCACCACCTCTACCTGCCTCCACCACCTCTACCTGCCTCCACCACCTCTACCTGCCTCCACCACCTCTACCTACCTCCACCACCTCTACCTACCACCACTACCACTACTTGCTTCCACCACCTCTACCTGCCTCCACCACCTCTATCTGACTCCACTACCTCTACCTGCCTCCACCACCTCTACCTACATCCTCTATCTCTACCTGCCTCCACCACCTCTACCTGCCTCCACCATCTCTACCTACCTCCACCCCCTCTACCTACCTCCACTACCTCTACCTGCCTCCACCACCTCTACCTGCCTCCACCACCTCTACCTGCCTCCACCACCTCTACCCACCTCCACCATCTCCAGTTTCCTCTACCACTTGTAGTTGTCCCCCATCAGCTGTAGTTGCCCCCCCCATCAGCTGTAGTTGCCCCCATCAGCTGTAGTTGCCCCCATCAGCTGTAGTTGCCCCTATCAGCTGTAGTTGCCCCTATCAGATGTAGTTGCCCCTATCAGCTGTAGTTGCTCCCCATCAGCTGTAGTTGACCCCCATCAGCTGTAGTTGCCCCCATCTGCTGTAGTTGGCCCACATCAGCTGTAGTTGCCCCTATCAGCTGTAGTTGCTCCCCATCAGCTGTAGTTGTCCCCCATCTGCTGTAGTTGCCCCCTATCAGCTGTGGTTGCGCACCATCAGCTGTAGTTGCCCCTATCAGCGGTAGTTGCTCCCCTCCAGCTGTAGTTGCTCCCCATCAGCTGTAGTTGCCCCCATCATCTGTAGTTGCCCCCATCAGCTGTAGTTGCCCCCATCTGCTGTAGTTGCCCCCCATCAGCTGTAGTTGCCTTCATCTGCTGTAGTTGCCTCTATCAACTGTAGTTGCTCTCCGTCAACTGTAGTTGCCCCCATCAGCTGTAGTTGCCCCATCAGCTGTAGTTGGCCCCCATCAGCTGTAGTTCCCCACATCAGCTGTAGTTGCCCCCATCAGCTGTAGTTGGCCTCCATCAGCTGTAGTTGCCCCATCAGCTGTAGTTGCCCCCATCAGCTGTAGTTGCCCGTATCAGCTGTAGTTGTCCCATCAGCTGTAGTTGCCCCATCAGCTGTTGTTGCCCCCATCAGCTGTAGTTGGCCCCCATCAGCTGTAGTTGCCCCCATCAGCTGTATTTGCCCCCATCAGCTTTGGTTGCCTCTATCAACTGTAGTTGCTCCCCGTCAACTGCAGTTGCCCCCATCAGCTGTAGTTGGCCTCCATCAGCTGTAGTTTCCCCATCAGCTGTAGTTGCCCCCATCAGCTGTAGTTGTCCCCATCAGCTGTAGTTGCCCCCATCAGCTGTAGTTGCCCCCATCAGCTGTAGTTGGCCTCCGTCAGCTGCAGTTGCCCCCATCAGCTCTAGTTGCCCCCATCAACTATTGTTGGCCCCATCAGCTGTAGTTGCCCCCCGTCAACTGTAGTTGCACCCATCAGCTGTAGTTGCCTCTATCAACTGTAGTTGCCCTCATCAGCTGTAGTTGGCCCCCATCTGCTGTAGTTGCCCCCATCAGCTGTAGTTGCCCCCATCAGCTGTAGTTGCCTCTATCAACTGTAGTTGCTCCCCGTCAACTGTAGTTGCCCCCTTCAGCTGTAGTTGCCTCTATCAACTGTAGTTGCTCCCCATCAACTGTAGTTGCCTCTATCAACTGTAGTTGCCCCCATCAGCTGTAGTTGCCCCCATCAGCTGTAGTTGCCCCCATCAGCTGTAGTTTCCCCCATCGGCTGTAGTTGCCCCATCAGCTGTAGTTGCCCCACATCAGCTGTAGTTGCCCCACATCAGCTGTAGTTGCCCCTCATCATATGTAGTTGCCCCATCAGCTGTAGTTGCAACCATCAGCTGTAGTTGCCCCCATCAGCTGTAGTTACCCCCATCAGCTGTAGTTGCCCCATCAGCTGTAATTGCCCCCATCAGCTGTAGTTGCCCCATCAGCTGTAGTTGGCCCCCATCGGCTGTAGTTGCCCCCATCAGCTGTAGTTGCCCCACATCAGCTGTAGTTGCCCCTCATCATATGTAGTTGCCCCATCAGCTGTAGTTGCCCCCATCAGCTGTAGTTGCCCCCATCAGCTGTAGTTACCCCCATCAGCTGTAGTTGCCCCATCAGCTGTAATTGCCCCCATCAGCTGTAGTTGCCCCATCAGCTGTAGATGGCCCCCATCGGCTGTAGTTGCCCCCATCAACTGTAGTTGCCCCACATCAGCTGTAGTTGCCCCACATCAGCTGTAGTTGCCCCACATCAGCTGTAGTTGTCCCACATCAGCTGTAGTTGCCCCCATCAGCTGTAGTTGCCCCATCCGCTGTAGTTGCCCACATCATCTGTAGTTGCCTCATCAGCTGTAGTTGCCCCATCAGCTGTAGTTGCCCCCATCAGCTGTAGTTGATCCACATCATCTGTAGTTGCCCCATCAGCTGTAGTTGCCCCCTTCAGCTGTAGTTGCCCCCATCAGCTGTAGTTGCCCCCATCAGCTGTAGTTGCCCCATCATCTATAGTTGCCTCCATCAGCTGTAGTTGCCCTATCAGCTGTAGTTCCCCCCATCAGCTGTAGTTGCCCCACATCAGCTGTAGTTGCCCCACATCAGCTGTAGTTGCCCCACATCATCTGTAGTTGCCCCACATCATCTGTAGTTGCCCCATAAGCTGTTGTTGCCCCATCAGCTGTAGTTTACCTGGAGAGAGTTCCGGGGGTCAACGCCTCCGCGTCCCGGTCTGTGACCAGCCCTCCTGGTGGATCAGAGCCTGATCAACCAGGCTGTTGCTGCTGGCTGCACGCAAACCAACGTACGAGCCACAGCCCGGCTAGTCAGGAACCGACTTTAGGTGCTTACTTACTTATTAGTCCAGTGCCAGCTTGAAGACTGCCAGGGATCTGTTGGTAATCCCCCTTATGTATGCTGGGAGGCAGTTGAACAGTCTTGGGCCCCTGACACTTATTGTATGGTCTCTTAACATGCTAGTGACACCCCTGCTTTTCATTGGGGGGATGTTGCATCGTCTGCCAAGTCTTTTGCTTTCGTAGTGAGTGATTTTCGTGTGCAAGTTCGGTACTAGTCCCTCTAGGATTTTCCAGGTGTATTTTTTTTTTTTTATCACACTGGCCGATTCCCACCAAGGCAGGGTGGCCCGAAAAAGAAAAACTTTCACCATCATTCACTCCATCACTGTCTTGCCAGAAGGGTGCTTTACACTACAGTTTTTAAACTGCAACATTAACACCCCTCCTTCAGAGTGCAGGCACTGTACTTCCAGGTGTATATAATCATGTATCTCTCCCGCCTGCGTTCCAGGGAATACAGGTTCAGGAACCTCAAGCGCTCCCAGTAATTGAGGTGTTTTATCTCCGTTATGCGCGCCGTGAAAGTTCTCTGTACATTTTCTAGGTCTGCAATTTCACCTGCCTTGAAAGGTGCTGTTAGTGTGCAGCAATATTCCATCCTAGACAGAACAAGTGACCTGAAGAGTGTCATCATGGGCTTGGCCTCCCTAGTTTTGAAGGTTCTCATTATCCATCCTGTCATTTTTCTAGCAGATGCGATTGATACAATGTTATGGTCCTTGAAGGTGAGATCCTCCGACATGATCACTCCCAGGTCTTTGACATTGGTGTTTCGCTCTATTTTGTGGCCAGAATTTGTTTTGTACTCTGATGAAGATTTAATTTCCTCATGTTTACCATATCTGAGTAATTGAAATTTCTCATCGTTGAACTTCATATTGTTTTCTGCAGCCCACTGAAAGATTTGGTTGATGTCCGCCTGGAGCCTTGCAGTGTCTGCAATGGAAGACACTGTCATGCAGATTCGGGTGTCATCTGCAAAGGAAGACACGGTGCTGTGGCTGACATCCTTGTCTATGTCGGATATGAAGATGAGGAACAAGATGGGAGCGAGTACTGTGCCTTGTGGAACAGAGCTTTTCACCGTAGCTGCCTCGGACTTTACTCTGTTGACGACTACTCTCTGTGTTCTGTTAGTGAGGAAATTATAGATCCATCGACCGACTTTTCCTGTTATCCCTTTAGCACGCATTTTGTGCGCTATTACGCCATGGTCACACTTGTCTAAGGCTTTTGCAAAGTCTGTATATATTACATCTGCATTCTTTTTATCTTCTAGTGCATTTAGGACCTTGTCGTAGTGATCCAATAGTTGAGACAGACAGGAGCGACCTGTTCTAAATCCATGTTGCCCTCGGTTGTGTAACTGATGGGTTTCTAGATGGGTGGTGATCTTGCTTCTTAGGACCCTTTCAAAGATTTTTATGATATGGGATGTTAGTGCTATCGGTCTGTAGTTCTTTGCTGTTGCTTTACTGCCCCCTTTGTGGAGTGGGGCTATGTCTGTTGTTTTTAGTAACTATGGGACGACCCCCGTGTCCATGCTCCCTCTCCATAGGATGGAAAAGGCTCGTGATAGGGGCTTCTTACAGTTCTTGATGAACACGGAGTTCCATGAGTCTGGCCCTGGGGCAGAGTGCATGGCATGTCATTTATCGCCTGTTCGAAGTCATTTGGCGTCAGGATAACATCGGATAGGCTTGTGTTAACCAAATTTTGTGGCTCTCTCATAAAAAATTCGTTTTGATCTTCAACTCCCAGTCTGGTTAACGGCTTGCTAAAAACTGAGTCATATTGGGACTTGAGTAGCTCACTCATTTCCTTGCTGTCATCTGTGTAGGACCCATCTTGTTTAAGTAGGGGCCCAATACTGGATGTTGTTCTCGACTTTGATTTGGCATAGGAGAAGAAATACTTTGGGTTTCTTTGGCATTTTCTAGGGTGGTCATAGTTGCACGTCCCGTCTGTTTTTCCAGATTTCCCATGTCTGCAGATACCAAGAGCATAGTATGTGCACAGGCTTGGTTTCCGTTTGCCTTGGGTTTCTGTGACTGTATTCCCTGTTGGTGCATGTTTCCCTGTCTTATTCCTATCCTCCCTAGCACCAACAATGCCCCCATCAGCTGTAGTTGCCCCACATCATCTGTAGTTGCCCTATCAGCTGTAGTTGCCCCATCAGCTGTAGTTGCCCCCATCAGCTGTAGTTTCCCCACATCAGCTGTAGTTGCCCCACATCATCTGTAGTTGCCCCATCAGCTGTAGTTGCCCCACATCAGCTGTAGTTGCCCCACATCAACTGTAGCTGCCCCCATCAGCTGTAGTTGCCCACATCAGCTGTAGTTACCCCCATCAGCTGTAGTTGCTCCATCAGCTGTAGTTGCCCCACATCAGCTGTAGTTAAGATAAGATAAGATTTCGTTCGGATTTTTAACCCCGGAGGGTTAGCCACCCAGGATAACCCAAGAAAGTCAGTGCGTCAACGAGGACTGTCTAACTTATTTCCATTGGGGTCCTTAATCTTGTCCCCCAGGATGCGACCCACACCAGTCGACTAACACCCAGGTACCTATTTGCTGCTAGGTGAACAGGACAACAGGTGTAAGGAAACGTGTCGAATGTTTCCACCCGCCGGGAATCGAACCCGGGCCCTCCGTGTGTGAAGCGGGAGCTTTAGCCACCAGGCCACCGGGCCACATCATCTGTAGTTGCCCCCATCAGCTGTAGTTGCCCCCATCAGCTGTAGTTGCCCCATCAGCTGTAGTTGCCCCACATCAACTGTAGTTGCCCCCATCAGCTGTAGTTGCCCCATCAGCTGTAGTTGCCCCACATCAGCTGTAGTTGCTCCATCAGCTTTAGTTGCCCCACATCAGCTGTAGCTGCCCCCATCAGCTGTAGTTGCCCCACATCAGCTGTAGTTACCCCCATCAGCTGTAGTTGCTCCATCAGCTGTAGTTGCCCCACATCTGGAGTTTACCTGGAGAGAGTTCCGGGGGTCAACGCCCCCGCGGCCCGGTCTGAGACCAGGCCTCCTGGTGGATCAGAGCCTGATCAACCAGGCTGTTGCTGCTGGCTGCACGCAAACCAACATACGAACCACAGCCCGGCTGATCCGGAACTGACTTTAGGTGCTTGTCCAGTGCCAGCTTGAAGACTGCCAGGGGTCTGTTGGTAATCCCCCTTATGTGTGCTGGGAGGCAGTTGAACAGTCTCGGGCCCCTGACACTTATTGTATGGTCTCTTAACGTGCTAGTGACACCCCTGCTTTTCATTGGGGGGATGGTGCATCGTCTGCCAAGTCTTTTGCTTTCGTAATGAGTGATTTTCGTGTGCAAGTTCGGTACTAGTCCCTCTAGGATTTTCCAGGTGTATATAATCATGTATCTCTCCCTCCTGCGTTCCAGGGAATACAGGTTTAGGAACCTCAAGCGCTCCCAATAATTGAGGTGTTTTATCTCCGTTATGCGCGCCGTGAAAGTTCTCTGTACATTTTCTAGGTCGGCAATTTCACCTGCCTTGAAAGGTGCTGTTAGTGTGCAGCAATATTCCAGCCTAGATAGAACAAGTGACCTGAAGAGTGTCATCATGGGCTTGGCCTCCCTAGTTTTGAAGGTTCTCATTATCCATCCTGTCATTTTTCTAGCAGACGCGATTGATACAATGTTATGGTCCTTGAAGGTGAGATCCTCCGACATGATCACTCCCAGGTCTTTGACGTTGGTGTTTCGCTCTATTTTGTGGCCAGAATTTGTTTTGTACTCTGATGAAGATTTAATTTCCTCATGTTTACCATATCTGAGTAATTGAAATTTCTCATCGTTGAACTTCATATTGTTTTCTGCAGCCCACTGAAAGATTTGGTTGATGTCTGCCTGGAGCTTTGCAGTGTCTGCAATGGAAGACACTGTCATGCAGATTCGGGTGTCATCTGCAAAGGAAGACACGGTGCTGTGGCTGACATCCTTGTCTATGTCGGATATTAGGATGAGGAACAAGATGGGAGCGAGTACTGTGCCTTGTGGAACAGAGTTTTTCACCGTAGCTGCCTCGGACTTTACTCTGTTGACGACTACTCTCTGTGTTCTGTTAGTGAGGAAATTATAGATCCATCGACCGACTTTTCCTGTTATTCCTTTAGCACGCATTTTGTGCGCTATTACGCCATGGTCACACTTGTCGAAGGCTTTTGCAAAGTCTGTATATATTACATCTGCATTCTTTTTGTCTTCTAGTGCATTTAGGACCTTGTCGTAGTGGTCTAATAGTTGAGACAGACAGGAGCGACCTGTTCTAAACCCATGTTTCCCTGGGTTGTGTAACTGATGGGTTTCTAGATGCGTGGTGATCTTGCTTCTTAGGACCCTTTCAAAGATTTTTATGATATGGGATGTGTGGCATGCAAAGAGTACGTAACCTTTATTCGGCGCATGGACACACCCTCATTTACAGGCTATCTCCCCCAACCAGCGAACCAGGTTGCTAAGAGTTGATGATGGGGCCCCATCGTTCAACTAGTGACCAGGTTCTAGCCAATAAGAAGGTGGGATTGACAATCGCAGAGGTTATGTGGATACCGCTCTCCTGTCTGCCCTTGTCATTCCCACTCTAGAGCTGGTTGAAGCACGGTCTGCTATCTTGTGGCTTCTATTTCTGCCTTGCTTTCCGTGGAGTGCACTATATTTATCACTGTACATAGTGTACATATTGCTGTTATAATTGGTGAAGGATAATATAAGTCTAAACTTTTTCTACTGTGTTTATTTGCTCCCATTACACCTGGGATAACAGGCCATTTGAAATCCTAGGTTGTAATATGGGTAGCCTGTCCGAGAGCTGGACTTAGAGAAACGGTTGAGCTTAGGGTGAAGCTTGTAGCAGGAACATTGTGTAGCTTGCTGTTTCGCTTCGCTTTACAAATTTTGCGTGTCAGTTGCTTATGATCAGCCTTGCTATTGTGTGATCGTTCAACAGCTCGCTACTAGCTTGTTCAGTGTGCTCGCTTCGCTACGGTCAATCTTGTGTGCAGTCGGCTTTGCTTGTATGGGTATTCTGCAATCGTACTGTGCATAGCTAAGCGTGTTCTGCAAATTAACGTGTTACGTTGGGGTATTCGTACTGTGCATAGCGAATAACTTATGCCACCTAGACGAGTCAGACGCCTGGTGTCGGCATATACTTTGCATAACCTACCTAAATTGTCTCTACAGCGTTGTTGGCAAATTGCTCGTTCCATTGGCATTCCCTATAAACGCACTCTTACAGCTGCGCAACTGCGTTCACTTATTGCTGACATACTTATTGAAGAAGAGATGGCACATCAAACTCCTCCCTTTACGGGAGCTAGGGAAAAAACTACTATGTTCTCGCAGGAGGAAGATGATACACCTACGGAGCAAAATGGTCAGTATAGTGCACATGGGTTGTCTCAGGGTGAATCAGCGTCGTTGGCACTTCAGCTGGCAAAAATCAATCTTGAGCAAACTAGGGAACAGAGAGCATTCGCAAGGGAAGAATTTGATAGGGAAAGAGAAAGGAGGCAGTTTTCGCATTCTGTAAACGATTTCAGTTTACAAAAAGCAGTACAGCTTGTTCCCCGCTTCAATGAGGCCGAACCAGAGCAATTTTTCGAAAGCTTCGAAAATCAGGCTCGAGCCTTGAGGTGGCCGGAACAGCACTGGGCAGCGTTGGTTCATACAGCATTATTGGGTAAGGCACAGGAATTTACGTCGGTATTAACTGACGCTGAATTCTCTGATTATCAAGTAGTGAAGACCACAGTGTTGGGAGCATATACATGTATCCCAGCTAAATATCGTAAGACCTTCAAATTGAACAGGCGGCAGCTTGGTCAATCCCTGGTGGACTTTGTGAGACAGCAAACCAAAGCTTTTACCAGCTGGTATAAAGCGAGTGGTGTCTCTAACTTTGAGGAGCTGGTGCAGCTTATTCTGATTGATAACCTGCTGGAGTCTGTGGGACCAGAGGTTCGTGTCTTTCTGCAGGATCGTGACTTAACCACTGCATTGGAGGCGGCCAGGTTGGCTGATACCTTCGAAACGAACCGCTCCTTGTCCGAGCGGTCCCGTCTCTCTTTTCAACAGTCTGGCGTGAGCAGAGATCGACAACATTGGAGAATGAAGTGCCAGCCGGAGGGAGAGCGTCTACGACATCCAACCAAGTCACCTGGTGAGCCACGCTTCTCAACATATGGTCCCCCTGCGGAGAGGCAAACTACTTATGGAGCATCTCGACAACAATATCCAGAGAGGCACCAGCCAGAACGACACCACTTGCAACGTCATCAGGGAGTAAAGGGCAAGCCTGTCGTCTGCTTCAGGTGTAATAAAGTAGGTCATATCAGTTCCAACTGCCCCCAAAAACCTCAACCCATCGGGAAAATCTCTAATATCCCTAGTAACATGTCCCCTAGAGAAGTAGAAAAAGGTATGGCCCCTTATTATTGCGAAAGTCTTATTTCCCTTCAGGAACACTCAGAACCAACTAAAGTAAATACCTTTAGAGATACTGGAGCATATTGCTCACTTGTCAGAGAAGGAATATTACCCCTTTCAGAGAATACTTCCTTGAATTCCTCAGTTTTATTGGAAGCTTACGGAGGAGCTATATATTCAGTTCCTTTGCATAAAATTTATGTACAGTGCAAATATTACACTGGGTACTTGACTGTAGGTATCTCAAAAGGATTTCCCATGAAAAATGCCATGTTATTACTGGGTAATAACATTACTACTGTTACTTCGTGTCCTGAACCTATAATGATTAATGCTTCTCCAGTGTTGGCCATAACTCGGGCAACATCCCAAGGGTTGTCTGGGGAGAATGTTGACCTATCCTTGGACGACTCCGATCTCGGAATAGCCACGTTGTTTTATGAGACACACCGGCCGGAGTCTCGTAAATCAAGTGAACAGACCCCGATCAAGCCTTCCTATTCCCAGGTTGCAGGATTGCCAGATGTCTCTGTTTCCATGCCCGAGGGACTGTCCTTCCGGGAGGAACAACGTAAGGACCCTTCGTTAAAATTCACTTTTGAGGCAGCCATGGGTAAATCCTCTTTGGGTCATCCAGTCAAGTATGAAGTTAAAAATGATTATTTGGTATGCACTGAGACTGGTAAGGAGATAGAGGGCCGGCAATTATACGACAGGTTAGTGGTTCCAACCAAGTATAGACCTCAGATATTAAATATAGCTCATAATACGTCATCAGGAGGTCACTTAGGAATTACAAAAACCTTGTATAGAATCACAAAAGAATTTTATTGGCCAACATTAAAGAAAGATGTGAAGAATCATATTAGGTGTTGCCGAGAATGTCAGCAAGTTGGAAAACCTGGACATTCTATTAAACCTGCACCTCTCCAACCCATACCTGCTGATGGAGAACCTTTTGCAGATTTAATTATAGATTGTGTAGGTCCACTACCTAAGTCAAAGTCTGGAAATCAGTATTTATTTACAATTATGGATAAAGTAACCAGATATCCTGAAGCGATCCCAATGCGTAGTATCAATACTAAAGCTATTCTCAAAGCTTTAACAAAATTCATTTCTTGTTTTGGCATTCCTAAAACTATACAAAGTGATCAAGGTACTAACTTCACTGCCAAAGCATTTAGGGAAGTATTAACTAGGTTAGGGATAATTCACAACTTATCCACTGCCTATCACCCTCAGTCCCAAGGCGCCTTGGAAAGATTCCACCAAACATTAAAAACAATGATGAGAAGTTTTTGCATGCACTTTCCGACAGATTGGGATGAATCTCTACCGTTGTTGCTATTCTCAGTACGAGAGACGGTGCAAGAGTCTACAGGGTATAGTCCGTTTGAGCTGATCTTTGGGCACAATGTACGAGGTCCTCTTCGGGTGCTCAAAGAAGGATGGATGGGAGAAGACGTAAGCTCAGCACTCTACAACCCGTCTTCAAGGTTGCAGGTGGCACGTGAGTTAGCCACGGCTAACCTAAAGATAGCTCAAAGTAAGATGAAACAGAGGTATGACAAAAGTGCACAATTCCGCTCCTTCCATCCAGGAGACAAGGTGTTGGTGCAGGAACCTATACCTGGCCACACCTTGAAAGCTAGATTTACGGGACCTATGCAGATAGTAAGTAGATTATCTGATTTAAATTATGTGGTAGCTCCCATTGATAAGACCTCAAAAACAAAAACTTACCACATAAATCAAATCAAGGCCTTTCATACACCAGATAAAGTCCCAGTAATGACTCTGTCCTCTACCTCTGAGGACGACTCTGACTCTTTGCACTCTATCTCTGAAATTAATACTAAACTTTCAAATTCTGTCCTCCTCAAGGATCCTAGCCCGTTAATGGATGGATTATCTGAAATACAAGCAACCAATTTAACTGAGCTTCTACAGTCATATCCTAATATTTTTTCGGATGTGCCGAAAAAATGTACGTTAGGTTACCATGATGTAGATGTGGGAAAATCTAAACCAATTAAACTCTCCCCCTACAGAGCTAATCCTGAAAAGCAAAGGTTACTTCAGCAGGAAGTAGACTTCTTGTTAGAACATGGTTTAGTGGAGGAGTCATCTAGTCCATGGGCTTCACCGTGCATCCTAGTAAAGAAGGCTGATGGAGGGTTTCGTATGTGCACAGACTACCGTAAAGTGAACGAGGTCACAATTACAGATGCTTACCCTCTTCCTCGTCTGGATGACGTAATTGACTTTGTGGGTAAGGCTACTTTTGTGTCCAAATTAGATCTCCTTAAAGGTTACTATCAGGTACCTTTGACAGATAAGGCGAAGGAAATCTCTGCCTTCGTAATTCCAGGAGGTCATTATCAGTATACAGTTACCCCCTTCGGAATGAAAAATTCCCCCTCTTCATTCCAGAAACTCATCCATCAGGCTATTAAAGGACTTGAAGGCACGGCAGCATACCTAGATGATATTGTTGTGGTGTCTGATACTTGGGATCAACACCTACTTAGACTTAAAGCTCTGTTTGAGACCTTTAAGAATTCCCAATTAACAGTTAATTTATCTAAATCTTCCTTTGGCCAGGCCACTATCACTTTTCTAGGCCATGAAGTAGGTAGTGGTAATGTTGCACCTAAACTTGCTAAAGTTCTTTCGATTAAAGATTATCCAGTTCCTCATGATAGGAAATCTCTTCAACGTTTCCTAGGCATGATAGGATTTTACAGAAGATTCTGTAAGAATTTCTCAGATATTGTAGCCCCTCTTACCTCTCTTACCAGTCATAAAGTTCCCTTTAATTGGACGTCAGATTGTAACACTGCTTTTAATAAAGCAAAAAGATTATTGTGCTCTGCACCCATTCTCTTGTCTCCAGACTTCTCCAAGCCTTTTTCATTACAGGTTGATGCTTGTGAGTCTGGGGTTGGGGCGGTACTATTACAAATCGGGAACAAGGAGTTGCAGCCTGTAGCATACTTTTCAGCTAAGTTCCAGCCACATCAGAGAGCTTACTCTACCATTGAAAAAGAAGCCCTCGCGCTGGTAATGGCTTTGGAGCATTTCGATGTTTATGTGGGCCAGACATCGCAGGTGGTCACAGTCTACAGTGATCACAACCCGTTAGTCTATCTCCAAGCCATGAAGAATCACAACACAAGGCTTATGCGTTGGACGCTCAGGCTGCAGCCCTATAACTTCAAAATTCGTTACATTGCCGGCAAAGAAAATGTGTTGGCAGACTCTTTGTCAAGAGTCTAGTTTAATATTTTATTTAGGTTAGGATGTATTTGTGGTAACCCCCCTTTCAAGCTCTTTTTTTTATCCCCTGATGTGGGGGTTTTTTTTAGTGAGGGGATACGGGCTACCGTCCGCTTGTATCTTGGACCTATGTTGGCTTATCTGACTGCTGTCTCACTCTGAGTTTAGGGTTTGGCTTTCAGGCACTAGGAAAGCTGAGCTCTATCTAAGAGTTGGATGGTGGAGAGGATAGGCGGTCCCATTATTTTGTGCCATGGCGGCACGGTTACCACTGGGAGGTGGCAGCCTAATCCTGAGCCTTCTCGGGGGTGGGGGTGTGGCATGCAAAGAGTACGTAACCTTTATTCGGCGCATGGACACACCCTCATTTACAGGCTATCTCCCCCAACCAGCGAACCAGGTTGCTAAGAGTTGATGATGGGGCCCCATCGTTCAACTAGTGACCAGGTTCTAGCCAATAAGAAGGTGGGATTGACAATCGCAGAGGTTATGTGGATACCGCTCTCCTGTCTGCCCTTGTCATTCCCACTCTAGAGCTGGTTGAAGCACGGTCTGCTATCTTGTGGCTTCTATTTCTGCCTTGCTTTCCGTGGAGTGCACTATATTTATCACTGTACATAGTGTACATATTGCTGTTATAATTGGTGAAGGATAATATAAGTCTAAACTTTTTCTACTGTGTTTATTTGCTCCCATTACACCTGGGATAACAGGCCATTTGAAATCCTAGGTTGTAATAGGATGTTAGTGCTATTGGTCTGTAGTTCTTTGCTGTTGCTTTACTGCCCCCTTTGTGGAGTGGGGCTATGTCTGTAGTTGCCCCACATCAGCTGTAGTTGCCCCATCAGCTGTAGTTGCCCCCATCAGCTGTAGTTGCCCCATCAGCTGTAGTTGCCCCACATCAACTGTAGTTGCCCCCATCAGCTGTAGTTGCCCCATCAGCTGTAGTTGCCCCACATCAGCTGTAGTTGCCCCATCAGCTTTAGTTGCCCCACATCAGCTGTAGTTGCCCCCATCAGCTGTAGTTGCCCCATCAGCTGTAGTTGCCCCATCAGCTGTAGTTGCCCCCATCAGCTGTAGTTGTACCACATCAGCTGTAGTTGCCCCACATCATCTGTAGTTGCCCCATCAGCTGTAGTTGCCCCACATCAGCTGTAGTTGCCCCACATCAGCTGTAGCTGCCCCCATCAGCTGTAGTTGCCCCACATCAGCTGTAGTTGCTCCATCAGCTGTAGTTGCCCCACATCAGCTGTAGTTGCCCCACATCAGCTGTAGTTGCCCCCATCAGCTGTAGTTGCCCCCATCAGCTGTAGTTGCCCCATCAGCTGTAGTTGCCCCACATCAGCTGTAGTTGCCCCCATTAGCTGTAGTTGCCCCACATCAGCTGTAGTTGCCCCAAATCAGCTGTAGTTGCCCCATCAGCTGTAGTTGCCCCACATCAGCTGTAGTTGCCCCCATCAGCTGTAGTTGTCCCATCAGCTGTAGTTGCCCCACATCAGCTGTAGTTGCCCCACATCATCTGTAGTTGCCCCATCAGCTGTAGTTGCCCCATCAGCTGTAGTTGCCCCATCAGCTGTAGTTGACCCCATCAGCTGTAGTTGCCCCATCAGCTGTGGTTGCCCCATCAGCTGTAGTTGCCCCCATCAGCTGTAGTTGCCCCTATCAGCTGTAGTTGCCCCCATCAGCTGTAGTTGCCCCCATCAGCTGTAGTTGCCCCCATCAGCTGTAGTTGCCCTCATTAGCTGTAGTTGCCCCCATTAGCAGTAGTTGCCCCCATCAGCTGTAGTTGCCCCACATCAGCTGTAGTTGCCCCACATCAGCTGTAGTTGCCGCACATCAGCTGTAGTTGCCCCCCATTAGCAGTAGTTGCCCCCATCAGCTGTAGTTGCCCCACATCAGCTGTAGTTGCCCCCATCAGCTGTAGTTGCCCCCATCAGCTGTAGTTGCCCCCATCAGCTGTAGTTGCCCTCATTAGCTGTAGTTGCCCCCATTAGCAGTAGTTGCCCCCATCAGCTGTAGTTGCCCCCATCAGCTGTAGTTGCCCCACATCAGCTGTAGTTGTCCCCATCAGCTGTAGTTGCCCCCATCAGCTGTAGTTGCCCCACATCAGCTGTAGTTGCCCCACATCAGCTGTAGTTGCCGCACATCAGCTGTAGTTGCCCCCCATTAGCAGTAGTTGCCCCCATCAACTGTAGTTGCTCCCCATCAGCTGTAGTTGCCCCCCTTCAGCTGTAGTTCCCCCCTTAGTTGTAGTTGCCCCTGTCAACTGTAGTTGCTCCATCAACTGTAGTTGCTCCCCATCAACTGTAGTTGCCCCCGTCAACTGTAGCTGCCCCATCAACTGTAGTTGCCCCCATCAGCTGTAGTTGCCCCCATCAGTTGTAGTTTCTCAGGCAGAAGAGCTACTGACATATGCTATACAAGTCTAACTCACTCGTCCATATACCTGTCCAGACTATATTTAAAAGTTCTTACCACAATGACGCTACCTGGGAGTTTGTTCCACTCATCTTCAACTCTATTGTCAGACCACTACTTCCCAATATCTTTTCTGATTCTAAATTTTACCAGCTTGAATCCATTACTGCAAGTCTGGTCTTAGTAAGATATTTTTAACACTATTTATATCCCTTGTACTTCATTCTTGTTTTCCATTTGTACTCTTCGGTCATATCTTCCCTAATTCTCCACTTTTCCAGAGTGCAAGATCAGTGCCGTCAGCCTATTTTCATTGGAAAGAGTTCTAGTGCATAGAGCTCTGTATGACCCTTGTGGGTTTAGCGCTTGGTTTTGATTATAATACTAATATATGGAATCAACTTCATCATCCTTCTCCATATTATCGAGTGCATTTCTGTTCATTCTGTAATATGGAGACCAGAAATGAGCAGCATACCTGGAGTTTACCTGGAGAGAGTTCCGGGGGTCAACGCCCCCGCGGCCCGGTCTGAGACCAGGCCTCCTGGTGGATCAGAGCCTGATCAACCAGGCTGTTGCTGCTGGCTGCACGCAAACCAACATACGAGCCACAGCCCGGCTGATCCGGAACTGACTTTAGGTGCTTGTCCAGTGCCAGCTTGAAGACTGCCAGGGGTCTGTTGGTAATCCCCCTTATGTGTGCTGGGAGGCAGTTGAACAGTCTCGGGCCCCTGACACTTATTGTATGGTCTCTTAACGTGCTAGTGACACCCCTGCTTTTCATTGGGGGGATGGTGCATCGTCTGCCAAGTCTTTTGCTTTCGTAGTGGGTGATTTTCGTGTGCAAGTTCGGTACTAGTCCCTCTAGGATTTTCCAGGTGTATATAATCATGTATCTCTCCCTCCTGCGTTCCAGGGAATACAGGTTTAGGAACCTCAAGCGCTCCCAATAATTGAGGTGTTTTATCTCCGTTATGCGTGCCGTGAAAGTTCTCTGTACATTTTCTAGGTCGGCAATTTCACCTGCCTTGAAAGGTGCTGTTAGTGTGCAGCAATATTCCAGCCTAGATAGAACAAGTGACCTGAAGAGTGTCATCATGGGCTTGGCCTCCCTAGTTTTGAAGGTTCTCATTATCCATCCTGTCATTTTTCTAGCAGATGCGATTGATACAATGTTATGGTCCTTGAAGGTGAGATCCTCCGACATGATCACTCCCAGGTCTTTGACGTTGGTGTTTCGCTCTATTTTGTGGCCAGAATTTGTTTTGTACTCTGATGAAGATTTAATTTCCTCATGTTTACCATATCTGAGTAATTGAAATTTCTCATCGTTGAACTTCATATTGTTTTCTGCAGCCCACTGAAAGATTTGGTTGATGTCTGCCTGGAGCTTTGCAGTGTCTGCAATGGAAGACACTGTCATGCAGATTCGGGTGTCATCTGCAAAGGAAGACACGGTGCTGTGGCTGACATCCTTGTCTATGTCGGATATGAGGGTGAGGAACAAGATGGGAGCGAGTACTGTGCCTTGTGGAACAGAGCTTTTCACCGTAGCTGCCTCGGACTTTACTCTGTTGACGACTACTCTCTGTGTTCTGTTAGTGAGGAAATTATAGATCCATCGACCGACTTTTCCTGTTATTCCTTTAGCACGCATTTTGTGCGCTATTACGCCATGGTCACACTTGTCGAAGGCTTTTGCAAAGTCTGTATATATTACATCTGCATTCTTTTTGTCTTCTAGTGCATTTAGGACCTTGTCGTAGTGGTCCAATAGTTGAGACAGACAGGAGCGACCTGTTCTAAACCCATGTTGCCCTGGGTTGTGTAACTGATGGGTTTCTAGATGCGTGGTGATCTTGCTTCTTAGGACCCTTTCAAAGATTTTTATGATATGGGATGTTAGTGCTATTGGTCTGTAGTTCTTTGCTGTTGCTTTACTGCCCCCTTTGTGGAGTGGGGCTATGTCTGTTGTTTTTAGTAACTGTGGGACGACCCCCGTGTCCATGCTCCCTCTCCATAGGATGGAAAAGGCTCGTGATAGGGGCTTCTTGCAGTTCTTGATGAACACAGAGTTCCATGAGTCTGGCCCTGGGGCAGAGTGCATGGGCATGTCATTTATCGCCTGTTCGAAGTCATTTGGCGTCAGGATAACATCGGATAGGCTTGTGTTAATCAAATTTTGTGGCTCTCTCATAACCAGGATGGGTATGGGGTGCATAATAAACATATTAAACTAACTAACTCTCATAAAAAATTCATTTTGATCTTCGACTCTCAGTCTGGTTAGCGGCTTGCTAAAAACTGAGTCATATTGGGACTTGAGTAGCTCACTCATTTCCTTGTTGTCATCTGTGTAGGACCCATCTTGTTTAAGTAGGGGCCCAATACTGGACGTTGTTCTCGATTTTGATTTGGCATAGGAGAAGAAATACTTTGGGTTTCTTTCGATTTCATTTATGGCTTTTAGTTCTTCCCGCGATTCCTGACTCCTAAAGGATTCTTTTAGCTTAAGTTCGATGCTTGCTATTTCTCTGACCAGTGTCTCCCTACGCATTTCAGATATATTGACCTCTTTTAGCCGCTCTGTTATTCTTTTCCGTCGCCTGTAAAGGGAGCGCCTGTCTCTTTCTGTTTTACATCTACTCCTCCTTTTTCTTAGAGGAATAAGCCTTGTGCATACATCGAGTGCTACCGAGTTAATCTGTTCTAGGCATAAGTTGGGGTCTGTGTTGCTTAGTATATCTTCCCAGCTTATATCGGTTAGGACTTGGTTTACTTGGTCCCACTTTATGTTTTTGTTATTGAAGTTGAATTTGGTGAATGCTCCCTCGTGACTAATCTCATTATGTCGGTCTGGGGCTCCGCGCATACATGACTGAACCTCAATTATGTTGTGATCTGAGTATATTGTTTTTGATATGGTGATATTTCTTATCAGATCATCATTGTTAGTGAAGATGAGGTCTAGTGTATTCTCCAGTCTAGTAGGCTCTATTATTTGCTGGTTTAAATTGAATTTTGTGCAGAGATTTAAAAGCTCGCGTGAGTGTGAGTTTTCATCAGAGCTGCCTCCTGGTGTTATTACTGCAACAATATTATTTGCTATATTCCTCCATTTTAGGTGCCTTAAGTTGAAATCCCCCAGGAGCAAGATGTTGGGTGCAGGAGCTGGAAGATTTTCCAGACAGTGGTCAATTTTTAACAGCTGTTCCTGGAATTGCTGGGATGTTGCATCCGGAGGCTTGTAGACTACCACAATGACTAGGTTTTGGTTCTCGACCTTTACTGCTAAAACTTCCACTACGTCATTTGAGGCATTAAGCAGTTCTGTGCAAACAAGTGACTCTGCAATGTACAGGCCAACCCCCCCCCTTTTGCCTGTTCACTCTGTCACATCTGTATAGGTTGTAACCTGGGATCCATATTTCGTTGTCCAAGTGATCCTTTATGTGGGTCTCAGTGAAAGCCGCGAACATTGCCTTTGCCTCTGCAAGCAGTCCACGGATGAAAGGTATTTTGTTGTTTGTTGCTGGCTTTAGACCCTGTATATTTGCAAAGAAGAATGTTATCGGACTGGTGGTATTGTTGGTACTGGGGGGGGATTTTTTTTCCGGCATTAGTATCTGTATCTGTTGGTTTGGAGTGGAGGCCATCGACTGTGGTTCCACTCCAGGAATGACTGGATTTGGTGTACGATTTCTGCCATTTCCTGCCAGTTTTTTTTCCTTCCTGGCACTAAAAAACCTCTCCCTCTTGAGTGGCTGTGGCTACCCAGGTTTTCCCATGGCCTGGATGTTTTGTATCTTTTTGTCCCCTTTAGATGGTATGCCTGGCAATTTAAGTTATAGCACAGTCTTTCCTGTACTGAAGAGGTACACACTTCAGGGTGAAAAAGCTTACAGGAAGGGAGTTTGCATTTTCCTGTTGTCATATGGGCATGACATTTTCTAGGGTGGTCATAGTTGCATGTCCCATCTGTTTTTCCAGATTTCCCATGCCAGCAGATACCAAGTGCATAGTATGTGCACAGGCTTGGTTTCCGTTTGCCTTGGGTTTCTGTGACTGTATTCCCTGTTGGTGCATGTTTCCCTGTCTTACTCCTATCCTCCCTAGCACCAACAATGGAGCTCCCACCAGTTGTTTTTGGTAATCTAAATGAAATTTACCTTTAGGACTTCTGTTATTTATACTTCTTGATAAGAAGCCGAGAATTCAATTAACTTTATTGCGAACACTTATGCACTGTTGGGTTTAAATTTCTGCTAACCAGAACTCCTAAATCTTTTGCGGATTCACATTGGCTAAGATCTACATTGTTTAGCTTATACGTGCCATAATAATTTCCTTTTCCCAGGATTAGAACCTTACGCTGTCTGCACAGAGCTACAATTCCACTTCTCCGACCACATCAGCCAATCCAGATCTAATGTGAACATTGCCAGGCTACAGCCTGGCAATGTTCACATCAAAGTTATTTGATATCATATTTCATTTTCCTCTCCAAACTTGGTGATTCTGGGAATCGCGACGATTATAATTTTTGGTTATCTATGATCAGGTCAACGACAATAATCCACAATATTATTATAACCATAGCAATGCTAAACAATAATGCGCAAGTAGTTCAATAATTTGAATTTAAAAGACCTGACACAGATATAACATCATTAAACCTTGCTGGAAAAACTACATGTTTGTTTATCATCCAACAAAATCTACAGAATCTTGGGTGTTACTACATCGTGGCTTAAACTTGGTTACTAATCCCTAGTCTCATATAAATGGTCAGAGCTGCAATGGAAAGCAAGAACTGACTCCTTCATAAATAGGATAGGCCTTTAAGTTTTTATCATTTACGAGACTGAAAATAGGCCAAACCTCATGCATTTTCTTTCTCCGTGATTGCATAAGTCATTATTTTGAATTTTCTCTGAGTACGAGATGGGTGTGTACTGCAGCAGAGCACACATACCTGTGTTAGTGGCAAATACCCTCCACTCCAGCCCCCGCCTTCCACACCTCACTGGCCAAACTGCTGCCACGCCAGACTTGTAATAATTTGAACTGAATTCTGCACTAACTAAAGATAATGCCACTTCCCCAATAAGAACAATATCACTTACAACATACACTGATTACTCTGTCTAGTGCCAGGAAATCCCCTACTTGAACTGTACTCACCTAGTGGTACTCATCTATTTCTTCCTACCAGGTTCAAATCTAGGCTCATGGCTTAGACGCCTTAACTCGCATTATTTTTTGCTTAATATTTTACATCATACCAGGGCTGGATTTAGGGGAGGGACCCCAGAACCCTGGCCCTGGGCCCCCACCAAAAGGGGCCCCCACCAAATGATGAGAAATATTATGACACATATTATACTGAGAATTGAACAGATCGTAAAAAGAGAGAATGTTTGCAAGAGTTTGAATTGTAGTGGGATTGTCACATTGAGTCATCTGATCGCTGGTGTTACATCATCGGTATGAGCGCATTATCAGCTGCCTGTTGCGAGGATGACTCACAGCACATCATCATCCTGGGTGTGTATGGCACTGTAGTATGAATGACTGCTTGATCGTGGTCAGTATGCGAACAGTGTGGTAGTGAGAACCGGCTATGAACGAGCATGAAGCAAGGCTGGCTTGTGAACCTGGTGATCATGAGCATAAAATCTGACATCCTGCACTCGTTGGATTTTGATGGAGTCATCAGACTTTTCCATCAGAGAAGCATGGAATGTACCTGTCTTGTATTTTATTTGATTGAAGATAACTCCTCATAAGTCTGTACATTACTTTTGAGTTACACTTGCAAATGAACCGAAAGGATGCTAAAATACACTATAAATCCAATTTATTGTTTCATGTCTTCATCTTAAGAGGATGGCATGTATATTGAGAGTAACGAATATTCTCCAAGGAGAAACTTAAAAGTCTTCTAACCATTAGAGTTAGACCTTTTTAATGCAAGGGGCTCCTCGCCAAACTGGGCCCCAGGCCTCCTACCACCTAAATCCGGCAATGCATCAGTTAGTTTTTAGTTTAATATGTTTATTATGCACCCCATACCCATCCTGTGGGCGGTAGTCAAAAGATTACAGAGGTACATAATTGGTCCAGGGACTGGACTCCAAAGTTTTGATAGCTGAGCAAGTTACAGAGGTAATGAACTCACAATTTACAAAGGTAATGAACTCATAATTTACAAAGGTAATGAACTCACAATTTACAAAGGTAATGAACTCCAGGTAAGTCTGGTCACAATCATGACAAGTTACAAAGGTATTTACAGATTACAGAGGTACGTAATGGGTCCAGGGACTGGGCCCCCAAAGTTTTGATAGCTGAACTAGGTACAAAGGTAATGAGCTCACAAGTTACAAAGGTAATGAATTCTGTAGAATGGTTACTTACGTTTATACTTTGGCTACAATCATGAACAAATTATAGAGTAATGAGCAATTCACACTTCCACACCCGGTCACAACTGTAATGAGTTATTGGTGCAAATATTGATTGTTGAGTCACACACACCACACACACACACACACACACACACACACACACACACACACACACACACACACACACACACACACACACACACACACACACACACACACACACTTTAGTTTAATATCTTTATGCACCCCATACCCATCCTGTGGGCGGTAGTTAAAATGCATCATACATGTTCCTAAAACTGTGTATAGGAACTATTTCAGTCACCATCATCCAGTTCAATATACTCTTAACTACCTTCAGACTGACGAAGTACTATATAACATCATGTCACATTTATGTCTAACTTGTATCTGTGACACTATCCCCAGTACCTTCCTCTTAAGTTTATCCCCGTCTGCCCAGTAGACTCTTTCGGATAGTTTGCGCTTCGTAATTATGACCAGCCTATTTACCCTCAATAACATAAGCTAGCTATGTATCTGAGGAAATCCCATATCCGTGTATCATAAAATCTTATTCCTATTTCTAAACTCAATAAGCAAAATGTATGTATTAATGTTGGTAGAATTACTGACAATATGTTCAGTAAAAGGACACAAGTTTTTTTAGTTTGATATCTTTATTACGCACCCCATACCCACCCTGTGCGCGATAGTCAAAATATGACAGAAGTACATAATGGGTCCAGGGACTGGACTCCACAGTTTTGATAGCTGAACAAGTTACAATGGTAGATCTTGTCACAATCATGACCAAGTTACAGAGGTAATGAATCCTCTACACTTTTATACATGGTTACACTCATGAACAAATTACAAAGAAATGAGCCATTCACACGTCCACACCAGGTCACAAGTGCCACTAATGTGACATTTTATTGCGGCAACGTTTCGCTCTACAAGAGCTTTATCAGGCCGTTACAAACAATACAACCAACGAACGAACGAACGATACATGGACATGGACACAGAGGGTATATATAGGCCCGGTGGCCTGGTGGCTAAAGCTCCCGCTTCACACACGGAGGGCCCGGGTTCGATTCCCGGCGGGTGGAAACATTTCGACACGTTTCCTTACACCTGTTGTCCTGTTCACCTAGCAGCAAATAGGTACCTGGGTGTTAGTCGACTGGTGTGGGTCGCATCCTGGGGGACAAGATTAAGGACCCCAATGGAAATAAGTTAGACAGTCCTCGATGACGCACTGACTTTCTTGGGTTATCCTGGGTGGCTAACCCTCCGGGGTTAAAAATCCGAACAAAAATCCGAACAAAATCTAGAGTGAGGTGTAATACTAGTGGTATTAGTAGTAGTATTATAGCAGTAGTAGTAGTAGTAGTAATACACGTGGAAGGACAAGCAACTTGCACATGACCTGTAATTAGCTGTGGTGACTTGTACTTGACTCAGTGGTGACCTTAAAGATCAAGAGGACGAATGGAGAGGTAGAAACAATGAAGTAGAAAGAGACTGCTGTGGAAACTTCGAACTCTTTCTCTGTGTTACTAGACGAATGTGAGTCAACTACTGGGAATATCAGAATGAAAAACAACAAGGAAAGTAAGAATATTGTGCTTGTTGGGGACACTCAGTTTAGGTACATGGATAAGGCCTTCTGCTTGAAGGATAGGGGTAGGAGACAGAGGGTGTGCTTCCTTGGGGCTGGGATGGAGGATACTGTTGACCAGCCTGACAACATCATGTATGGTAATGGGATCAACACCATTATCTGCCTCAGTGCAGGAGGCAATGATGTAGGCAAGCGTAGAAGTGAGGATTTAGTTAGAAGGTATAAGACAGCAATAGACATTATTAGGAAGAATGGAAGGAGCCCTGTTATATGTGACATTTTGCCAAGAAGGGGTGTTGGAAATGAATGGCTGTCCAGAGCAATTGGTATAAATTGCTGGCTGGTCAAACACTGTAAGGATAATGCAGCACCATTCATTGACAACTGGGACCACTTCTACGGTTGAAATGACATGTATGCCAGGGATGGGGTTCACTTATCCAGGGCAGGTGTGTGTTTTCTCGCTAGCTCAGTTGAGGATGTTGCTAGTAATGGAAAATAATGAGTGTCTAAATACTGATTTAGGCTTTGATATATATCTTAACAATAACAGTCATCGAATAACAGGGTAATGATAGTAACAGAAATTGTGTAACAGAAAAGCTGAACAGGAAAGGGGTTCACAAGAAAAAAACATATTAATGTATTTTATACTAACTGTCGAAGTGCCAGAAATAAAATTCATGAATTATGTTTGGTAACATTTGCTGGGAACTTTGATGCCATTGCAATAACCGAAACATGGTATAATGTCAAGAATCGGGATATGATTCCTGAGTGTCATATTCAAGGGTTTAAGTTGTTCCATGTAGATAGATATAACGGGATAGGGGGTGAAGTTGCATTATATGTACGAGAAAATATAAATTGTTGCATAAAAACAGGTATAAAAATAGATGGATCAGTAACAGAATCAGTTTGGGTAGAGTTTGTAGAAGGTCAAGAAAAACTAATTCTGCAAGAAGCCCCTATCACGAGCTTTTACCATCCTATGGAGAAGGAGCATGGACACGGGGGTCGTCCCACAGTTACTAAAAACAACAGACATAGCCCCACTCCACAAAGGGGGCAGTAAAGCAATAGCAAAGAACTACAGACCGATAGCACTAACATCCCATTTCATAAAAATCTTTGAAAGGGTCCTAAGAAGCAAGATCACCACCCATCTAGATACCCATCAATTACACAACCCAGGGCAACATGGGTTTAGAGCAGGTCGCTCCTGTGTGTCTCAACTACTGGATCACTACGACAAGGTCCTAGATGCGCTAGAAGACAAAAAGAATGCAGATGTAATATATACAGACTTTGCAAAAGCCTTCGACAAGTGTGACCATGGCGTAATAGCGCACAAAATGCGTGCTAAAGGAATAACAGGAAAAGTTGGTAGATGGATCTATAATTTCCTCATAAACAGAACACAAAGAGTAGTAGTCAACAGAGTAAAGTCTGAGGCGGCTACGGTGAAAAGCTCTGTTCCACAAGGCACAGTACTCGCTCCCATCTTGTTTCTCATCCTCATATCTGACATAGACAAAGATGTCAGCCACAGCACCGTGTCTTCCTTTGCAGATGACACCCGAATCTGCATGAGTGTCTTCCATTGCAGACACTGCAAGGCTCCAGGCGGACATCAACCAAATCTTTCAATGGGCTGCAGAAAACAATATGAAGTTCAACGATGAGAAATTTCAATTACTCCGATATGGTAAACATGAGGAAATTAAAACTTCATCAGAGTACAAAACAAATTCCGGCCACAAAATAGAGCGAAAAGCCATCGTCAAAGACCTGGAAGTGATCATGTCGGAGGATCTCACCTTCAAGGACCATAACATTGTATCAATGGCATCTGCTAGAAAAATGACAGGATGGATAATGAGAACCTTCAAAACTAGGGATGCTAAGCCCATGATGATACTCTTCAGGTCGCTTGTTCTATCTAGGCTGGAATATTGCTGCACACTAAGAGCACCTTTCAAGGCAGGTGAAATTGCTGACCTAGAAAATGTACAGAGAACCTTCACGGCGCCCATAACGGAGATACAACACCTCAGTTACTGGGAGCATTTGAAGTTCCTGAACCTGTACTCCCTGGAATGCAGGAGGGAGAAATACATAATTATATACACCTGGAAAATCCTAGAGGGACTAGTACCGAACTTGCACATGAAAATCACTCACAACGAAAGCAGGCTGTTACTGCTGGCTGCACACAACAGCAACAGCCTGGTTGATCAGGCTCTGATCCACCAGGAGGCCTGGTCACAGACCGGGCCGCGGGGGCGTTGACCTCCGGAACTCTCCCCAGGTAAACACAATCCAACGTACGAACCACAGCCCGGCTGGTCAGGTACCGACTTTAGGTGCTTGTCCAGTGCCTGCTTGAAGACAGCCAGAGGTCTATTGGTAATCCCCCTTATGTATGCTGGGAGGCAGTTGAACAGTCTTGGGCCCCTGACATTTACTGTGTGTTGTCTCTTAACGTGCTAGTGACACCCCAACTTTTCATTGGGGGGATGTTGCATCGTCTGCCGAGTCTTTTGCTTTCGTAGAAAGTCATTTCGTGTGCAAGTTCGGTACTAGTCCCTCTAGGATTTTCCAGGTGTATATAATCATTTATCTCTCCCGCCTGCGTTCCAGGGAGTACAGGTTCAGGAACTTCAAGTGCTCCCAGTAATTGAGGTGTTTTATCTCAGTTATGTGTGCCGTGAAGTTTCTTTGTACATTTTCTACGTTAGCAATTTCACCTGCCTTGAAAGGTGCTGTTAGTGTGCAGCAATATTTCAGCCTGGATAGAACAAGCGACCTGAAGAGTGCCATCATGGGCTTGGCATCCCTAGTTTTGAAGGTTCTCATTACCCATCCTACCATTTTTCTAGCAGATGCGATTGATATAATGTTATGGTCCTTGAAGGTGAGATCCTCCGACATGATCACTCCCAGGTCTTTGACGTTAGTTTTTCACTCTACTGTGTGGTTGGAATTTAGGTATCTTTAAAAAGAAAGTGGACAAATATGTGAGTGGGAGGGGCTGGGTTTGAGTGGTGTCGTGGGTACGGGAGTAAATTCTTGGGTAGCTTTGGGTAGGGGTAGTTTTGATAAGGACTTGCCTTGTATGGGCCAGTAGGCCTTCTGCAGTGTTCCTCCATTCTTATGTTCTAATGTTTTTATGAGTAAATGGTTATATAAGCTATTACTTGGGTAGCATAAAAAGAGGTTAGGCAAATACTGCTGTTAGTGGTTGAGAAGGCCTGTTTCAGTGCTCCTCCTATTATGTTCTTTTGTAGTATTAGCAGCAGTAATTATGTGATGGCAGGGTTTAATGTTTTGAGGAGGATTTTTGCTAATACTTCAGAGATGATGAAGCTGCCTTTATTTTGCTTGATTGTTTTAGAAACAACGATTAATGATGATTCAAGGCATTTATGTCTGCGGAAATTAGGTTCTCTGATCACTAGTCAGGCGTTGTTGAATTTCACGAGGTGACTAGTGGGATTCCGGTGTTGTACGCAAGTGTTGTTCAAGTTATTGTTCCTACATGCGTTAATGTGTTCATTGAGACGTGTTTCGAGGTTCCTTGCTGTTTCACCTACATATATTCTGTCGCAGCTTCCACAGGGTATTACCTGGAGTTTACCTGGAAAGAGTTCCGGGGGTCAACGCCCCCGCGGCCCGGTCTGTGACCAGGCCTCATAGTGTAAACTCCTGCATTGACTGGTTCATGGTGGTCTGGTTTTGTCGAACCACCACTTGTATCCTTTTACCTAACAAAATGCATATTGTTCAGTATCTCTCACTGGTTGATTTGTGCAAAACCTTTGCCAGGACGGTCTTAATTAAACCGTCGCATCTTCTACAAAGATTAAACATATCAGTTTCCCCGGTTAACGGCTTCATGCATGGTAGAAGTGTGCATCGTAAAATAAATATTTTCACCTCCCCGGACACTGACAGCTAAAGCACCTTCCTCGATCTTAAGCTGCCTTTGATATTCCCAAGCGACGTGTCATCTTACGTGAGCCTGCAAGAATGGGTATAAGTAATGGCTTGATATAGCTCCTGGAGAGCGACTTTTCTGTTGGATCAATGGCTACCTGTCCAACAGAAAGTCTTAAGTGCTATTTCAGTGACAGAGAAGAGTAACATAAATAAGCTTTGCCAGTCCAATACAGATTGCAAAAACAGGGCATATATAATGGAAAGAGGTTAGGTGAAGCAGGGGGTCAGAAAAGACGGTGATGTGTAGTGTGGACAAGGCCATCTCGTCCGCGTCATCCAACTGCGGTATCCTTTTTGAGGTAAAATTATCTCTGCGAGTACACCGGAGATGCTAGATGTCCCCGAGTTTTATGTAACTGCGTTAGATATTGCTATCATTTCAGCTTCCAGACAACGATGCTTCAGTAGCTCACCCTTTTTTGCATTAAGAGACTAGTTTCATCCCACTTCATGTGGTGCTCAAATATACTATGATGACTCACGAAATCGTAATAACACGACTGTAAACAAATCACAGAACGTTGTGATTTGTTTGCAATTATGTTATTACGATTTCGTGAGTGATGACGGCATTTCTTGTCGTGTCTGCTTTGTTGCGATTTTTTGTGTAACAATGGAATCTTAGAATGAACAATGTGTGTGTGTGTGTGAAATTCTGTTTCAAGCTTGGTAAAATGACTAGTAAAACTCTCAAAATGCTTCAGTAGGGATTTAGGGACACATAATTTTAAATGGTTTTCTGGATTCAAAACAGGATGAACATCATTTGAGGATAAAGAACAGTAGTCGTCCATCAGTGTCAAAGACAGTAACCAACATTGAGTATCCTGGATATTACAAGTGATATGGGACTTTCTTGAGAGGTGTAAAAGCCTTTTCACTGAAAATTTTAACATGAGGCGTGTGGCTGTGAAATTTGTGCTTTGTTTTGTGACTAAAGACCAGAAAGATCATCGCGTTTCTGGCTAAAAAGAATATTACGGTCGTCCCCCCACCCTTCCTTCTCTAGATATAGCCCCCTGTGACTTTTTCTCTTCCCAAAAGTGAAAATGACACTCAAAGGATGTGTTTTAACGACGTGGAGGAAATTCAGTCAACATTTAAGGCTGTGCTAGACGCCGTTAGGAAAGAAGAGTTCCAGAAATGTTTTGAGAAGCGGCAGAGGTGCCGGGACCAGTGTATAGCCTCCCAAGGAGAGTACTGAAAGAGATGACTTCAACTAGGTGATTACGTAACATCTTTATCATGCACCCAATACCCATCCTGTGGATGGTCAGATGAAGCAATTTACAAATTACAGCATGAAATTCTGTATTTATAATTTCCCAGTTTTTTCAATAAAAACACATTGGAACCTATATAGCCCATAATCAAGATAAACATTTGTCTAAGATACACCAGCATTTAGGGCCAGAAGCCGATCAGAAGAAACATTCTCTAATTATTAAATTGATTTTTTAATAAAATGGCTAATTAAAACTTACGTATTCCATAATTAAGGCAAAGCTTCCTTTGAAAACACACCAGAACTAAGTGTGTGAAGCCGACCAGAAGACTGTCACCAATTATTGCACAAAATGTAACAATTTCAAGTTCAATTGATCAAGTTCATTCAACCTGTACAACCTAAACACAAGCAATACAAACACAGTGTCATTTCTTTATGCGGTACAAAATAACGTCGTTTACATGTAATAAAACATTGGTAGAAACAAAAGAAAACCAGTAATGTGTCATGCAGTATTATCCTTATCAAAAGATGCATTAAGAGTTAAAGGTAAAGGCCATTTAGAAGAAGCATAATCTAGTTTTTCATGGAATTTTACAAATAACAATGTCAACTGTCTTTTATGTAGGCTACACCGACGTTAAAATGTTTGAAGCCATCACAAGGAGCTGTATCAAGGTGTCGCACAGAAACCAAAATTGGCTATTGGCGTAAAAAATTACAAAAGGGCACTTACATATGTCAGTAGTTACACGAATCTTTTCCCGGTTAAGAGAGTACCAGCACTGAAAATTTGAAGCCGATGGGGGCGTCCTCAAGTTATGAACGAAAGCAATAAGGAAGAAAAAATAAAGCAATCACTTAAAGGTGCCCTTTTCGGGAATACGTAATAATATTTCCAAGATAAAATTCTGAATACCTTCAGGGTATAATTACGCTACACTCCCTCATGAAAAAGTTACCAATGTTTATATATTGTTAAACATATTTTTTACTTGACCCTGCAATGGATCTTTAAATCTTTTGTTGAGGTTTCTAAACCTGTATTCCCTGGAACGCAGGAGGGAGAGATACATGATTATATACACCTGGAAAATCCTAGAGGGACTAGGACCGAACTTGCACACGAAAATCATTCATTACGAAAGCAAAAGACTTGGCAGACGATGCACCATCCCCCCAATGAAAAGCAGGGGTGTCACTAGCACGTTAAGAGACCATACAATAAGTGTCAGGGGCCCGAGACTGTTCAACTGCCTCCCAGCACACATAAGGGGGATTACCAACAGACCCCTGGCAGTCTTCAAGCTGGCACTGGACAAGCACCTAAAGTCAGTTCCTGATCAGCCGGGCTGTGGCTCGTACGTTGGTTTGCGTGCAGCCAGCAGCAACAGCCTGGTTGATCAGGCGCTGATCCACCAGGAGGCCTGGTCACAGACCGGGCCGCGGGGGCGTTGACCCCCGAAACTCTCTCCAGGTAAACTCCAGGTAGTAAAGTGTATACCTGGAGGGTATTATATCACCTAGTAAAGTGTATTTGTGTATATGTATACTATTTTTCACTGCGTTTTTATTAACATATCGGCCGTTTCCCACCGAGGCAGGGTGACCCAAAAAAGAAGAAACACTTTCATCATCACTCATTCCATCAGTTTTGCCAGAGGCGTGCCTACACTTCTTCTTATGACCAGAGCTTTGGTAAGATGGGTAAGGAAGAAGGATGGGTAAGGATGGAAATATTGGAAAAGGGTGGGAGGGGGGAGAGAGGTAGGATATAAAAGGTAAGTGGCCCAACCACTTTGGTGTAATTTAAAAAGTGTTTACCTGGAGTTTACCTGGAGAGAGTTTCGGGGGTCAACGCCCCCGCGGCCCGGTCTGTGACCAGGCCTCCTGGTATAATACTAACCCATCAGAGTCACATAGATATAATAGGTATATAAGTACATGACTCTGAATTGGTAGTAATTATACAAGTTGCAATTGCTTTTTTTTTTTTTTTTAATTTTTTTATTTATTTATTTGTTTTTTTTTTTTTTTGCGATTGCACAACGGATATTTATGCGACAATGAAGGCAATCATTTTCTGGCCAGTTTATAATTTCGTGACAATGGCTTCTTATAGGTGGTGTCCAGCCATAGTAAATAGCATAATTTGTACATTAGAAAGTTATATAAGATGTCTCCCTAATTGGGGGCGATGATTTTCTCAGTATACATAGAAGGGTTCTGGTGGTACCCAATCTTTTTCATCAGGGAGGTTGCTCAATATCATGGGTCGAGGGTAATCATCTTTATGAATAAAACGACGGGCCCTCTGTGGGAGAGTCATTCTTTGAGTCCTGTGAGGAGGAGTATTGATGGTATAATCTGTAGTATTTACCACTTGTATAGGATGTTCTCTATCTGGCATGTATAGTTCTTGCATTGTATAAAGTTGTTTCTTTTTTAGGGTGTCAAGGCGTACATTTATGGCAGTAATATCTTGTTGTATGTGTAAATCTGCCATTTTAACTCTGTCTCTCCTCCTGGTATCGGTAATAAAGCGAAGAGCTCTATTCTGGACCCTTTGTAACCGTAGCATGTTGGTCTTTGTTGTTAAGGATATTGGGACACAAGGGTATTCGAGTATTGGTCTTATTATCATTTTATACAGATGTTTTTTGACATGTTGAGGGGCTTGATTGAATCGAAAGAGACTGCTAAGACCGGCTTTGGCTATATTGATCTTTTTAGTTACATGAGATGTTGAGTGGAGCAGCCTGTCTATTTCATATCCCAAAATCTTGTTAGGGTTTCTAATGGCTACAGGTGTACCTCTGATGGAGATACCCCCTTTATCTTCAATTGTTGATGCAAAACATCCTATCGTGCTAACAAGGACCTTGTAGGACTCCAGTCCTACTAACTGGTTTCCTTGAATCCCTTCATAAATGTCACCTTGCTCACTCTCCAATAGCACGTTAAGCCATAAAATCCGTTTGCCTTCACTCACTCCCAACACGCTCACGCACGCTTGCTGGAAGTCGAAGCCTCTTGCACACAAAGCCTTCTTTACCTCCTCCCTCCAACCTTTCCCAGGACGACCCCCCACCCCGCTTTCATTCCACTACATATACTTCTTGCACTCAAATGCGTCCATGTATCGAAGGTTGACACTAATTGTAAATGATTCTCTGTCATCTATAAATGCTCTCAACGCATTAAGTATAAATTGTGGCATGCTTGTGTCAGCAGCCAGACACAGGTAATGTAGGACTGTAGCAGTGGAGTCAGAGTGCACTTTCTGTGGATTCCATCTCACATTGGTCTTCAGATGCATGACAGAACTGATGAACTGGCTAAGTTCATATGCTTTCAAAGAGAAAGTAGATTATAATCTTGGCTTGTCAGTTAGCAGTTTGACAACAATAATACGAAAAGAACTTCAACTAAATTTTATTGACTTAAGACTCAGAGAGACTGACACAAGTCAGTCCATCTATCATCATTCCATCATGCAGGAGGAGCCACATGTCTATGGTGCATCCAACAAGATAAGCAGACTCTTGGATGTCACTACCGCCCGGCTCCGGCTGGGTTACAAGTATCTGGCAGGTTAAATCACCATCACCAGATGTAGACCAAACGAAATGTAAACTTTGCCTGTGGACTATTGTCACACCTTGCATCATTATGTACTAGTTCAGCTATCAAAACTTTGGGGCCCAGTTCCTGGACCCATTATGTACCTCTGTAATCTTTTGACTACCACCCACAGGATGGGGATGATGGGGTGCAGTACTAAACTATGTGCTGGAGTGCGATAAAATTAATAATTCAGAGACAACTCACTCATAAATGTTCAAGAGATGTCAAAGTATTTTATTCACAGTAGTAGATCACAGACCGTTCTCGAAAAATACCCTGACTTTGCTCACTGTCAATAAAGCTAATATTTGCATTAATAGCCCATTGCAGTTGTGATCAGGTGTGGACGTGTGAATAGTTCATTGCCTTTGTAACTTGTTCAGCTATCAAAACTTTGGGGCCCAGTCCCTGGACCCATTATGTACCTCTGTAATCTTGTTGACTACCGCCCACAGGATGGGTCTCTAAATGTCCGAACCACCTCAACAACCCCTCCTCACCCTCTGGATAATACTTTTAATAACCCCGCACCTCCTAATCTCCAAGCCACGGATTCTCCGCATAATATCCACACCACACATTACCCTCAGACATGACATCTCCACTGTATGATCCCTGTAGGTCTAGCGCTTAGTTATCTGAAGTATACGTGGAGGGGGTTTTGGGGGTCAATGCTCCTGTGGTCAGGTCCGTGACCAAGCCTCGTGGTGGCTCAGGGCTTGATCAACCAGGCTGTTACTGTTGACTCCACGTAAACCAATGTAGGAACCACAGCCTGGCTGGTCAGGTACTGACTTTAGATGCTTTCCAGTTCCTTCTTGAAGACAGCCAGAGGTCTATTGGTTATCCTCCTTATGTATACTGGGAGGCAGTTGAAGAGTGTTGGGCCCCTGACACTTACTGTATTATCTTTTAACTCACTCGTGGCGCCTCTGTTTTTCATTAGTGGGATGTTGCATCTCCTGCCGAGTCTTTTGCTTTCTTAAGAAGTGATTTTCGTGTGCAGATTTTGGACTAGTCCTAAGATTTTTCCTAGTGGCTCACGAAATCGTAATGACACGATTGCAAACAAACCATACCACGGGCGGAACTAGAACCCGCGATCAGAAAGTATCAAAACTCCAGACCGTCGCGTTAGCCACTGGACCAGCTAGCCACAATAAGATTCATCCAGCTAGGTCACAGTGGTGCCTATGCTAACCTTCCTATCGTGTACAAATATACCTAGTTGGATGAATCTTATTGTGGCTATCTTGTCCAGTGGCTAACGCGACGGTCTGGAGTTTCGAGACTCTGGTCGCGGGTTCTATCCCCACCTGTGGCATGGTTCATTTTCCTAGTGTATATTATCATGTATATTCTCAAGGTCTGCAATTTCGCCTGCCTTGAAAGAGGCACTTAGTGTACAGCAATATTCCAACCTAGAGAGAGCAATCGATTTAAAGAGAATCATCATGGGCTTGGCATCTCTAAGAGTTGAAGGTTCTCATTATCCATCCTATCATTTTCCTAGCAGATGTGGTAGATACATTGGTGTGATCTTTTAAACTGAGATTCTCAGACATTATCACTCCCAGGTCCTTCATATTAATTTTTCTCTCTGTCGTGTGGTTGGAAATTGTTTTATATTCCGATATAGCTTTTATTTCCTCGAGTTTTCCATAATGGAGTAATTGAAATTTGATTAGATTTTTTTAGATTTTGCCACCGAAGTGGCTACTTTATTGTGCACCCCATATCCATCCTGTGGACGGTAGCGCGAGAGCATATGGATACACAAAAGGCCTAGGAACTAGGCCCCAAAGGGTTAACAGGAATACATATGGATTTATATCTACATATCTATAGTTCACTTATCTGTTACAAGCAAATTTAGGAAATTTGCTTAGTATATCTGGTATCTTATTTTCATTAATAAGATATCTTGACATGTCACATAGGTTATTATACTGTCTGTCTCTGTATTCCTCAATAAGTGGACAATTAAGCACAGTGTTCAAGAGAGTGACCATATGCCTGATCACATAATTTACATTTAGTTTGATCATCATCTGTGTGTCTCCCAAACTGCCAGAAGTACTTGTAACCAAGCCTAAGCCTGGCCACTACAACATCAGTCAGTCTGTTCACATTGCAAGTTGCTCCATAAACATACTTATCTACGTTCATGTTATCATAGTGGGTTATAGATCTACTCAGGCTTCTAACTGCATTCCTATAACAATCATTTTCATTATTTACTTCTCTCCTAATATTATTCCTAATGCTAGACACAGTTATACCAAAGTTATATTCTACATTCTCCTTCTGGATACTCTTCTTGGCTAACATATCAACTTTATCATGAAGGAGTAATCCAATGTGTGATGGGATCCATAGCAATTGTACATTAATTTCTTTGTCCCTAATTTTTGAGTATCTATACCTGGCTTCCCCAATGAGCATGTTGTTGGAGTCATTATATGAGCCAAGAGCCTTCAATGATGACATAGAATCAGTAATGACGATAGAGTCAAGCTCAGTGTCATAGGTTAGCTTTAGCGCCATTAGGATTGCAAACAATTCAGTTTGCAGTGTAGACGCCCAGTTGTTAATTCTTATGCCTAACTCAACAAATTTATTATCGTTCTTAACTAGGGAGGTGGCAACAAGAGCAGATGCAGCTCCTCGAACTTCACATTCTTTTCTGCGGCCCATTTAAAGATTTGGTTGATGTCCGCTTGGATATTTGCAGTCTTCCATGGATGACACTGTCATGCAAATTCAGGTATCATCAGCAAAGGAGGACAAGGTGCTGTTTACCTGTTGTTTACCTGGAAAGGATGAGGAACAGGGTGAGAGTACTGTACCTTGTGGAACAGAGCTTTTCACTGTAGCCGCCTCTGACTACTCTATTTGCTATTACTCTTTGTTCTATATGTTAGGAAGTTATAGATCCATCTACTCGCTTTTCCTGTTATTCCTTTATCACGCATTTTGTATGCAGTTACACCACGATCGCACTTGTCGAAGAATTTCACAAAGTCTGTGTATACTACCATTGCGTTTTGTTTGTCCTCAGAGCATCCAAGACCCTGTCATAGTGTTCCAGTAGTTGTGAGAGGCAGAAACTGGCTCTTGGAGTTCAACCCCACCAAGTGCAAAGTCATGAAGATTGGGGAAGGGCTAAGAAGACCACAGACGGTCTAGGGGGCCAGAGACTACAAACCTCACTCAAAGAAAAGGATCTTGGTTTGCTAGGCGCCCATATGCTACATCTCCTGTAGCATATGGGCGCCTAACAAACCTAAGAATAGCATTCCGACATCTCAATAAGGAATCGTTCAGGACTCTGTACACCGTGTATGTCAGGCCCATATTGGAGTATGCGGCACCAGTTTGGAACCCACACCTAGCCAAGCATGTAAGGACATTAGAGAAAGTGCAAAGGTTAACAGGAGAGGTTAAGGGAAATTAACCTGACGACACGGGAGGACAGGAGAGATAGGAGGATATGATAATGACATATAAAATACTGAGAAGAATTGACAAGGTGGACAGAGGCGGGATGTTCCAGAGATGGGACACAGCAACAATGGGTCATTATTGGAAGTTTAAGACTCAGATGAATTACAGGTACGTTAGGAAATATTTTTTCAATCACAGAGTTGTCAGGAAGTGGAATAGTCTAGCAAGTGATGTAGTGGAGGCAGGAACCATACATAGCTTTAGGATGAGGTATGATAAAGCTCATGGAGCAGGATTCGATGAAATAACTTTCAAAACAAGCTTGGTGCCCAGGGGTATGGGGTAACATCGCTTAGCTTCGGCTAAACGCCCATACTGATCTTGGGTCTAGCTCAGTGGTAAAGTACTGTGGACTCTGATACAAAGTTAGCAGCTTCGAGTCTTGCTGTGGACGTAAAGACAATGTATATATATATATATATATATATATATATATATATATATATATATATATTTATATATATATATATATATATATATATTTATATTTTCAAGCAATCTGTTCCACTCCTGTATTGCTGTATAATAAAAGGTTTTTGAGGCATGACTACCAACTGTAGGTACTACCACACGCCCAGCGTGTCAGCGTGTCAGCGTGCCTCGTTGTGCTCCCGGTTTTCTGGTGTTTTCACGGTCGCTCTTACGTGCTAGAACTTTAATTTGTGTCATCAATCCTATACGATACATCCCTCTAGCGCCTGGAACCAATCTTGGGCGGAAAACATTATATACTGAGTAAAAAAAAGGAGAATTGTGTGCACTACCTAGCAGAGTTTACTGCCAGAGGGGAATCATAGGCCTGTCCCGTGTGGAAAAATAATAATATTGAACTTTGTGTCAGAGGAAAGAAAGTCTCCCTGAAAGCATTGAGTATACATAGTGTATAGTGTATACTACAGTGGCTCCCTAGTATATTGATGATAAAGGCTAAAGTGTCATTTGAAAACAGGTGAATTTGTAAATGAAGTGATAAGCCTATAGAGGCAGGTGCCAGAAGTCGCCAGAAACTTACCACAGGTCAGCTGTTTTTAATAATCTTCCTGGCCTGCTAGTGTACTCGCATATAATCTAGTGATACCAGTGAATAGCAGAATACAGTGTTGTAGTAGCAACTAACCAGTATTATAATGGTACTTAGTGGAGTGGAGTGACTTTCATTAGTTTCTTTTTCTTGAAATACCAGACGTATACTGTGAATTTCATATAACCTGTAGTTACCAGCGGTCGCAATATACACAACGAGAAGCAATTATTACTACAGAAAAAGCGCCCTTCCTCCAAAATTTGCACCAGTCAACTATAGTGATAATATAGCATTTATTGTGGTGGAGCCGAAAAAAAAAATAGAGAAGCTAGATACAGCGATTGATAAACAAAGGTGGAGGCTCGACCGTTCGTCATTGTAGGAGTGCCAGCAGTCACCGGCTCTTCAACACGCAAGTTATACTTTTGTATCAATCAAATCACATATTACTCGGGTAGATAATTTCCAGTAGATCCTTCATGTGTTAGCTCAATTCACCGACCAGTATGGTTTAAATAAGTGACCCACTGATCAGATCAGATAGACTGGTCCGAACCCTTGACTGGTCCGAACCCTTGACTGGTCCGAACCCTTGACTGGTCTGAACCCTTGACTGGTCCGAACCCTGGACTGGTTTCAAACGGTTTAGTTGTGCACCACCTAGCAGGTTATTAATAGAATATTCAAGAGGCTGCTAGTAGAATTGCAGTAAATCAACCATTCAAATCATTATGAAGCTGTGTGTAGTCTGTGGTCAGTCAAACAAACGGGCTTCCACATGCATAAATTGTCATTTCTGTGGAAATTGGTGTCACGCCCCTTGTGCAGATATCCAAGAACTAGCTACAAGCAGTATTAAAACAGGGAAGTGTTTTTGGGTATGCCCAAATGAGATAAATCTGTGGACTAAAATCACAAGGGTATTAAAAGAGGTCAACATCAAAGCTGCTTTCATAGAAAACCTGGAAGCTTTCTACAACAGATGGGAACATAAAAAGTCCGGGCTGAATGGTACTGCCCTTGATACTGGCCATGTAGTCAGAAACTGTAAGGCTGGAGATGATGTCCTGGTAGTCAGTAAATGGGGGGCTGATAGTGCTGTCCTGGGAGACAGAAATGGGGAAGCTGGAGGTGCTGTCCTGGGAGACAGTAATGGTGAAGCTGGAGGTGCTGTCCTGGGAGACAGTAATGGTGAAGCTGGAGATGCTGTCCTGGGAGACAGTAATGGGGAAGCTGGAGATGCTGTCCTGGGAGACAGTAATGGTGAAGCTGGAGATTTTGTCCAGGTAGTCGGGAATTATACGCAGGAAGGAATACATATGAATGACCTCATAGGGGACAGGAGCCATATTAGGGAAACAAGTGTAGTCAAAGATAAGATAAAACCAATATTGCAAACTAGAAATACCGCAGGAAATAGCAAACAAGAGGACTCCACTAGCAATAGTGAGGATATATTACCAAAAACAAATGGTGGGAGCTCCATTGTTGGTGCTAGGGAGGATAGAAGTAAGACAGGGAAACATGCACCAACAGGGAATACAGTCACAGAAACCCAAGGCAAACGGAAACCAAGCCTGTGCACATACTATGCACTCGGTATCTGCTGGCATGGGAAATCTGGAAAAACAGATGGGACGTGCAACTATGACCACCCTAGGAAATGCCATGCCCATATGACAACAGGAAAATGCAAACTCCCTTCCTGTAAGCTTTTTCACCCTGAACTGTGTACCTCTTCAGTACAGGAAAGACTGTGCTATAACTTAAATTGCCAGGCATACCATCTAAAGGGGACAAAAAGATACAAAACATCCAGGCCATGGGAAAACCTGGGTAGCCACAGCCACTCAAGAGGGAGAGGTTTTTTAGTGCCAGGAAGGAAAAAAAACTGGCAGGAAATGGCAGAAATCGTACACCAAATCCAGTCATTCCTGGAGTGGAACCACAGTCGATGGCCTCCACTCCAAACCAACAGATACAGATACTAATGCCGGAAAAAAAATCCCCCCCAGTACCAACAATACCACCAGTCTGATAACATTCTTCTTTGCAAATATACAGGGTCTAAAGCCAGCAACAAACAACAAAATACCTTTCATCCGTGGACTGCTTGCAGAGGCAAAGGCAATGTTCGCGGCTTTCACTGAGACCCACATAAAGGATCACTTGGACAACGAAATATGGATCCCAGGTTACAACCTATACAGATGTGACAGAGTGAACAGGCAAAAGGGGGGGGTTGGCCTGTACATTGCAGAGTCACTTGTTTGCACAGAACTGCTAAATGCCTCAAATGATGTAGTGGAAGTTTTAGCAGTAAAGGTCGAGAACCAAAACCTAGTCATTGTGATAGTCTACAAGCCTCCGGATGCAACATCCCAGCAATTCCAGGAACAGCTGTTAAAAATTGACCACTGTCTGGAAAACCTTCCAGCTCCTGCACCCAACATCTTGCTCCTGGGGGATTTCAACTTAAGGCACCTAAAATGGAGGAATATAGCAAATAATATTGTTGCAGAAATAACACCAGGAGGCAGCTCTGATGAAAACTCACACTCACGCGAGCTTTTAAATCTCTGCACAAAATTCAATTTAAACCAGCAAATAATAGAGCCTACTAGACTGGAGAATACACTAGACCTCATCTTCACTAACAATGATGATCTGATAAGAAATATCACCATATCAAAAACAATATACTCAGATCACAACATAATTGAGGTTCAGTCATGTATGCGCGGAGCCCCAGACCGACATAATGAGATTAGTCACGAGGGAGCATTCACCAAATTCAACTTCAATAACAAAAACATAAAGTGGGACCAAGTAAACCAAGTCCTAACCGATATAAGCTGGGAAGATATACTAAGCAACACAGACCCCAACTTATGCCTAGAACAGATTAACTCGGTAGCACTCGATGTATGCACAAGGCTTATTCCTCTAAGAAAAAGGAGGAGTAGATGTAAAACAGAAAGAGACAGGCGCTCCCTTTACAGGCGACGGAAAAGAATAACAGAGCGGCTAAAAGAGGTCAATATATCTGAAATGCGTAGGGAGACACTGGTCAGAGAAATAGCAAGCATCGAACTTAAGCTAAAAGAATCCTTTAGGAGTCAGGAATCGCGGGAAGAACTAAAAGCCATAAATGAAATCGAAAGAAACCCAAAGTATTTCTTCTCCTATGCCAAATCAAAATCGAGAACAACGTCCAGTATTGGGCCCCTACTTAAACAAGATGGGTCCTACACAGATGACAACAAGGAAATGAGTGAGCTACTCAAGTCCCAATATGACTCAGTTTTTAGCAAGCCGCTAACCAGACTGAGAGTCGAAGATCAAAATGAATTTTTTATGAGAGAGCCACAAAATTTGATTAACACAAGCCTATCCGATGTTATCCTGACGCCAAATGACTTCGAACAGGCGATAAATGACATGCCCATGCACTCTGCCCCAGGGCCAGACTCATGGAACTCTGTGTTCATCAAGAACTGCAAGAAGCCCCTATCACGAGCCTTTTCCATCCTATGGAGAGGGAGCATGGACACGGGGGTCGTCCCACAGTTACTAAAAACAACAGACATAGCCCCACTCCACAAAGGGGGCAGTAAAGCAACAGCAAAGAACTACAGACCAATAGCACTAACATCCCATATCATAAAAATCTTTGAAAGGGTCCTAAGAAGCAAGATCACCACGCATCTAGAAACCCATCAGTTACACAACCCAGGGCAACATGGGTTTAGAACAGGTCGCTCCTGTCTGTCTCAACTATTGGACCACTACGACAAGGTCCTAAATGCACTAGAAGACAAAAAGAATGCAGATGTAATATATACAGACTTTGCAGAAGCCTTCGACAAGTGTGACCATGGCGTAATAGCGCACAAAATGCGTGCTAAAGGAATAACAGGAAAAGTCGGTCGATGGATCTATAATTTCCTCACTAACAGAACACAGAGAGTAGTCGTCAACAGAGTAAAGTCCGAGGCAGCTACGGTGAAAAGCTCTGTTCCACAAGGCACAGTACTCGCTCCCATCTTGTTCCTCACCCTCATATCCGACATAGACAAGGATGTCAGCCACAGCACCGTGTCTTCCTTTGCAGATGACACCCGAATCTGCATGACAGTGTCTTCCATTGCAGACACTGCAAAGCTCCAGGCAGACATCAACCAAATCTTTCAGTGGGCTGCAGAAAACAATATGAAGTTCAACGATGAGAAATTTCAATTACTCAGATATGGTAAACATGAGGAAATTAAATCTTCATCAGAGTACAAAACAAATTCTGGCCACAAAATAGAGCGAAACACCAACGTCAAAGACCTGGGAGTGATCATGTCGGAGGATCTCACCTTCAAGGACCATAACATTGTATCAATCGCATCTGCTAGAAAAATGACAGGATGGATAATGAGAACCTTCAAAACTAGGGAGGCCAAGCCCATGATGACACTCTTCAGGTCACTTGTTCTATCTAGGCTGGAATATTGCTGCACACTAACAGCACCTTTCAAGGCAGGTGAAATTGCCGACCTAGAAAATGTACAGAGAACTTTCACGGCGCGCATAACGGAGATAAAACACCTCAATTATTGGGAGCGCTTGAGGTTCTTAAACCTGTATTCCCTGGAACGCAGGAGGGAGAGATACATGATTATATACACCTGGAAAATCCTAGAGGGACTAGTACCGAACTTGCACACGAAAATCACCCACTACGAAAGCAAAAGACTTGGCAGACGATGCACCATCCCCCCAATGAAAAGCAGGGGTGTCACTAGCACGTTAAGAGACCATACAATAAGTGTCAGGGGCCCGAGACTGTTCAACTGCCTCCCAGCACACATAAGGGGGATTACCAACAGACCCCTGGCAGTCTTCAAGCTGGCACTGGACAAGCACCTAAAGTCAGTTCCGGATCAGCCGGGCTGTGGCTCGTATGTTGGTTTGCGTGCAGCCAGCAGCAACAGCCTGGTTGATCAGGCTCTGATCCACCAGGAGGCCTGGTCTCAGACCGGGCCGCGGGGGCGTTGACCCCCGGAACTCTCTCCAGGTAAACTCCAGGTAAAACTACAAAACTGTGTTCACTTTCCCTTAGCACTATACTGATTTTGGTTCCTAACACTGAAAAAAATTGCAGTAAGATATGCTGGACACTGCTTGTTAGTTTTAGTTTAATATGTTTATTATGCACCCCATACCCATCCTGTGGGCGGTAGTCAAAAGATTACAGAGGTACATAATTGGTCCAGGGACTGGGCCTCAAAGTTTTGATAGCTGAGCAAGTTACAGAGGTAATGAATTCACAATTTACAAAGGTAATGAACTCACAATTTACAAAGGTAATGAACTCCAGGTAGGTCTAGTCACAATCATGACAAGTTACAAAGATATTTACAGACTACAGAGGTACACAATGGGTCCAGGGACCGGGCTCCAAAGTTTTGATGGCTGAACTAGGTACAAGGTAATGAACTCACAAGTTACAAAGGTAATGAACTCACAAGTTACAAAGGTAATGAATACTGTAAGAATGGTTACTTACGTTTATACATGGCTGCAATCATGAACAAATTTTAGAGTAATGAGCAATTCACACTTCCACACCCGGTCACAACTGTAGTGAGTTATTGGTGCAAATGTTGATTGCTGAGTCTCTCTCTCTCACACACACACACACACACACACATACAAATTCATACACACACACACATAAACACACACACACACACACACACACACACACACACACACACACACACACACACACACACACACACACACACACACACACAAACTCATACACACACACGCACACACACTCATACACACACACACACACACTCATACACACACACACACTCATACACACACACACTCATACTTACACACACACACACACACACACACACACACACACACACACACACACACACACACTCACACACTCACACACATACACACACACACACACACACACACACACACACACACACACACACACACACACACACACACACACACACACACACGTACCCGTTTAAAACTAGCTAGACCCAAACTATCTAAATATTATTCGTTTCATTATAGTACAGAATATATATATATATATATATATATATATATATATATATATATATATATATATATATATATATATATATATATATATATATATATATATATATATATATATATATATATATATCAAGAGGTGTATATCTGTGCATATACATTGGGAATTTAATTTCTGGTTTAATAATCAAAATATCCTCGGTATAAATGCACAGATAATTCGCAGCCCTATATAGTCGATAGGCTTCAGATACAAATTATAAAGTAATAAAATTGTATCCTGGATGAAGGAAGACAGTATGTGTATGTTGCTGTACCGATACAACTGCTGCTTCCTAAATATAGTTTGTTAGGTTCAAATCCTATCGACTGCACGAGAGTCATTAAGGCAGAGATTCACTTGCACACTAACATCAACACTGCTTGAATTACTAAAAATAGATATTAAACTAACTTTTCGGTGTACAAGCTGTAAGATATAAATTTAATTAGGTTTATAAATACTATGATCTCCTAGGTATGTCCATTACCTGTTTATATAGTAGTATCTGCTCTAAAGATAGCCTCTTCATAGAAAATGTATCCATGACCTACTCTGTATAGAAGATACCTGTACGTAGGAAATGTACAATAACTTGTAGATACTGAAGTTATTGCATGAAGTGTTGAGTGTTATAGGAAATCTTCAATGAAATAAGTGAGAAGTTAGTGTTGGAGTGTGAGGCAGGCGAGGCAGCAGCCAACACATAGCACTACTGATGCCACTACCAGCCTCTCGCTAGCTAGTGCTCGTGCTGGTAATTATTTTTGAATTTTTTGCTGCATTTAAACATCTTATCACTTATTATTTCAGGTACAGGAACATTAGCAAGGTTATACACATGTGCTTGATGGTGTAGCCTATACCTCGCTGCCAGTGATAAATACAAATTAAAATTGATGTAGTGTCACATTTTTCACGTCACTCTTGGCCCTGGGCCCAATACCAATGTTTTTTTTATATTTTAAACCCGGAGTGACGCAAGTGTGATGGCAGGATGAGGGTGGGATGCCAGGGTAAAGCCTTGGCACAGTGCCTGGCCTGCCCTGAGTGCCCCAGTGTGTCGCGGTTCCCATGTGCTCAACACTCCACAACTTATTCTCTTAGATATTACAATTACTACCATCATTCACGTGTAACAAGTGATCCTTGGATATTGAATCGATGAAATAGAAATCTATTACAAAGTGTTGTGAAATAGAAGGTGGAATTAATCCCATTTGCTGGTAGGATTATTCTTGGCACAGCTCTCATAATGAATACAGTACTATGCACAAGTTAAATCTCCCCGAGTAATGCAGCATTTTAACCTGATTGTCGTCATAGAAATTATAATAGTATTCCAACAGGTAGTGGGCTAACATCGTAAATATTGAGGATGTATGTATATAAGTATTATAGCGTAGGAGTTTCTTGGAAGAGGAACTACAGTAATGACAACACATTTTATGTTGAATATAGATTTTATTAATGATCAGATGTGATCATTAATAAATATTGATTTCTTACAGGAGGATTATGGTGAGTTAGTGGGTAACAGTGGTGGGTAACGGTGGCCTGGTGGCTAAAGCTCCCACTTCACACACGGAGGGCCCGGGTTCGATTCCCGGCGGGTGGAAACATTTCGACACGTTTCCTTACACCTGTTGTCCTGTTCACCTAGCAGCAAATAGGTACCTGGGTGTTAGTCGACTGGTGTGGGTCGCATCCTGGGGGACAAGATTAAGGACCCCAATGGAAATAAGTTAGACAGTCCTCGATGACGCACTGACTTTCTTGGGTTATCCTGGGTGGCTAACCCTCCGGGGTTAAAAATCCGAATGAAATCTTATCTTATCCGGGGGCGTTGACCCCCGGAACTCTCTCCAGGTAATTACAAGGACCTCCACTGGAGATAACTTTCTGGGTGTTATCCTAGGTAATTTACATATGTTAATATGCAAGACAATTGTAATAATCGGAAAAATGTAATTGTACCTAAATAAACTTACTTATGATAACCCACATTTGAATTTCATGAGAATGTGAATGATATAATTTATAATAATACTAATTCATAATAATAAAATTTTTATTTTGACGTGATACATGATTGTACAAAGGAATATAATAGTTGGGTGTATGTACATGCCAAAAGCCCCTTTTTATGCAGATCATTTCGGGCAAATTTAAAATTATCTTAAGACTAATAAGGCAGTGACAATTCATATGGTCATTAGATGATTTACAGTTAGTATAAGAGAATGGGGTATTCTATTAGGTAATGCTCTATGACTTTAATAAGTCTTTTAGAACAGTTCAGTATAGAATAAGTACAGTTTTGATATAGTTTATAAAAAGTACAGTATTACAATTTAGAACAAGTAAAACAATTTACAGTTTGAAGTACATTACAATTTAGTACATTTTAAAACAATGAGATTGAAACACTTATATGTTTGAAGTTTTGGGTAAATGGTTGAGCAATCATCAGCAATGTACAATAATGAAATTGAAACAATTTTAAGTAAATTATCAATTAGTTGAGCAGTCTTAAATTTTTTGAAATTTTCTGAGTAGCTGTTGAGTAACTGGTAGGTATTAAGGACCCCAATGGAAATAAGTCACTCTGCCTGGCTTTTTTGGGTTATCCTAGGTTCTCTACATATATGCTGCTATGTATGATAATCTATGTAACTGTATTTGTGTATACCTGAATAAACTTATTTACTTACCTAAGGGTTTGTCTGGTTAATTTTGGGTGATGAAGTGATTTCTAAGCAGGGCCTTAAATTGATTTGCAGGCAGGGGTCCTTTTGTGTGTTCTGGCAATGAAATTCAGATCTTCGAGCCCTTTATATGCATAGCATTTTTGCATAGGGAAAGATGGACACGTGAGATATTGAAAAGTGATTTGTGTCTTGTATTATGGCTGTGTGTTCTGTTGTAGTTATTAAGGAGGAGTTTGAGAGGAGGGTTTATATTTGCGGGTAGTGTTCTGTGTATTTAGTAGGCGCAATAATAAGTGTGGATGTTTTGTATATTAAGCAAGTTAAGTCACTTGAAAAGCAGTGGAGTATGTTGTCTAGTGCAGAGGTTAGTACTCAATTGCACTGCAGCTTTTTGTTGGGTTATTAAAGGTTTTAGGTTATTTGCTGTGGTTGAGCCCCATGCACTCCCAAGTCACTGATTGGTTAAGGAAGGTCTCCAGCATTTTGCTACTGGTGGAGAATTCTTCTGTATATAAGATTAGTAAAACTTATTTTCTATTCTCGTAATTCTTAGAGTGAGTGTGTCCCATGGCTTGGTTGTGTACTCAGCTCACACACTGAGTGTCTGTGGGTCAATCCCTGACTGGGTGGAAATATGGGCATGTTTCCATACACCTGCTTCCCCTGTTCACTTAGCAGTAAGTAGGTACCTGGGTGTTAGCTGACTGTTGTGGGTTGCATCTTGGAGGGTGGGGGTAGTACGTATTATACCTTAGATAGGTTGGGCTTTGAAATGAGCAGCTCTTAGCCTGTAAAAAACTGATCTGTGTAAAAAAAAAAAAATTAATTTGAGGAAGGATGATCTGCCTAGAATTGGCCAGTAGGTCTACTTCCGGGCCTCACTATAGTACATTATAGTAAACAGTATTTAAGACTGACAAATTTTAGCATAAATATTGTTGTGAGAGCAAATATTAATGCCTATATGCATTACTTTCTAGAAATATTTCATTGTTGGATAACTGAAGAAAACGTACATATTTCAATGTCCGTAAAAGTGATGAAAACCATATTAAAGTACAGAAATAATTCATCACTATCAAGGGATAAAAAATAAGTATTTGATAATACAGTACATTAATATTAGAAATTAGTACCTTTTTATTGTTAAACAAATCATTGTTATACTTTAAAAAGTCTGCCACCTAGATAACTCACTATTGTCAATGACTTAGATATGTGGTGCCTTCACCCTTTATGAAATGAAAATGATAAACAAATTTGAGCATCTGTGTATGCCTATTTTTCTGAATTCACAAACTATAAATTAGAACTGCAGAGGAGCATAGTATGGAGGAAGTAACAATGCCTAAATTACAAGAGTTACCTGCAACTACTCGATGGAATTTGGTCATTATTTTACACTTTTTGGTACATACAACCTATGCACATCATGAAATAGAAAATATTTTTTCCAGAATGACTAATATGCCACACTGGATAAAATACCTTGAACATTTGTGAGTTGGGTTGTCTCTGAGAAATCTCAATATTTGTTTCTTGTGATTTTACTGTGCTGCTCCAGAGCTAGGGGTCTCCACATTTGGGAGATATAAGGAAAATTAATACATTTACATAGGTTGTGCAGCACAATGAGGTGTCTCGCCACCCAACCAAATGTAAATCGAGATTGGTGGCATTTTCATAACCGAATCAAACATTACCTTGCCTGACTTAGCCTATACTAAACAATAGCTAACCTAACATAGCCTATCCTAACTTTACTGATCTTTGTTAACCCTTTGACTGTCGCAACCCCCAATCCTGAGGTGTCTCCTGGTGTCGCAAAATTTAAAAAAAAAAATTATTTTTTCTTATGAAATGATAGAGAATCTTTTCCCGATTGTAATGACACCAAAAAAAACTAAATTTGATGGAAAACTGACGGAATTATGCTCTCGCGAAGTTAGCGACCTCGGTGCTGTTTACAAATCAGAGATTTCGCCCACTTTGAGCCCTATTTTCGGCTAATTCCATTGTTCCAATCGCCCAAACTCATAGCTGTTTTTTTAGAACTCCATTTTTTCTATCGATTGAGTACAAGAAACTGCCCATTTACCGATTTCAACTACCTAATAATGTGGTCAGAAATTTGCAATTTGGCCAATTTCACGAAAACTAAAAAATATGACAATTTCAAAATAAGGTCCAGAATGAACAATGCAGACATTCCTGGCTCTAAAATAACATTTTCTTTGCTCATCAGTCATGTCTCCAGGCCCCTCTGATATTACTCTTGCTTTCTATTTTGAATTTTTATTCAAACAAAAAATAGAAGACTTACTATTATGCAGACTACTGCAATACTGTAATAATTGTATAAATAACATCAACCCATTCATGACTGCATATTAGAATGGCTAGTTGGACATTTATTGGACAATGGCATCATTTGTTTACTTTTGAACATTGGCAAAAATCAAACATTTCCCCTACTTTGAGCTCCATTTCTAGGTTCTTTTTTATAGTAAAATCAATCAAAATCACCTCTATTTCTATAATATGTTTTCCATTCTATCAAATGAGACCAAGAAAACGAGAATACAATCATAAATACTATACGAAAATAGACCACAAAGTCGGCATTTTAATTAAAAAAAACGGTCGGATTTTTTTTTCTCATTATGCACTGCGTGCTCCAGGATTTTTTTTATATGGTGCACACTGACCACACAGACCCATTCTCTCACATGTGGGCCTACCAGCTTTCTCCTGCTTGATTTGAAGCCGCTAAAATTTTTGAGTATATATACGTCAAACACGGTACCTCGTAAGATGTATATATATGACTGCGACAGTCAAAGGGTTAATATCACACCCAACAGACATTTGTACAAGAAGTACTTGCCTATTCCACAAGCTACACAGGTTGTATGTACAGTATTGAAAAGTGTAAAATGCCTGAGTTTTGTTGAATAATTGTCAAAAACTTTAGTTGCGTAACCAGACCTATGGCATATGCTCCAGAATATTTGAAAACAGCCCTAATAGGTTAGTGCTTGGCATTCTACTTGGTGGTGGCTGTTATGGAAGAGGTGAAATGTTAAGTTGGGTTAGGCAATATTATTTTTGCAATACCATGCTGTTCCATCATTGATATTACAGCTTTTAAATTAAAAGACACCAGGAATCTATAGCAGGAAGTGAGAGTGATCTTCAGTCTCCAAAGAATACTTCTCTCCCAACCTAATTTGATGAATATTTAACCTTAAGTGGTCATGGGCATTTGCATGAGTCATGTCATGGCTCAAAATAGCTATTGGAATGGTAGCTATCTTCGACCTGATTACCAGGAATAGCCTGAAGCTTCACCAAGTAGCTATGAACATTTATTACTAAATGTTTTCAATCTAATAGCCTCTCATGCTTAACTGGCACTTTTTTAATTTATCAAGTGCATAATGGGCATTAAGAGTACGGTATAATTCATTTTTAATTAATGTAAAAAATACCTTTATCCTTAAAATATGGATTAAAGTAAATATTATATACTGAGATAAACACCTCTTAGTGTATATACTGTACCTTTTGCTTTAATATATATGCAAACCTGCACATTGCAGTGAACTAAATATAGCATAATGTCAAATCATCCTCCAAAAATGTGGAAAATAATTTCTGGAGGTGGTTTTGATATTCAGTATCGTGAAATTTTGAGATGTGATTATGTAGTGTACTTTGTGTGTATGCAGTAATGAATTAGCCATGTGCTGTATAGTACTTGTGTGTATGTCAGCTTGTAAAAAGTCATTGTCTTACTTATTGTTTTAAAGTATTGTAAACACAAATAGAAAGTATTTTTCACTATTCTGTTAGTGTGACTAAACAAATTCTTCACTGTTTCAGTACTGCATGTTATTTGTAGATGTATAATTACATTTTTTTAATTTAACCCACTGTGTTATGAAAAATCTTATTTACTTTAATTGATTTATTCAAGACTTTTGGGGTGTATGTTTCTTAAGGTTTTGATAACTTTTTTTTTCTTTTTTTTCTTCTTTTTTTGTTATTAAAATAAAATAAATTTTTGAAATTGGGTTGTTTGAATACATGTGGATGTAGGACTGATATTAAAAAGACATGATTGTTATCTTTATGGAAAAAAAGCTGGATGTCCTTGCACTAAGCAAAATTCATTGAAAATGAGTGGGAGTGTTTGATTGGTAGAAAAGTAATTGAGACTGAGTCAGTGTATCTCAGAGAATGTGGAAGGGTATGAATAATTAAATTCAAGATTGTTGATTAGAATAATAGTGAGATGGGGAATTAGGTTATACAAGTGTTTATAGATCTGGAGGTGAGAGTATTGTATATTAAGATACATTTTAGGAGGTGTTAAACTAAATGTTTAGGGAATTTTGAGCTAAGTGAGAGAATATATAATTATGATTGGAAACTTTAAAGCTAATGGGATACTTTCATACAGGGCACTGGATATATTTTAATGTCAGGAGTAATGACAATTGGAGACATTTAAATTTATTTATTAATTTGAACATGATACAGTGAAGTACAAAGGAATACAGTTATTACAGTGCAACATGCCAAAGCTCCTTGTATGCAGAGCATTATGGGCAGGCTTAAATTTAACTTAAGATTAACTAAGCAATGATATATTCAATGGTAAAAACATTATTGTATACAGATAAAAATTTAGCGCAAATGAGTATTACAAAGACAGGTCATATGGTCATTTACTGTGTTGCTGTGCATTCAATAGAATGGAGTTTTCTGTTAGGTAATGTATTTAAAAAAAAAAAAAAAAGTTTGATTGGGTCACAGGTTAGACATTTATGAGATACAATAATGAGAAAGATTTATGAGATACAGTACAATTATTCAGTATTTATTTAGTTGTGGGTGAGTAAGTGATTTTTGAGAAGAGACTTGAATTTATAAACAGACAGTGTTTCTTTTATATTCACAGGTAGTGAATTCCAGATTTTAGGGCCTTTTATGTGCATTGAATTTTTGCATAGCGTGAGATGGGCACGAGGAACATCAGAGTCATCTGTGCCTTGTGTTATGGTCATGTGTTCTGTTGACGTTGGTAAGGAGACGTTTGAGGGGAGGGTTTATATCAGAGTTGAGTGTACTATGAATGTAGTAGGTGCAGTAATAAGTATGGATGTTTTGTATGGTGAGTAGGTTTAGTTTTGAAAATTGGTGGAGTGTGCTGCCTGTAGTGGGAATTTATCATTCTGACTGCAGCCTTTTGTAGGGTAATAAATGATCTGAGATGGTTTGTTGTTGTTGAGCCCCATGCACAAATTCCATAGGTGAAATAGGAGTAAATAAGTGAGTGATATAGGGCCAGGAGGGTATACATTGAGGCAGAGTATAACAAAATGTGGTTCAACAACACTGCTAGATTATGTTATGGTTGATAAAAGTCCAAGCTTTCAATTTAGGAGGCCTGGCCTAGGCCCAGGCTGCAAGGATAAAGAGCCCTGGAACAATTAACAGACACATGTCGGATTCATTAAACTATTTTCAACATGTTGGTTGTCATCGATAACAAAAAAAATTTGCCACAGGAATAACACTTAGTAATGTAAAGTATATACAGTGGTACACTTAGTAATGTAAAGTATATACAGTGGTACCTCGAGTTTCGAACAGCTCCCAACTCGAACAATTATGTAAGTGTATTTTTGTAAGTGCTGTTTTAAGTGGACTAATCTAATTTACATTATTCCTTATTGGAACAAATTTGTTCGGTAACGGCACTTGAACAGCCTTCTGGAATGAATTAAGTTCTTAACTCAAGGTACCACTGTACTGTACAGTAAGATCTCACATTTAAGGACTGATGCATGCATGCATGGAGATGTTCGATGATAGAAAATTCTAAAAATAACAGAATAAAAAACTCTCTTGTATAGATAGTTTTTTCAATACCTTAGTGATTTTTCAAATTCAAATTTCTTTGCTCTTGCAGTGTTTGCAAAACTCCATATTTTAGTTATTCTGGATTCGGCAAGTATTTTCTTATGCATGTGTACATATGTACTTTTTTTAACAAATCGGCCGTCTCCCACCGAGGCAGGGTGACCCAAAAAGAAAGAAAATCCCCAAAAAGAAAATACTTTGATCATCATTCAACATTTTCACCTCACTCACACATTACCTGGAGTTTACCTGGAGAGAGTTCCGGGGGTCAACGCCCCCGTGGCCCGGTCTGTGACCAGGCCTCCTGGTGGATCAGAGCCTGATCAACCAGGCTGTTACTGATGGCTGCACGCAATCCAACGTACAAGCCACAGGCCGGCTGGTCAGGTACCGACTTTAGGTGTTTCTCCAGTGCCTGCTTGAAGACAGCCAGGGGTCTATTAGTAATCCCCCTCATGTATGCTGGGAGGCAGTTGAACAGTCTCAGGCCCCTGACACTTATTGTATTGTCTCTTAACATGCTAGTGACACCCCTGCTTTTCGTTGGGGGATGTTGCATCATCTGCCGAGTCTTTTGCTTTCGTTGTGAGTGATTTTCATGTGCAAGTTCGGTACTAGTCCCTCTAGGATTTTCCAGGTGTATATAATCGTGTATCTCTCCCGCCTGCATTCCAGGGAGTACAGGTTCAGGAAATTCAAGGGCTCCCAGTATTTGAGGTATTTTATCTCCGTTATGTGCGCCGTGAAGGTTCTCTGTACATTTTCTAGGTCAGCAATTTCACCTGCCTTGAAAGGTGCTGTTAGTGTGCAGCAATATTCCAGCCTCAATAAAACAAACGACCTGAAGAGTGTCATCATGGGCTTGGCATCCCAAGTTTTGAAGGTTCTCATTATCCATCCTGTCATTTTTCTAGCAGCTGCGATTGATACAATGTTATGGTCCTGGAAGGTGAGATCACTCCCAGGTCTTTGACGTTGGTTTTTCGCTCTATTTTGTGGAAGGAATTTGTTTTGTACTCTGATGAAGTTTTAATTTCCTCATGTTTACCATATCAGAGTAATTGAAATTTCTCATCGTTGAACTTCATATTGTTTTCAGCAGCCCACTGAAAGATTTGGTTGATGTCCGCCTGGAGCCTTGCAGTGTCTGCAATGGAAGACACTGTCATGCAGATTCGGGTGTCTTCTGCAAAGGAAGACATGGTGCTGTGGCTGACACCCTTGTCTATGTCAGATATGAGGATGAGAAACAAGATGGGAGAGAGTACTGTGCCTTGTGGAACAGAGCTTTTCACCGTAGCCGCCTCAGACTTTACTCTGTTGACTACTACTCTTTGTGTTCTGTTTGTGAGGAAATTATAGATCCATCTACCAACTTTTCCTGTTATTCCTTTAGCATGCATTTTGTGCTCTATTATGCCATGGTCATACTTGTCGAAGGCTTTTGCAAAGTCTGTATATATTACATCTGCATTCTTTTTGTCTTCTAGTGCATCTAGGACTTTGTCGTAGTGATCCAGTAGCTGAGACAGACAGGAGCGACCTGCTCTAAACCCACGTTGCCCTGGGTTGTGTAATTGATGGGTATCTAGATGGGTGGCGATCTTGCTTCTTAGGACCCTTTCAAAAATTTTTATGATATGGGATGTTAGTGCTATCGGTCTGTAGTTCTTTGATATTGCTTTACTGCCCCCTTTGTGGATTGGGGCTATGTCTGTTGTTTTTAGTAACTGTGGGACGACCCCCGTGTCCATGCTCCCTCTCCATAGGATGGTAAAAGCTCGTGATAGGGGCTTCTTGTAGTTCTTGATGAACATGGAGTTCCATGAGTCTGGCCCTGGGGTAGAGTGCATGGGCATGTCATTTATCGCCTGTTCGAAGTCATTTGGTGTCAGGATAATATCAGATAGGCTTGTGTTAACAAAATTCTGTGGTCTCTCATAAAAAATTAATTTTGATCTTCGATCTCGGTCTGGTTAGCGGCTTGCTAAAAACTGAGTCATATTGGGACTTGAGTAGCCCACTCATTTCCTTGCTGTCATCTGTGTAGGACCCATCTTGTTTAAGTAGGGGCCCAATACTGGATGTTGTTCTCGACTTTGATTTGGCATAAGAAAAGAAATACTTTGGGTTTCTTTCGATTTCATTTATGGCTTTGAGTTCTTCCCGCGATTCCTGACTCCTATAAGATTCCTTTAGCTTAAGTTCAATGTTTGCTATTTCTCTGACCAGTGACTCCCTACGCATTTCAGATATATTGGCCTCTTTTAGCCGCTCTGTTATTCTTTTCTGTCGCCTGTAAAGGGAGCGCCTGTCTCTTTCCATTTTACATCTACTCCTCCTTTTTCTTAAAGGAATAAGCCTTGAACATACATCGAGTGCCACTGACTTAATCTGTTTTAGGCATAAGTTGGGGTCTGTGTTGCTTAGTCTATCTTCCAAGCTTATATCGTTTAGGACTTGATTTACTTGGTCTCACTTTATGTTCTTGTTATTGAAGTTGAATTTGGTGAAGGCTCCCTCGTGACTAATCTCATTTTGTCGGTCTGGGGCTCCGCGCATACATGTCTGAACCTCGATTATATTGTGATCTGAGTATATTGTTTTTGATATGGCGACGTTTCGTATCAGATCATCATTGTTAGTGAAGATGAGGTCTAGCGTATTCTCCAGTCTAGTAGGCTCTATTATTTTCTGGTTTAAGTTGAATTTTGTGCAGAGATTTAAAAGCTCGTGTGTGTGTGTGTGTGTGTGTGTGTGTGTGTGTGAGTTTTCGTCAGAGCTGCCTCCTGGTGTTATCACCAAGCCAAAGGTTCGGAACCAGTCGGATCTGATCAGTGGGTCACTTATTTAAAACATATCTGGTCGGTGATTTGGGCTAACACATGAAGGAACTACTGGAAATTATTTAACCGAGTAATATTGATACAAAAGTATAACTTGCGTGTTGAAGAACCGGTGATTGCTGGCAGCTCCTACAATGATGAACGGCCGAGACCTTTATGTACAGCCTGAAGGATTATCAATCACTGTATCTAGCTTTCTAGGTTTTTTCGGTCTCCACCACAAGAAATGCTATATTATCACTATAGTTGATTGGTGAAATTATTGGAGGAAAGATGCTTTTTCTGGAGTAATATTTGCTTTTCGTTGTGTATATTGCGACCGCTGGTAACTACAGGTTATATGAATTTCACTTTATACGTCTGGTATTTCAAGAATGGAGAAAAAACTAATGAAAGTCACTCCATTCCACTAAGTACCATTATATTACTGGTTAGTTGCTACTACAACACTATATTCTCCTATTCACTGGTATCACTAGATTATATCGAGGTACACTAGCAGGCCAGGAAGATTATTAAACCAGCTGACTTGTGTGGTAAGTTTCTGGCGACTTCTGGCACCTGCCTCTTTAGGCCTATCACTTCAGTTTCAATTACACCTGTTTTAAAACACTTTAGATTTTATTATCTATATACTAGGGTGCCACTAGTATACACTATAACACTATGTATACACAATATTATCAGGGAGACTTTCTTTCCTCTGACTAAGAAAAGTTGCACACGGCACACAGGCATATGATTCCCCTCTGGGAGTAAAACTCTCCTAGGTAGTGCACACAAATCCTCCTTTATGACTCAGTATATATTATTTTCTGCCCAAGATTGGTTCCAAGCGCTGGAGGGATGTATCGTATCAGATCGATGGCACAAATTTAAGTTCTAGCACGTAAGAGAAACCGTGAAAACACGAAAAAACATGGAGCACAACGAGGCACGGTGGGCATGGCGGCAGAGATGCTCAGAAACACAACAGTTTAGAAGCATATACGTATAAAGATACACAACATATACCTCCAAACTTCTAATATCCCAAAACCCCTCCTTTAGAGTGCAGGCATTGTACTTCCCACTTCCAGGACTCAAGTCCGGCTATATAAAAATAATCAGTTTCCCTGAATCCCTTCACTAAATATTACCCTGCTCACACTCTAACAGATCGTCAGGTCCCAAATACCATCCGTTTCCATTCACTCCTATCGAACACGCTCATGCACGCCTGTTGGAAGTCCAAGCCCCCTCACCCACAAAACCTCCCTTACCCCTTCCTTCCAACCTTTTCGAGGACGACCCCTACCCCGTCTTCCTTCCCCTACAGATTTAAATGCTCTCCATGTCATTCTACTTTGATCCATTCTCTCTAAATGACCAAACCACCTCATCACCCCCTCTTCAGCCCTCTGATTAATAATTTTATTAACTCCACACCTTCTCCTAGTTTCCACACTCCGAATTTTCTGCATAATATTTGCACCACGCATTGCCCTTAGACAGGACATCTCCACTGCCTCCAACTGCCTCCTTGCTGCTGCATTCACAACCCAAGCTTCACACCCATATAAGAGTGTTGGTACTACTATACTTTCATACATTCCCTTTTTTGCCTCCATAAATAATGTTTTTTTGTCTCCACATATACCTCAACGCACCACTCACCTTTTTTCCCTCATCAATTCTATGATTAACCTCATCCTTCATAAATCCATCTGCCGACACGTCAACTCCCAAGTATCTGAAAACATTCACTTCTTCCATACTCCTCCTCCCCAATTTGATATCCAATTTTTCTTTATCTAAATCATTTGATACCCTCATCACCTTACTCTTTTCCATGTTCACTTTCAACTTTCTACCTTTACACACACTCCCAAACTCATCCACTAACCTTTGCAATTTTTCTTTAGAATCTACCATAAGCACAGTATCATCAGCAAAAAGCAACTGTGTCAATTCCCATTTTGTATTTGATTCCCCATAATTTAATCCCACCCCTCTCCCGAACACCCTAGCATTTACTTGTTTTACAACCCCATCTATAAATATATTAACCATGGTGACATTACACAACCCTGTCTAAGACCTACTTTTACTGGGAAGTAGTCTTCCTCTCTTCTACACACCCTAACCTGAGCCTCATTATCCTCATAAAAACTCTTTACAGCATTTAGTAACTTACCACCTATTCAGTATACTTGCAAAATCTGCCACATTGTTCCCCTATCCACTCTATCATATGCCTTTTCTAAATCCATAAATGCAATAAAAACTTCCCTACCATTATCTAAATACTGTTCACATATATGCTTCAATGTAAACACTTGATCTACACATCCCCTACCCACTCTGAAACCTCCTTGCTCATCCACAATCCTACATTCTGTCTTACCTCCAATTCTTTCAATTATAACCCTACCGTACACTTTTCCTGGTATACTCAGTAAACTTATTCCTCTATAATTTTTACAGTCTCTTTTGTCCCCCTTCCCTTTATATAAAGGGACTATACATGCTCTCTGCCAATCCCTAGGCACCTTCCCCTCTTTCATACATTTATTAAACAAAAATACCAACCACTTCAACACTATATCCCCCCCTGCTTTTAACATTTCTGTCATGATCCTGTCAGTTCCAGCTGCTTTACCCCCTTTCATTTTACATAATGCCTCATGCACCTCCCCCACACTCACATCCTGTTCTTCTTCACTCCTAAAAGATGGTAAACCTCCCTGGCCAGTGCATGAAATTACCGCTTCCCTTTCTTCGTCGACATTTAAAAGTTCCTCAAAATATTCTCGCCATCTCCCCATCTACTAACTCCCCTACTCTGTTTTTAACTGACAAATCCATTCGTTCTCTAGGCTTTCTTAACTTGTTTAACTCCAAAAATTTTTCTTAATTTCATTAAAATTTCTTGACAGTGCCTCTCCCACTCTATCATCTGCTTTCCTTTTGCACTCTCTCACCGCTCTCTTCACCTTTCTTTTATTCTCCATATATGTACTCTACTCTTCTTATAACACTTCTGCTTTGTAAAAACCTCTCATAAGCTAACTTTTTCTCTTTTATCACACCCTTTACTTCATCATTCCACCAATCACTCCTCTTTCCTCCTGCACCCACCCTCCTATAACCACAAACTTCTGCCCCACATTCTAATCCTGCATTTTTAAAACTATTATAACCCTCTTCAACATCCCCCCACTACTGATACTTGCACCAGCCCACCTTTCTGCCAATAGTTGCTTATATCTCACCTGAACTTCTGCCTCCCTTAGTTTATACACTTTCGCCTCCCTCTTGCTTGTTGTTGCCATTTTCCTCTTTTCCCATCTATCTCTTACTCTAACTGTTGCTACAACTAAATAATGATCCGATATATCAGTTGCCCCTCTCTAAACGTGTACATCCTGAAGCCTACCCATCAACCTTTTATCCACCAATTCATAATCTAACAAACTACTTTCATTACGTGCTATATCATACCTTATATATTTATTTATCCTCTTCTTCATAAAATATGTATATTACTTATTACCAAACCTCTTTCTACACATAGCTCAATTAAAGGCTCCCCATTTTCATTTGCCCCTGGCACCCCAAATTTACCTACTACTCCCTCCACAACTTTTTTGCCCACTTTAGCATTGAAATCCCCAACCACCAGTACTCTCACACTTGGTTCAAAACTCCCCATGCATTCACTCAACATTTCCCAAAATCTCTCTCCTCTACACTTCTCTCTTCTCCAGGTGCATATATGCTTACTATAACCCACTTTTCACATCCAACCTTTATTTTACTCCACATAATCCTTGAATTAATACATTTATAGTCCCTCTTTTTCTGTCATAACTTATCCTTCAACATTATTGCTACTCCTTCTTTAGCTCTAACTCTATTTGAAACCCCTGACCTAATCCCATTTATTCCTCTCCACTGAAACTCTCCCACCCCCTTCAGCTTTGTTTCACTTAAAGCCAGGACATCCATCTTCTTCTCATTCATAACATCCACAATCATCTCTTTCTTATCATTTGCACAACATCCATGCACATTCAGACTTCCCACTTTGACAGTTTTCTTCTTCTTATTCCTTTTAGTAATTATTACAGGAAAAGGGGTTACTAGCCCATTGTTCCTGGAAAAAATGCAGAAATTTAAAAAAATGCATATTTACATAAATAATTTACAGTATTTACATTTGCATAGTACAGCCTCTCCTCACTTAACAACAGTTTTGTTCCTAAGACCACGTCAGTAAAGAAATTCGTCGCTAAGTGAGGAGCATACTATAATGGTAGTGGGTTTGTCTCTACCATCTTTGATATTTTTTTAATGTCACCTTTGCACCATTTATAACATTTCTGGTATATATATTTTTTAAATGTTTATACATCAGTGTACTGTATATTGTAATAAACAGAATTGAGGAACTCAGCTCTTAATATACATTATTTAGTTATGCATACTGGTCAGAGAGCCCATCGTAAGTCCGAGTCATTGGTAAACGAGTACTACGCCGCTGAGGAGAGGCTGTATTTGGAAAAATAATTTTTTTTGAGATAATTTTCATTTAATTCTTTTTACCCATTTTCTCTTCCATGGATATATTGTATTGTCAGAGATGAAGAAAATTTGGAATAGACATTTGGACTTTTTGCTCCTCAGACATAACCATCGTGAATATAAAATAATTTTTAACATTTGAAAAGATTCTGAGTAAGAGAGATTATTGTGAAGTTAAAGTAAATTTAATTAGTGTATTATGATTTCAGTACATTTCCCATAGTGATGAAGCACAATGAGAGGTGATTATTTTTATTGAAATGAAATGAGTAGAAAACATATAAAAAGTGCTGTAAGATAATTATTACTCATGTGTAAAAATTCTGGAAAATATTACCCAAGTGTTTAGTAAGACTTGTGATTAAATTGTGAGAAAACAATGTGTGCAATGAGGAATAACAAGAGGAACTCGCTCCCTTCCCTCACCATGAATAAGTTCTTTGTCAACAAAAGGGCTTCCATGTTTGAACGACACGATGAAAATCCCCGAGAAAAAAGAGAGTGGAGCCCATGTGGTGTTGTTGAAACCTCGCAGCGGAAGATGGAAGGTGCAGTAAAGACTACAGATATTTTTTTTTATTTTGAAATGCCTTCTGTGTACTTACCTAACTGTACTTACCTGATTGTGTTGTGTGGTGATCCAGTTCATGAGCCCCCTCTCTAAACCATCAATTGACTGATGTGTTGCATCCCTCATTCCATGGGTTCTCCATTCACTATTTACATTTTATTTCATGTATAGAGTTCATTATGCATAATGAATAAATGATAGATAATATAACTAATTACAGTGGACCCCCGCATAGCGAACTTAATCCGTGCAAGAGGGCTGGTCGTTATGCGAAATGTTCGCTATGCGAATTAATTTTCCCCATAAGAAATAATGGAAATAAAATTAATCCGTGCAAGACACCCAAAAGTATGAAAAAAATTTTTTTTTACCACAAAAAAATGTTAATTTTAGTACACACAAACTGAAAAAGGCATGCACAATTACATGACACTTACTTTTATTGAAGATCTGGTGATGATTGATGGGATGGGAGGAGGGGAGAGAGAGTGTTAGTGTTTAGAAGGGGAATCCCCTTCCATTAGGACTTGAGGTAGCAAGTCCTTTTCTGGGGTTACTTCCCTTCTTCTTTTAATGCCACTAGGACCAGCTTCAGAGTCACTGGACCTCTGTCGCACAACAAATCTGTCCATAGAGCTCTGTACCTCCCGTTCCTTTACGATTTGTCTAAAATGGGCCATAACATTGTCATTGAAATAGTCACCAGCACGGCTTGCAACAGCTGTGTCAGGGTGATTTTCATCCATAAAGGTTTGCAGTTCAACCCACTGTGCACACATTTCCTTAATTTTTGAAGTAGGCACAATGGATTCCACAACTGGCATAGGCTTCTCAGGGTTAGCCCCAAACCCTTCAAAATCTTTCTTAATTTCCATACTAATTCTCACCCTTTTTACCACAGGGTTGGCACTAGAAGCTTTCTTGGGGCCCATGGTCACTTATTTTCCAGAAACAGCACCGAAAACACTGTAATAATACGAAATATTCCGAGTGTATGCTTGAATGTTACCGCGGAGGCTGGCTGGTAAACAATGGACGCGTCTCGGACGAAGGTCGCTGAGCGGGTTTTTGTCCACTATGCGGGGCAAAATTTTGGCGAACAAAGCGTTCGCTATGCGGATTGTTCGCTATGCAAGGCGTTCGCTATGCGGGGGTCCACTGTATAGGTAACTGTAGGTAAGCAGAAATAAATTAATCGTAGGTGATTCAGTCTTTATAGATAACAAACTTCACCTGCACAGTAGCAAGCAAGCATTTTACCCCTCAACTACTGAGGGCACAAAAGAAGCAAAAAGACAACTTGTGTTTAGTCCTTCATCATTATCGACTCATGTGTGCCCAAATGACCTTTTTTTTATTCACTTCCTGGCTCCAATTAAATTACAGGGTAGCATTTAATTAATATGCCATTCACTCCCATCATTGCAGATTGAATTTATGTACAGCATTCTTTTTTAGGAGGGCAACAAAATATGGAATAAGTACAGGTACCATCCAACTTACAACCGAGTTCAGTTCCGAGAAACCAGTCGTAAGTCAAAAAGGGTGCAAGTCGAACGTTACTACTGAATATCAGCATTACATTTTTGTAATGACTTAATTTTATTGTTTTATTTTGGTATTTCACATTTTACTTTACTTTTTATGCTGTTAGTATTGTATTTTATACTGTAAGGTTTAGGATAAACACTGTGTACAACACAAACAGTTGTTTATTTCCCAAAAAATTTGGCATAGAAAACAAGGATGTAAGTTGAATGGTCGTATGTCGAGCAGGTCGTAAGTTGGATGGTAGGTGCATTGGTGCCAGTTTTGCTTGCATAATAGCAGAGAAGCACATTACAACAACCACTGAGGCAGGGGTATAAGAGAAGCTAAATGGGATTTTTTTTTGCAGACATGTTGTTCAGTATTGTGTAGTGAATCAAGAAATGGCCCCTTTCCAAGGGGTGCCATTAAATGAAGTTCTTGTTCCTGTTAAAACCAACTGTAGAAATAAAAAGTGGTTCTGAGCAAAAAGAGTGTACATACCTACAACACTCAGAAAGTTCATTTCTCTTAAAGTTAGGCATTTGGTTACTTTGCTTAAACCTATTAAACTACCTCAACCACCAATGAATAATTTCTTCATTGAATTCTTGCATTTTTTTTTTTAGTCATACAAACTACCATACCTGTCTTGGTAAAAGCAGGTAATAATAATAATATCTTCATTTAGTATAAGTACATGTGCATGGTATACAGGCCTAGCTGACATCAATGACATACTACTACATGTATATAGAAAGCCCCTTGTTATGCAGAGCATTTTGGGAAAATTAGGTCCTTGTCCCATTGTCCCAGGATGTGACCCACACCAGTCGACTAACTCCTAGGTACCCATTTTACTGATGGGTGAACATAGACAACTGGTGTAAAGAAACATGCAGAGTGTTTCTACCCGCACTGGGAATCAAACGCAGACCCTCACTGTGTGAAGCGAGAGCTTTAGCCACCAGGCCACGGGGCACCGTAAGAGAAAAGGGATTTTTTTTTTTTTTTGAAAGTTAATAATGAAAACCACTAAAAGCTGGTAATGTGCTCCATACCCATCCTGTTGGTAGTTTAAGGATTGCAGAGGCACATAATGGGTCCTGGGACTGGGACCAATCATTTGTGTTTGCTAACCAAGCTATGGTGGTAATGAACTACAATACAGTGGACCCCCGGTTAACGATTTTAATCCGTGCAAGAGGGGTAATTGTTATGCGAAATAATCGTTATGTGAATGAATTTTCCCCATAAGAAATAATGGAAATAAAATTAATCCGTGCAAGACACCCAAAAGTATGAAAAAAAATTTTTTTTTACCACATGAAATATTAATTTTAATACACACAAACTGAAAAAGGCATGCACACTTACATGACACTTACTTTTATTGAAGATCTGGTGATGATTGATGGGATGGGAGGAGGGGAGAGCATTATCTTCTTACTGTTTAGAAGGGGAATCCCCTTCCATTAGGACTTGAGGTAGCAAGTCCTTTTCTGGGGTTACTTCCCTTCTTCTTTTAATGCCACTAGGGCCAGCTTCAGAGTCACTGGACTTCTTTCGCACAAGATATCTGTCCATAGTGGCCTGTACCTCTCGTTCCTTTATCACTTCCCTAAAGTGTTTCACAACATTGTCAGTGTACAGGTTGCCAACACGGCTTGCAATAGCTGTGTGAGGGTGATTTTCATCCATGAAGGTTTGCACTTCAAGCCACTTTGCACAGATTTCCTTTATCTTTGTAGTAGGCAACTTCTTCAATTTCTCTCTCCCCTCCTCTGAACCAGTTTCCCCAGGTCTGGCCTCTTGCTCTTGAAGTTGATCTATCAGCTCATCAGTGGTTAGTTCTTCATTGTCCTCCTCCACCAACTCTTCCACATCCTCCCCACTAACCTCCAACCCCAAGGACTTTCCCAATGCCACAATGGATTCCTCAACTGGCACAGGATTCTCAGGGTTAGCCTCAAACCCTTCAAAATCCCTTTTGTCTACACATTCTGGCCACAGTTTCTTCCAAGCAGAGTTCAAGGTCCTCTTAGTCACTTCCTCCCAAGCCTTACCTATAAGGTTTACACAATTGAGGATATTAAAGTGATCTCTCCAAAACTCTCTTAGAGTCAGTTGAGTTTCTGAGGTCATTACAAAGCACCTTTCAAACAGAGCTTTTGTGTACAGTTTCTTGAAGTTGGAAATAACCTGCTGGTCCATGGGCTGCAGGAGAGGAGTGGTATTAGGAGGCAAAAACTTCACCTTAATGAATCTCATGTCCCCATAAAGTCGCTCTGCCACGTCTGTAGGATGACCAGGGGCATTGTCTAACACCAGGAGGCACTTAAGTTCTAATTTCTTTTCAGTTAGGTAATCTTTCACATTGGGGGCAAATGCATGGTGTAACCAGTTATAGAAAAATTCCCTAGTGACCCATGCCTTACTGTTTGCCCTCCACAGCACACACAAATTATCCTTGAGGACATTCTTTTGCCTGAACGCTCTGGGAGTTTCAGAGTGATACACTAATAAAGGCTTCACTTTGCAATCACCAGTAGCATTGGCACACATGAGAAGAGTAAGCCTGTCTTTCATAGGCTTATGTCCTGGGAGTGCCTTTTCCTCCTGAGTAATGTAGGTCCTGCTTGGCATTTTCTTCCAGAACAGGCCTGTTTCATCACAATTAAACACTTGTTCAGGTTTCAGTCCTTCAGTTTCTATGTACTCCTTGAATTCCTGCACATATTTTTCAGCCGCTTTGTGGTCCGAACTGGCAGCCTCACCATGCCTTATCACACTATGGATGCCACTACGCTTCTTAAATCTCTCAAACCAACCTTTGCTGGCCTTAAATTCATTCACATCATCACTAGTTGCAGGCATTTTTTTAATTAAATCGTCATGCAACTTCCTAGCCTTTTCACATATGATCGCTTGAGAGACGCTATCTCCTGCTAACTGTTTTTCATTTATCCACACCAATAAGAGTCTCTCAACATCTTCCATCACTTGCGATCTTTGTTTCGAAAACACAGTTAAATCTTTGGCAAGAACAGCTTCCTTGATTGTCTTTTTGGTGCCCACAATAGTAGCGATGGTTGATTGGGGTTTCTTGTACAACTTGACTAGGTCGGCGATACGCACTCCACTTTCATACTTATCAATGATCTCTTTCTTCATTTCAATGGGTATTCTTACCCTTATTGGTGTACGGTTGGCACTAGAAGCTTTCTTGGGGCCCATGGTCACTTATTTTCCAGAAACAGCACCGAAAACACTGTAATAATACGAAATATTCCGAGTGTATGCTTGGATGTTAGCGCGGAGGCTGGCTGGTAAACAATGGCACGGGCGGCACATGTGAGGCTGGCTGAGGGCGCACATTGGACGCGTCTCGGACGAAAATCGGTGAGCGGGTTTTTAATCGGTATGCGCGGCAAAAATTTTGCGATTAAAGTAAGCGGTATGCGAAATAATCGCTATGTGATGCCATCGTTATGCGGGGGTCCACTGTATTTAGAAGTTATTGCTTGAACATTAAAATGGTATAAAATACCGACAGGTTGTTAGGTAAGACACATATGCAACAGTTAGGTATCTTTATTTCGAAACGTTTTGCCTACACAGTAGGCTTCTTCAGTCGAGTACAGAAAAGTTGATAGAAGCAGAAGATATTTGAAGACGATATAATCAGTCCATCACCCTTGAAGTTTTGGGGTGGTCAGTCCCTCAGTCTGGAGAAGAGTATTGTTCCATAGCCTGAAACAATATGGAGTTGAAGTGACAGGATGGAGCCTATATACCGCCAGGAGGTGAGATGTAGGCCACTAGTAGAGGTAAGAATGTTGTCGTTGGAAGGTCAGGTCCCTCTCAAATCCAGCCATTCTCACTAGTAGAAGTTGACAAAGTTGATTTCAGGTCTGTACCAAGATACCCTTGTGTTGCAGTGTCTGACAATACTCTTCTCCAGACTGAGGGACTGACCACCTCAAAACTTCAAGGGTGATGGACTGATTACATCGTCTTCAAGTATCTTCTGCTTCTATCAACTTTTCTGTACTCGACTGAAGAAGCCTACTGTGTAGGCGAAACGTTTCGAAATAAAGATACCTAACTGTTGCATATGTGTCTTACCTAACAACAAGTTATTGCTTCAGAACAAGAGTAATGAGTTTGCGCAATTGTAAAATCAGTCACAAAATCTTTACAGTTTACACAATCATGAAATCAGTTATTATGATGTACATAGTACGTTGTAACTGGGTGTGAGTTATTTACGAGACCCAATATGTAGCAAGTTTTGGTTAAATTCGAGCAAATTAAGGTGGTTCTGCATTTAAAATACTATAGATGGTTTTGAGTTCTTTACAATAGGCAAAGTTAGTTTTTTTTTATAGTGTCTGGCAGTATGTCACTGGATAAAATACTATGTGTCACTCTTCCTCTTCTTAGCATTACTTACTAAGAACCCTGTACTGTATCTCTTTTGTCATAAATGTTGGACATATTTCTTCTTTTGACAGTTTTTTTTCTAATGGTCTATGACTTGTAGAAAATTGTGGATGAATTGTGGAAGGCAGACACATTAATAGAAGTAAATACAGCCTCTCCTCACTTAACAATGGAGTTCCGCTCCTAAGACCACATCAGTAAACGAATTCATCGCTAAGTGAGGAGTATACGATAATGGAAGTGAGTTTGTGTCATCCACCTTTGATATTGTTTTAGTGTCACCTTTGCACCATTTATAACATTTCTGGTATATTCTTAAATGTTTATACAGTAGTGTACCATACAGTGGACCCCCAGTTATCGTAATTAATCCATTCCAGAGAGAGTGACTAAACCCAAATCTGACGATATCCGAATTCATTTTCCCCATAAGAAATAATGTAAATCCAATTAATCTGTTCCAAACACCCAAAAGTATTAAAAAAAATATTTTTTTACATGAAATATACATTTACCTACACAGAAAACAATGAGACATGCAGAATAAAACAATAATAAAATGACACCTTTATTGAACATTCGTAGTGCATGGAAGACGGGAGGAGGGGAGAGGATGGAGGTGTACTATTGTTTGGAAGGAGAATCCCCTTCCATAAAGACTTCGGGTACCAAGTCCTTTTCTGGGGTTATTTCTCTTCTTTGCTTTTTAATGCCACTAGGACCAGCTTGAGAGTCATTGGACCCCTGTTGCTCAAAAAAGTGTTCCAGAGAGGTCTGTATCTTGTATTTCTTTAAAAATTCCCTAAAATTGGATACAACATTGTACATGTTGCCAACACGGCCTGCAACAGCTTTGTCAGGGTGATGTTCATCCATAAATGTTTGCATCTAACTCCACTTTGCACAAATTCCTTAATCTTTGAAGGCACCTTCCTCCATCTCTCTTCCTCCTCCTCTGAAGCAATTTCCTGAGCTGTGATCTGTTGCTGTTGCAGATGAAGGCCTTGCAGGTCTTCAGTGGTTAGCTCTTCATTGTGGTCCTCCACCAACTCTTCCACATCCTCGCCACACATCCAACCCCATGGAAGTCCCCAGAGCCCCAGTACTTTCCACAACTGCCATAGGCTCGTCAGGATCAGCCCCAAGCCCTCCAAAATCTCTCTCTTGGACACATTCTGGCCACAATTTTCTCCAAGCAGAGTTCAAAGTCCTGGAAGTCACTCCTCCATTGCATAAACCTTACCTATAAGGTTTATGCAAAGGAGGATACTGAAATGATCTTTCCAAAACTCTCTTAGGGTCAATCGAGTGTCTGAGGTCACATCAAAGCACCTTTGAAACATTGCTTTGGTGTACAGTTTTTTGAAGTTTGAAATGACCTTCTGGTCTATGGGCTGGAGGAGAGGGGTGGTATTAGGGGGCAAGAACTTCACTGTGATGAAACGAAACTCCTCCACCATTTGAAAAGGAGCATTGTCCATTACCAGGAGGCACTTAAGTTCCAATTTGTTTTCCAGGAAGTATTTCTTCACAATGGGGCCAAACACTTCATTGAACCAATCAAGGAAAATGTCCCTTGTGATCCATGCCTTACTGCTAGCCTTCCACATCATGCACAATTTACTCTTGGCAACACTGTTTTTCTTGAGCACTCTGGGATTTTCAGAGTGATACACCAGTAAAGGCTTCACTTTGAAATCCTCACTAGCATTACTACAGAACATGAGAGTTAGCCTCTCTTTCATAGGCTTGTATCCTGGAAGCGCCTTTTCCTCTTGCATGATGTAGGTCCTCTTTGGCATTTTCTTCCAAAAGAGGCCTGTTTTGTCATAATTGAACACTTGTTGGGGTTTAAATTATTCAGCCTCTGTGTACCCCTTAAATTCCTGAACATATTTTTCAGCCTCATATTTGTCAGAACTTGCAGCCTCGCCATGCCTTACCACACTGTGTATGCCACTACGCTTCTTAAATCTCTCAAACCAGCCTTTGCTGGCCTTAAATTCACTAACACCAGCACTAGTTCCAGGCATTTTCTTTACGAGATCCGCATGCAACTGTCTTGTTTTTTCACAAATTATCAACTGCATAACACTATCTCCTGATAATTGTTTCTCGTTGATCCACACCAACAACAAAGTCTCCACATATTCCAGTATTTGTGATCTCTGTTTTGTAAGCATATTTGCACCTTTCACAACAACAGCTTCCTTGATTACCTTTTTCTTGGCCACGATAGAAACTATGGTTGTATGGGGTTTGTTATACGACCTGTCAAGCTCTGCCACACGTACTCCACTTTCATATTTTGCAATGATGTCTTGAATTCTATGGTGTTTCTCACTTTCTTTACCAAAGGGCTGGCACTAGAAGCTTTCTTTGGGCCCATGGTGGCTTATTTAACCGTTACAAGCACTAAGAAGAATGGAATAATACGAAATGTATCGTATGAACGCGTGGGATCATCCTCATTGCTGATAAACAATGGCACATTGGCTGTAAATGATGTGTCAGGCCGCTTTGGCCGCGTGGACACATTTGAGATGAATGACTATTACTGAGCTCAATGATGATCACCGAGCCAATATTTTGACGAAAAAACATTACTATTTCCGAATACATATTACGAAATTCAACGACTACGAAATCTGGGATTCCACTATATATTGTAATAAACAGAATAGAGGAAATCAACTCTAATACATATACATTATTTAAGTATGTATACTGGTCAGAGAGCCCGTCGTAAGTCCAAGGCATCTATAAATGAGTATGTTGCTAAGTGAGGAGAGGCTGTACTATTGATTGTCTTGTGATGAAGTTTTTATTTGAAAATAAATTAGTTAAGATGACACAAATTAGGTCATGATACTGTAGTAGCAAATTAAGATATAAGAGAGTACAAATAGGAAGTGCATCTGTTTTGTGCTCAGAAGGGGAAAGATCAAGCCTTGTCAGTAATATATACCATTACTGCTTACCATACAAAATATTAATGTTGATAATTCTGTCAGCAACGATTTGTTCAAAGAATTGAATAACTAAATGGTTCTAGTGCTACTGAACTCTACAAAATACTGTGATGTCTTCCTTTTAACCTTTGCAAAATGACATGCTTTATCACTCATAATTTTAAAATAATAACTTGAGTTGGGTAGAATGTTAACTAATATTTAAATATAAGTAAAAAGTGGTGCAGAGAAGGCTAATACCTCTAATGGTGACTAATGTTTCTTTGAACACTTGTTGCCAGATATCTACCATTCACACAGTAGAATAGTAAGAAGAATGAGAAATGTCTCAGGGTGCATAAATCTGTGTGGAGGGGAATATTTGTAGCTGATGGTTACCACGGTTGCTAATGATTCAGTGAGACTGCTATTCACTTCCATCTTATCTGTTTCCTGTAGTTTCTAAGGAAGTATTATTTCATCTATGATGAATACTTGTGGTATGAAGTAAGATTCTCTTATTGTGTACAGCAAAATATATGTATCTCCTTTTCTTTGTTTGTTGATGTGAATTGTGGTGGACGCACAAACCACCCACCCACACACCACCCACCCACACACACACCCACATACACACACACCCACATACACACACACACCCACATACACACACACACCCACATACACACACACACCCACATACACACACACACCCACATACACACACACACCCACATACACACACACACCCACATACACACACACACCCACATACACACACACACCCACATACACACACACACCCACATACACACACCCACATACACACACACACCCACATACACACACACACCCACATACACACACCCACATACACACACACACCCACATACACACACCCACATACACACACACACCCACATACACACACACACCCACATACACACACACACCCACATACACACACACACACCCACATACACACACACACCCACATACACACACACACCCACATACACACACACACCCACATACACACACCCACATACACACACACACACCTACATGCACACACACCCACATACACACACACCCACATACACACACACACACCCACATACACACACACACCCACATACACACACACCCACATACACACACACACCCACATACACACACACACCCACATACACACACACACCCACATACACACACACACCCACATACACACACACACCCACATACACACACACACACCCACATACACACACCCACCCACATACACACAAAGACAATATGAAAATGACATAGCGAAAGCCAAATCTGACACAAAACTGTTGTACAGCCACATCAGGAGGAAAACAACAGTCAAGGACCAGGTAATCAGGCTAAGGAAGGAAGGAGGAGAGACAACAAGAAATGACCGTAAAGTATGTGAGGAACTCAACAAGAGATTCAAAGAAGTGTTCACAGAGGAGACAGAAGGGGCTCCAGAAAGACGGAGAGGTGGGGCACACCACCATGTGCTGGATGCAGTGCACACAACCGAGGAAGAAGTGAAGAGGCTTCTGAGTGAGCTAGATACCTCAAAGGCAATGGGGCCAGATAACATCTCCCCATGGGTATTGAGAGAGGGAGCAGAGGCGCTATGTGTACCCCTAACAACAATATTCAATACATCTATCGAAACAGGGAGATTGCCTGAGGCATGGAAGACAGCAAATGTAGTCCCAATCTTTAAAAAAGGAGACAGACATGAAGCATAAAACTACAGACCAGTGTCACTGACATGTATAGTATGCAAAATCATGGAAAAGATTATCAGGAGAAGAGTGGTGGAACACCTAGAAAGGAACGATCTCATCAACAGCAGCCAACATGGTTTCAGGGACGGGAAATCCTGTGTCACAAACCTACTGGAGTTCTATGACATGGTGACAGCAGTAAGACAAGAGAGAGAGGGGTGGGTGGATTGCATTTTCTTGGACTGCAAGAAGGCGTTTGACACAGTTCCACACAAGAGATTGGTGCAAAAACTGGAGGACCAAGCAGGGATAACGGGGAAGGCACTACAATGGATCAGGGAATACTTGTCAGGAAGACAGCAGCGAGTCATGGTACGTGGCGAGGTGTCAGAGTGGGCACCTGTGACCAGCGGGGTCCCGCAGGGGTCAGTCCTAGGACCAGTGCTGTTTCTGGTATTTGTGAACGACATGACGGAAGGAATAGACTCTGAGGTGTCCCTGTTTGCAGATGACGTGAAATTGATGAGAAGAATTCACTCGATCGAAGACCAGGCAGAACTACAAAGGGATCTGGACAGGCTGCAGACCTGGTCCAGCAATTGGCTCCTGGAGTTCAATCCCACCAAGTGCAAAGTCATGAAGATTGGGGAAGGGCAAAGAAGGCCGCAGACGGAGTACAGTCTAGGGGGTCAGAGACTACAAACCTCACTCAAGGAAAAAGATCTTGGGGTGAGTATAACACCAGGCACATCTCCTGAAGTGCACATCAACCAAATAACTGCTGCAGCATATGGGCGCCTGGCAAACCTCAGAACAGCATTCCGACATCTTAATAAGGAGTCGTTCAGGACCCTGTACACCGTGTACGTTAGGCCCATATTAGAGTAT